>NW_027071992.1:5538635-6138635 GCF_038088225.1 Cyrtonyx montezumae | reverse complement strand
GGAGCATATAAACAGGAGAGGAAACAACTGTTTACATGGGTTGATATTGACAGGACAAGAGAAAATGGTTTTAAATTAAGACAGTGGAGATTTAGGATGTTAGGAAGAAGTTTTTCCCTCAGGGTGATGACGCACTGGAACAGGTTCCCCAGAGAGGTTGTGGATGCCCCATCCCTGGAGGCATCCAATACAAGGCTTTATGTGGCTCTGGGCATCATGGTCTAGTGGCTGGCAACCCTGACAGCCTCAAGGGGATTGAAACTAGATGATCTTTGAGGTCCTTTTCAACTCAAGCCATTCTAAGATTCTATGATTCTATGAGAAATTATTAAAGAGGTGTTTGAAAATCGGCTTATCACTTTCTAGGTAAGAAAGAAAACAAGTGTTTATATCAGGTGTTTGTGGGTGAAAATAATACCTTTTAAAAATCTGCAATCTCATGTGCCAAGGAATCAAAGTTATTAATGTATAAATGACATAATATCTACTTCGGCACATTTTCACTCCAGAAGATGAAGACAAAATCAGGAAGTAACTGAGTTCCAAACCAAACTGACAGTATGAAGTAAAAATATTTGTAAATAAGCCTGGTGCCCTTTTTTGCCTAGTAGGTAACTGTCTTACAGACTGTTCTAACAAAGAATCAATACTGATGAAACTTCCACAGACCAGATGGCAAGATAAGAGCATTCCCAAAGCAACTTTCCAGACAGCCAGTCAAGCTATGCAGTTTCTTCACATCTGTATGCTTACTGTGATGTTCATACACTAGTCCACACTAGAAAATTATACAGAATATCATTGTGTCTTCCTGATTGAAATGTAAGCCTGAGTAGATATAAATCAACTCTAAGTTTTACAAATGTACAGCAAGCTCTCTCACTTTTCTTTGGGCTGGTTTTTGTTTGTTAGTTTTAATGATTGTTTCATGTTTTTTTCTAGGCAGCAACAACTGTTTAAGTTACACATATATGTATGCAAATATATATATATAATATATATATATAAACTTTTTTTACAATATTTAGAAGCTAAAAACAGCAATGAAATGCTTAGTTGTATCTTTTTTATTGACACAACTTTCCTGTTCCTATGACTAGTTTCCTCTAAGGAAAATGTGACATATTGGATGATTTCCCATTTTCTATTCAAAGAGGAAGTATACAGGCCAACCAGCATTTGACTTCTCTGCTAATATTTAGCTACAAAGAACACCTGCAGCCTAGCAGTTTGTTCTGCTGGCCAACATCTATAATAATCAAAATATGTTGTTCAAAAACGGGAAAAGCTGACTTTGCACCACCTGGGAATAAAATAATTTCTAATTTATATGTAGTAGCACAAAGGAGGCACACAGTGCAGATTCATGCAAAACAAAGACAAGTAACCATTTAGAATAATGTGTGAAAAGTGTAGTTCATCTTCCTAACCTGGGAAAATAGAAAGGTGGAAAAACTAAAGGACTACACATTCTGCTTTCATTATGTTCACAGTAATATGATACTGCCTCAGCCTCTCTGAGATACGCAGGACAGAATGGAATCTCCCTCCCACTTTGTATTGCACCACTCTATTGTGTAGTGTTGCGTATGTTTAAATTTCTGATACAATGCAATGGCTTTCGTATGATCAAAATGCAAATAAATACAGGGAACAAGTCCAAGTACTTAGAAATTCCCAGGACACCTCCACAGATAATTCCATGCTTCAGAGAAGATATCCACAAGCTTTCTGGCAGACATAGATCCATGGAGATACCTGTAATGTAAATCTATATATGCTGCTATTATGCATTTCATAGCAGTGGCTGAGCACATTTCATAATAGGAATGTGATTTTACCAAGTATTTTCAGTACTACATGTCAATTTAATGCCCACTGATGTCATGTTTATTTCTCATAGGTTATCAATTTCATAATATGCAACATCATCCATTGATGGGTTTTATGTCGTACTTTACAAACAGTAGACAGGTAACTTCCATTATTTTTTCATCTTGACTGTCACAGCTCATACTATGAATTCATTTCATAACTGTTGGATTTTTGTATCAGTCTGTCATATCTTATATATGTATATAAAGTACTGCATTAATATCAGCACCTGAATGAAACTCTGAAAGGACCACTTATACTGTTTAAATATCATTCATGATCAGAATTAAACTAAAACAAGAAGCAAAAGAGAACCAACAACTCCAAAGTGTCCACAATGCATCTTGAAGTACAGAAGGTTTAGAGTACATCCTAGTCATAAGGGAGCTGACTATGAGCAAAACAATTGTTTGGTGTATATTATAACTCAATGTGTTTTCCTTTCTTATATTACCGTATGAATATGCTGACTTATTGTAAAAACATCCCTTCCGCTATTTTTCTGCATCTATACCAAACTATGCATTACTTCTTTGGATCTGTGGTGAAGGCGTCCTTCCACACTCAAATATGCAAAGGAAATAATGAGAAAGTCCCTTCAGAGATGTTTCACCAGAGAAATAAAAGCATGTTTGTCTTTTTTTTGGGATTAAAATACGACTTCACAAAAAAAGTTGTCATATTTTCACCTCTAGACAATGCAGAGAAATAGCATAACATTATCAAGGTTGTATCATTTGCAGTTGGTACGTGAAGACTGATTAGCTGAAGATGTGGATGCAGATGGAAGAAAAATGTCATTTGGCCCAAGACCCTGTCATTCAGGAGAAGGTTCATAGTAAACTTAGAAATTAAATATTTCAGAAACCTGTTCTGGTTGAAGCTAACTGAACAAATGTAGATTGATGAGGTTTGTTCTTACTCTTTCTCTGCCATCATCTCCTTGCATGACCCTAAGTAACTCTATATCCTCTTGTCTGAAGTTACTGACTCTGAAAAGGAAGAATGAGAACATTGGCCTTACTTGAGTGGGTTTCATCACAAGTAAGTTTCTTTAAAGAAAGACTTCACGCTGAAGAGGATTGTCCAGATACCTTCTACATGCAGACAAAAGACAGCTAAGGACTTCTGAAGAGTGTTATGCACTATCCAAAGGCAGGTGTAGGAGGGCTGACTATTAATAGGCCTTACCTATGCCTCTCCAGAGACTAAGAGTAGATGACCATTTAAAACATACATATAATAGAGGATGATGAGTTAAATTGCTCAGGAACTCAAACTGAGACTTCTCACTTAAATAACGTGCTCCTATGTAATATATATATGACAATAGTTTTTCAATACATGGGTCTTCAATGCAATAAACAACCATGTGTACTTTAGACAAAATGTTCTCAACTTGAATCTTAACAGCAGCGAGGAATTCAAGTATATCTCACACTGGTTTCTCTGTTTCGGTACTGCTCTCTGCATTATCTAGTTTGCTTCTTGTCACTGTGGAATCATTTGATTGCACTCTCAGTCAGTTTGCAGGTGACACCAAGCTGGAGGTAGTGTTGAGGTGCCTGACGATAAGAAGACCCTACAGAAGGACTGCTAAAGATGTGGGGCAAATTGTCTGGAAGTCTGTGCGAAAGCAATGGACCTGTGGGAATTGGTCGATGATTGTCTGAACATGAGTGAGCAGTATGCCCAGGTAGCCTAGAAGGCCAATCCTGGCTTAGATCAGAAAGAGTGTTGCCAGTGGGAGCAGGGAAGTGATCATCCCTCTGTATTCAGCACTGGTGAGGCTGCACCTCAGGTACTGTGTTCAGTTTTGGGCCTCTTGCTGTAAGAAAGACATCGAATCCCTGGAGTGTGTTCCAAGAAAGGCAAAGAAACTGGTGAGGGTTCTGCAGCACAAGTTTTATGAGTCAACTGAGTGAAGTGGGATTGTTCAATTTGGAGAGGAAGCCCAAGGGAGATTTAATTACCTGAAAGTAGGTTGTGACAAGGTGGGAGTCAGCCTCTTGTCTTGTGTAACTAGTGATAGGACTAGAAGGAACGGCCTTCCTTCCTTCCTTCCTGAGAGGCCTGGGTCTGTTCAGCCTCGAAAAAAGAAGTCTCAGAGAGGATATGATCCACATCTATAAATATCTAAGGAGCAGGAGGCAAAGGGACGAGGCCGGACTCTCCTCAGCAGTGTGTGGAGATAGGACAAGGGGAAGTGGCCACAAACTGTAGCATAGGATGTTTCACACAAATGTGTATGGGAAATTCTTCCCAGTGCAGTGACGGAGCAGTGGCACAGCTGCACAGAGAGGTGATGGAATCTCCTTCTCTGGAGACGTTCCAGACCCGCCTGGACGCCTACCTGTGCAACCTGGGCTAGGGAGCTGCTTTGGCAGAGGAGTTGGGCAAGATGATCTCTGGAGGTCCCTTCCAACTCTTACAATCCTGTGATTCTGTGATTTGTAGTAGGTGGACAGTTGGACTGGATGATCTTTAGGTCTCTTCCAACCTTAGTCATTCTACGATCCTATGATTTAGGTGCCTGTTTGTCACCACTTTTCTGTCTCAGAAATAGCTCCTCTTCTGGACCCTACAATTGTGTTATGTTTCATTGTACATCATTCCAGAAATTCAGCATACAGTAAGGGTACAAAATTCAATGTTCAGGACAAAATTCATTGACCTGGACTGTTCAAAATATGGGCTTGATCATGAACTCTTCACTTGAGTGATTAAGTCATGAGAAAATGTTTTTCAATAAAAAGGTAGATCTAGGTCTTACAGAGTGTGAATGCACTTCTATAAGCAACAATATTTAAATATATAAAGCATTAAAATATATAAATATGTACATATATGTAAATATGCATACATAAATTTGTTTTGTTGAGTAGAGAAAGCTTGCCAGAGCTAGGATGGGGAATAAACCACACAATTCCTGCTAGCCCAGTACAAAGTGATTTTGTACTTTTAAAACATTCCCCAATATAAACAGCTTTTTTTGACTGACAGGACTGTGACAAAGTGGACATTTCACTATGTTGTTTTATGAATTTCCTTCTTACTGGCAGGTTAAAGTAAAGAAAGCTAAGCCTCAAGGAAACAAAGATCAATGGGAAGACCAGGTAAACAGGCTGATATCTTCAAGATGCCTCACAAGTGAAAGAAGAGAAAATTTGCAATCTGTTCCAGAGAAACCTCTAGTCTCTAATGTTTCTTTTGTGGAGATATTTTAAATGATGCTCAGTTTACAATATACTCTTGCATTTCTATTTTAATCTGTTCCTTAGTTAACCATAGCCATGATCTTTTATTTGTGTAGACAGCCGCAGTTACTGGCTGTTTTCACTGAAGTGTGTTCAAGAAACATGTAGATCTTGTACTAAGGGACATGTTTCAGTGGGAAAAAAATGGTGGTAGGTGGATGGTTGAACTGGATGATCCCGGAGGTCTATATCAACCTAATTCTATGATTCAGTGATTCTATAGTCTTGCTTTGGATTGCATGAGCAACAGCTAACTGGAAGACCTAACCTAAAGGAGCACAGCTGTAGTAGGAGTTCTGCTGAATGCTAAAACCTTGCAAATTATGAGACTTCACAACAGAATCATGAAATAATAGAACCATAGCTTTTGGAAAGGACTTCTGGGGGATCATCTAGTCCAATCTCCTGCTAAAGCAGGTTCCCTACAGTAGGTTACACAGGAAAGTGTCTAGGCAGGTCTTGAATATCTCCAGAGGAGACTCCACATTTTCTCTTGACAGCCTGTTGCAGTGTTCTGTCATTATTACAGTTAAGAAATTCTTCCTCCAGTTTTTATGGAACTTTCTGCACTCCAGTTTGTGCTCATTGCCCCTTGTTCAGTCACTGAGTACAGTTGAAAAGAGCCTGGTCTCATCTACTTTACTCCTGCTCTTTAGATATTTATAAGCACTAATATGATCCCCTGTTAGTCTTCTGTTTTCCAGGCTGAACAGCCCCAGATCTCTCAGCCTTTCCTCATAAGGGAAATGCTTCAGGTCACAGACCACCTTCATGGCTCTCTGCTAGACTCTCTTTAAAAGTTTCCTGGGAAGCCCAGAACTGGACACAGTACTCCAAATGTGGCCTCACCAGTGGAGAGCAGAGGGGGAGCACAACCTCCCTTGACCTGTTGGCTTTTCCTTGTCTAATGTTCCCCAGGATACAACTGCCTTCTTGGCCACAAGTGCACTCTGCTGGCTTATGGCCAACCTGCTGTCTACCAGGACCCCCATGTCCTTCTTCTTAGAGATCCTTTGCAGCAGGTTAGCCCATAACCTGTAATGGTGCACGTGGTTATTTCTCCCCAGGTGCAAGTCTCTTAACTTGCCCTTGTTGAACCTCATCACATTCCTCTCCACCCAACTCACCAATCTGTCCAGGTCAATATTGTAGTTTATTGAGTAACAGCAAGATAAGTGCCTCGAAAACATTTTGAGAAAAAATCAGAAATTTAGGACTAGTTTCAGTGTTAATAAATGCCCAATTTTTAATGCAAATGCAGCATTCATGCAACTTTATTCTCTTGTTGGCTACGGGTCCTCCTCCACAACAAATAGCATGGAAGAAAGCCCATGATGACAAGTCTCCTCCATGCTCAGACAGGCAGTGTACTACTGGTTTTCCATTCAGCTCTGTAATTCTCAGAGTCCTTGCTAGGGATATTACAGAACTGTACAATCCATGTTCCTGTGCCATGTCCCTCTGCCACATCTCATCCATTAGAATAGTGACAGTTGATACAAGGTTAGTTATGGTCTTCACTTAGTTTAATGTATTTTCTGTTAAAATCCTGGCAGATTGTACTTAGTGATAACAAAGGAAGCTTCAGCTGAAGCATCTGGCTGCAAGTCTCAGGATGAGAAAGAGGAAACAGATTGTATTTCTTAGAACAGGATAAGGCTAGCCAATTGCAAACTAGCAAATAATGCTTTGTAGTCTCTAGGAGTTGCAGACTTAAATCACATGTCAACTATCATTGCCACTGTTAATTTGCTGGAGGGAAAGAAATCTCCACCCTAGCATACAAGTCTCCTCCCTGCTAACTTTGACATTTTGCTGCTCATTGCTAAGTGTTCTACTTGTGTAACCTTGCTGAATTTCCCCTACGTCACTCTTGTTGCCTGTTTCCTGGTCACTTTGGCCTCTACAGGAACTTGGCATACATCTTCTACACGTGGATGATTGTGTGTCACAGCAAAGTGTCCCCTCCCATATATCCACCCACCCACACATTTAATAAATGTGCAGAAGTAACCTAGGATTTCCTCCACAGGGAAAGGACAGCAAATACATGAAATCTGTGAGCGATCTCTTCATTTCAATGACCTACACACTTTATAATCCCAATGTGGCAGTTCTTTCAAACACACAGTTTTCTGTCTAAAATAAGTATTTCACAAATGTCATCTTACCCAGTCAATATCCCTGGACAAACATGGATCTTTGTCATACGTTACAATTGCCACTTATGAAAAAGAGTCCCACATAGGGAATTGGACTAGATGGCGTTCAGAGGCCCCTTCCAGCTCTAAGGATTCTATGATTTTATGGTTCTATAACAAATATATTCTTTTCCTCAGTCTCAAAGTGTCTCAGTCTATAGACTGGGGTGAGTAGATGATGATAAGTTGCTCTTCCTTCACGTCTCCCCCTGGGTTCCCAAGTACAACTCTAAAGCAATTAAGCCTTGATTTCAGTGGATGTTTAGGTTACAGAGACTTCAGCACTCATATTTATGCAGAAAAGTATTTTTCTAACATCAGATTCTCTTGACTATTTAAAGTTATGCTCTTCCAAATTAGTTCTTCTGTTGACTGGTGTGTATAGCAGATACTAGGTACAAGAAAGTATGTAATTATAGTACCTGAATGATCTCACCTCTAAGTAAAGACATGGGGTATTATCCACTTTATCATTTCTAGATTTGATATTGCAGCAAGTTACTGAAAAATGGAAATCAAGACAATGAATAGATTTTGAAACCCTATTGTCCGAAGTGATTTTGAATGGTAAACTTATAACATCATTCACAGGAACAGTCTTATGACTCAAATAAACTAGAAAGTGATTCCTCACATAATTCTACATGTAGTCTTTTTCTGATTGAAAACAATGCTATTTAATAATCTGGGAATAAATTGCTTAATAAAATCTACAGAGAAAATCTTCTACATAGAGAAGATGTAAAATAAATAAATAAATAAACACACAAAAAAGACCAAATAGGAGATTAATTAATCTATTAACAAAAGATCTAAAATATGTCCAAACTAGTCCTCATACTGAATACATTCTACACTAAAAGTTTAGTTTCCCTACACTAGAATAGGGAGCAGCAAAGTATGTGAGGAAATTTGAGTGCAAAGGGTAAGAGAAGGCAAAGGTCTGAGAAGTATGAGAGTCACACAGGGAAAGGAGAGAAACAAAAATAGAGATGGCAGGGGTCAAAAACATTGAAAATAATATATAACAGCTTAGCCATATCAGTTCTCTCACTAAAAAAGAGACACTGTTGGGACAACAAATCCATTAACCCTGGTGACATAAGTTGCTGCTAATTACTGTTCAAAAGCTTAAGAGAGAATTTGTTTGAATATAAATCATTTTAAGCACACTTCAAATTATAAAATGGTATAGAAGATATATATATGTACAGGGCACTCTACTGCCTTGCAATGGTCGATTATGATCTCATTAAGCAGCTTCCTTGGAGAGCAGGTAGGAATTTGTACTTTCAGAAAACACACAAAAAGAGGCCTCTGGAATCAAGAGTGAAATTTTGCTTTAGCAGTGTTTTTAGTAATTAAGCACAGCACAGCAGATGTTAACCTAATCTGCTTGCTCTGGGCTAGCTTTGCATCTGTCCAGGATTCCCTGCATAGAGCTGCTCCATCAACAAAACATTACAAAGTGTCTCAAGGGCACGAGTGAGGAGCTTTGCTTCAGTTCTTTAAATATGCATCCTTGGTTATTTCACAAGGAATAGATAGGATCCTTGGAGAAGAGCCATAGAAGAAACAAATTGTACTGAAGACTGCTTACTATTGTCCTGGTAAAACCCAAGAAGACAATTTTAAAAAGAGCAATGCAGTGGAAGAACTGTTTGAAGGTGTTGTATTGGTAGTCCCTTTTAGGGAAACGTGGTCAGATCATACAAACATCTTGAGAGCAATTCTGTACAGGAAAGAGGGGAAGAAAGGCAGTAGATATTGATAAGAAGGGAAAAGAAGGAAATGTCTTATTTCTGCTGTCATTTGACACCAAGTAGTAAATGGGCTTAATTCTATCTAAATCAGTTTAGCCTCTTCATTTTCAGATATTTGTAGAGACAACATTTTTCTTCATTACTATTTGCCCTTGGAGATACTTTTTATAACTAAAAAAAAAAAAAGTATTTCAGCATGCTATAATCCCATGCTCTTAATAGTAACAATTACTGTTTTAAGCAGAGGAAGAAGACAGAATATCTCTTTTGGACTTCAGCCTTCCTTTCCACTTGAGTATATCAGAACTCAGATCGAGTGACCTTCCTAGCGTGATACAAGGCTTCACTCTTATTTTCTTTGTTATGGTGTTTTAAGTGCAGTTTCAATTATTAAACACTTCTATGCTGCAATGACATTTCCTCAACACTACCATAAAGATAGCTTCTTCTAATTACTTTATCATCTTATCTAGCATTACACAACTGTAGCTTTTCTCAGAACTTCAGGTGAAATTTTTCAGCCAGATAAAATGCTAGCCTTTCAGAATGCTTTTATTTGCTTCTGTGGTGTTTCTATAGACTTGCAGCAGCCCATGGGGAGGGTCTCATCCTACAAGAACTACTAAACCATGTTGCTTCTCACCTTGTTGAACTAATTCATTTATACTGTCTCCTAGTTCTGAGGCATTAGAAGTTGTTCTAAATTATTGTCACTTAAAACTAGAGAGCAGTAGTGCTCTGCATAACGTGAACACCAAACAAGAAGACAAATGGGGAAACCAGAGGGGCTGCTGCTGAACAGAATCACAGCAGTTAGCATGCATCAAGAATTGTGTACTGCTCAGGAGGGCAGGAGCATCAGTAGAGTCTGTAACATATTTCCTGGATGTCTGAAAGAAAAAATCTTCCAAATTCATCTTATAGATGTACAATCAGACAGTTTCATTTTTTATTTTCTGAGAGGAATGATTTTTGTCTCATTTCTACCACTATGATTACAATACCAACAAATGCATAACTAAAGACATATTAAACCAAGGAATAGAAACATGTCTTCAGGGCTGACTTTTCTTGAAATTAAATAATTAAATTATTTTCATGGTGCAACTTGTCAGCATGCTATATACTCAGTACGAAGCTAGCTCTTTATAGAGCTTTTGTTTGATTTTTTTTCTTTCTTTCTTTTTTTTTTTTTTAACAAGATCAGTGTTTGAAAAAGGAGCCAAGATAAATGCATATTCCTTTGCTGGCAGCCACGCAAATTTAGGATGTGAGTTTTCAGTTGATTTCTGCCAGGAACATCTGCCTTGAACTCACTTTAGTCTTACCAAAGCTGTCACCCTTCCGAAAGGAATTCCTGTTTCCCTTCCTTTCACACACATATGCACTGCTTATCAGGGCATCTATAGGAACAGCCAGATCTGTGTGATTAAAAAAAAACCGAGAAGGCCTGTCACTCATCATATCCCTTGGATTCAACAGAAAGGAAATTCATTTTAGTGAGCATTGAAACCAAACAATAACAACTCTGCAGCTGGTTTCAGAGGTCTGATGTCAACAACACTAGACACGTTTTTATCTCATTTGAGATGTATTGAAAAAGCAGAGTGCTTGATAAACAGTGGCTGACATAAACTAAAACAGATTAGCTCAGCAAGTAAAGTGGGATGAGAAGAGAATTGTGCCATACACATTTGGAACTTACAAAAAATCAATTTACTATTAAATATATTTGAAAAATTATTTCTTTATGTATAAGGATTTTAAGAAAACTTTTTCTTTTTTTTTTAATTTTTTGCATTTGAAGTTGTTAAATGCATTTTCATCAATAATCATTCATCTGCTCAGATAATCAATCTTCTTCCACAGAGACAAGATTCAAAAAAAGAAAAAAAAAGCAACTAGTCTTTGAAGCTTTCAGGGATGACATAATCACGGATTACTTTTAAAATATTTGTGCTTGCTTTGTAATAAGTAGTGTAATCCAATTGCTTTTTCTATTCTCTGCATGGGATCTTCCTGTTTTCTTTAGCTCCATCACTGCTCTTATCTTCTATAAGAAATCCAGATGGCTAAGATTTAAGACAGACCATTCAGGTGACTAATGCATAAATACAGAGGATGTTACCTTGTCTGAAGAACAGGCAAAGAGTAAACAATTACACGTTTGTTTATGCTTCTGTAAAAAAAAAAAAAAAAAAAAAAGAACTTCTGAAAATACCTTTGACAGCATCCGAATCCCAAACTCTCATTCAGTCTTTTGTAACTTCCTGGGGATCTTTCAACACTTCCAAGTATTTGTTCACTACCAAATGCTTCAAGGCTACAAAACCTATCAAAAAATAAAATAAAATAAAATCAGAAGGGGGCCACTAAACCTCATCAACATAAAGGATTTTACTGAAAAAAACGAAACAAAACAAAACAAAAAAAAACAGTACTTATGGCTGTTCCAGATATGTCTACAGTCATCCAGTAATCACATTATCACATTCAATCCACACACTGGACAATACGTGTGACCACCTTGTCACTCTGTAGAAATCTTTATTCATGGAGATGAGTTTGTTTGCTATACCACTTCTAGTCAAGAAATTTGGTGTCAAGGCAGAGACACAGCTGTGCACATGGAATACTGAGACAGATCAAAAGATTGTGAATAGTTTGGGCTATCTCTTCCCACAGAAGAGAGTGGGAGGGGGGAGCTGGGGGAAACTTGCTTCCTCTTACAGGATCAAAGCAGGAAAGCAAACCCAAACTAAGAAGTTTATCGTATTCAGCTACATCTGTCTTATAATAAACCTTTTGCAATGAACAGTGTTTCTGAACACCAAATTTGACCATATCTATTGACCATTACAACAGTCTCTGGCATGTTTTTGGCTTATGAAATAGTTTTCTGTGAGATGCAATTGCATGGGCTTGCTGCTTTTTGCATCTTTAGTGTATGTGTCTAGGAGAAATTCTCTCCAGACAAAGGTGACTAAAATCTCAGGAAAAAAATCTCTTGTGGGAGCTAAGGAACAGTGGCGGAATAAAGATCATAGGTGTTATAACTACATATAATCTTGGTCACAGTAAGAGGATGTTTATGTACTTTCTAAAGTGAAAACATAATACAAGGATTTATAGATTGTCAGGTTCCAAATTTTTACTCTAGTAGATGGTCTAAAGTCAGTGAACATTGCCACAATTGTAAACTGTAAATTGTAAATTGATGAAAAGATTGATGCTGTGTTGGAAGCACGGGGGATTAGCACAAATGATGAGAAAGAATAATAGTTATGGCAATTAATATCTCATCTGATGTCTTTCCCTCTGGGAAATTAACATTAAAGACTCAACTAATTCTTCAGAAATTATACTCTTTCCAATTAGCTTTTTGAGTGACACTTCCTTTAAGGCAGTGTACCCAGTCTATCTGGAGGCATTTTCCTTCACATACTAGTTAGCTCAGGAGGAAAATATCAACAATCATTTTGGGACCCCACAGAGTGTAGCACTGTGAGAACTAATAGCTTCCACTCTTTCCTATACTCACTTTCTAGAAGAACTCTGCTCTTAATTTCCACATTTGGAGATCACATTTCTACTATAAAAATTAGTTAATTGTACCTATTACCTGTAAAATTAGCATAAGTAGAAGCATTGTTTCCTGACACTAACATAGCTAAGACCTTTTAACTGTTGCACAATTATCCCCAAACCCATGACAGTATGAACTAAAATGATCCCAAGTGTAAATGAGTAACCAAACAGATTTTGAAAGGCAGAGAAAATGCGTATTTATGGATGGATTGCATGCTACAAATCTAGATATGTTCTCACACAAATAGCAAACATTCTTTAGCTGCTACTCATAAGATCAGTTTTACTGCTGAAGGCAGAGGCAAGCTGCCTAGGGACACTCCAAGCTTGACAGTGCATACTGTCACATCCAGTGATTTACCATAACAGGACAAAAAAAGGAGTGGCTGTATTCCAGCAAAAGTGTTTGGGTGGCAGAGGAGGTCTGTGAAAACAACTTGCCACTGTTTACCTCCACACCATGCTCACCACATTTACCTTTAAGAGCTCACTGTCTCAAAGGTCCAAATTCTTCAGTGTAATTGTAACTGCTTTGCAAAACAAAGCAGGCTTCATCTCATTTATTGATCTACTTAAGAATTTTCCTTATGTAAGGTGAAACTCAGGTAATCTACAGTCGTGAAAGCAGTGCCTATACTATTTGAATACTTCACATTGATGGAGGAGAGATATCTGAGCCACATGGGACACTGCTAAAGCAACTTCAATGTGCAGAGATATCTGACTCTTGCAGCTAACTTCCCCATCCTAGAGTCTTGAACACAGATGACACAGAAATGACAGAAGAGTAAGGGTACAGAAATGAGGTTCTGGCACCCTCTTTCTAAAGCACAGATCACTTTTGAAGTGGAAAGGTTATGTTCTGACAGTCAGTCCTGCACCACCCAATCATTCCAGTAGGCTTGCTACTCACATTTGCCCTCCTCAAATACATTTACACTTCCAAAAGTTTCTACTAGATTTTAGCAGCAACTAATGAAAAATACCACAGAGTTAAAATAGAAATAAAAATCCCACGCGCTCTGCTTCTGGTGGAGCTTTTGCATTCATTAGTCATGCTTCTATCCTGTTTGAAAGTGTTATTGCTATTTTCTTTCATTCTTTTTCCAGTGGCTGCCTACAGTTATGCCTGATGACAGTTATTGTTTCCATTGTTGCTTTTCCAGTGCAGTGCCCAGAATGGCGTGTTGCTTTGCTATAAGTAATAAAGCATTAACACACACACACACAAATAAAGGACAGAAAGGATCTGCCCTCTAAAATAACAATATGCCTATGGTTTATGAACAACACTGAAAATCTTCCATCCAGGACTTCCAAAGGTGTTTCTGGATCTGCAGAAACATCACATACCAAAGATTTGAGAAACATAGACCTGTTGGAGTGTGTCCAGAGGAAGGTCACCAAAAATGACCCAAGAGAAGGAACACTTCTCCCAGACTGAGAGAGCTGGGGCTATTCATCCTGGAGAAGTCCGCAAGATGACTTGATAGCGGCATTTCAATATGAAAAAGGGGAGCTAAAGGAAAGAAGGGGACAGACTATTTAGCAGGGTCTGTGATGATAAGACAAGGGGAAATGGCTTTAAACTTAAAGAGGTCAGATTCAGGTTAGATATAAGGAAAAAGTATTTTACAGTGAAGCACTGGAACAGGTTACCCAGAGATGTGGTGGATGCCCCAGCACTGGAGACTTTCAAGGCAAGGCCCTTGGGGGAACCTGATCTAGCTGTGCAAGCCCCTGTTCATTGCTGGGGTGTTGGACTATATAGCCTTCAGTGGTCCCTTCCAACTCTAGTGATTCTATAATTCTACAACTCTATGAACAACGTACATTTGGATCACACCAAAAGATGGGAAGAAAAATTGAGAACCATTATGAAAAGTAATATACTTCTTAACTCTTTCAATACTGTAGTCTTTGTTAATGAAGAAACTTCTAACCTGAAAAAGATAACTCACTGTTGGAAGACAGATGTTATTTTACGCTCAAGTTCAAGAATAATAGAGTACCTTGAGTAGGAAGAAAGCCACTCCTAGCCCTGAACAGGATGACCCCAAACTCAAACCCTGGGACTGAGAACATTACCCAGCTCTCCTTGAACTTTGTCAGCTAAGGGCTATGACCTTGGTCAGCCTGTTCCAGGGCTCAACCACCCTGTGATGAAAAGTCTTTTCCAGTCATCCACCTGACCCTCCTCTGACACAGCTCCATGCCATTCCCTCATGTTCTGTTGCTGTCAACAGGGAGCAAAGCTCAGTGCTGCCCCTCTGGTCCCTATTAGTTGTGATAAGTGACTGTATTTTCTTTCAGATCTTCTTCAGTAACTCCCAGAATAATTTTCTCCATAATTTTACTGGACACTGAAATGCAAACGACAGGCCTATAATGATCAGGACCTTCTTTCTTGTCCTGCATGAAAATGATGAATGTACTTCCACCACATTGAGCAACAACTGAAGTCGAAGTCTGGTGAGCTGTGGATTCAAGAATAAGACAGTAGAGGTCTTTTATTTTCCTGTCCTGTTAGCCAATAAATGTAGAGGAATTATACATCTTGCAGTAGTGAAACATCGGTTTAAGACTAATGAAAATAATTTTAGTGCCACAAAAATGAATACAGTTTCTTCACTTAGTAACAATTCTGGCTATCTTTTCTTTTTGGTAGCTGCAAAGCGATGTCTTCTATTAGAGAAATAAAAGACATATATAGGTCCAGAAGAAGCAGGAGAGCAAGTGATGAAGCACATCTGCACTAAGCTGCCATGCTTCCTTCTTAGAATCCTTCAGAACTAATGGAGCATTCTCCTGCCATTTTCTTGATATTTGTGCATAAATATTTCTGACTTTATAATCCTTCACATTATGACTGGATCTGTCAGTGAAGGATACTTTCACCACTGTACATTAAAAATCAAACACGAGTTTTAGCTGATATTCAGGGTTGCTTGTATAGATAACGAAACACACTAGTGTATCACTCATGGGAAGAGTTTAAATTTGACCACTCTGACTTCACCAGACGTTCAGGGAGTCCAACAGCTATCAGCCTAAATTCAGGCCATGAGAGTGTCTTTAAATGAGATACTATTGTTTTTATTATTGAAATCCAGATATGCGTTTACTGGGGAATTTGTCTTCTATAGCTGATTTGACCATTTTGAATGTTTTTTGGGTTTTTTTGCCAGATAATTTAGTACAAGCCCTTCATAAAACTCAGATTATACCCACAGACAGTTTTTTCACATTTAGGTTGTGTGTCCAAATATTCAAAGAGTTTTGGGAATAATGTTTGAAAAAAAAAAACCTCAAAATAGACAGGATTAACCTTTAATTGTTTTCTGACAGAATGTGTTTAATTTTTTTAGTTCCTTCTCAGAATTGAGAAAATTAATTTGATAATGTGCACGGATTCATTCAAACTTTTAACACACACAGATCAAAGAGATGTTATTTCAATTCCTCCGTTTGCAAGCTACTACTTACCATTTGCTCCTATAGACTTCAACTAGGAAGCCCATCAGCTCAGTTTGCATAGAACTTTGATTTGCTTCTTGAAAACTGGATAAAATAAGAAATTAGTGCACCATACCCAGTGAGAATTGAATCTCTAACCTCTAACAGTGATAGATGATAAAATCTAACAATGTTTCTTATCAACATTTTTTCTAAGATCATCTGAATTGATAGGAGTTAGGGAAAAATATTGAAAAAAAAAAAGGTTTAGAAAAACACAAGATAGGCACTCGTATTCTGAATAAGCCATACACAGAACATGTAGTGGTAAGGATTCAAAGGGGTAGGCATATATCTACATAGGAAAAGACAGACATTCGGAAAAACATGTATGTATTTAAATTCTTTTTTCCAAAGTAGGGACAAAGTGAAAGGGATAACTTTTTGTTTCCCAATAGCTTGTATAGAATGTCTGCTCTTATTTCCTTCCCAGAAGATTAAAATCTTCTAGAATTTCTATCTTCAAAGCACAATATTGCATTTTCCCAATACTTAAAAGCTCTTCCTTGGTTACTTCTGTGTTTTGAAAAGATTGAATTACTAACACAATATAAACAGAAATTTCCATTGCAGCCTATTGTGCACAGAAGCTCAGAAAGCATTTAAAATAAAATAAAATTGCCCAGAGTGCAACCACAGTTGCAGTTAGCCACTGTTGAGTCAGTGACTGCTGACTGAGAAGAATTAACTTGTCTAGTTCTTATTCACCTCACTCTTTACCAGAATGGCCAAAATTGATGAGATTCTATCTTTTTTCCATTCCCAACTCAATATCCATATACCTTACATGTTTCCAGTCTCAAACGAGATAATGGTAAGCTCAATTCTGTTTCAAAAGAGAGAGCTAAATCTCAAGAATTACTAAGAAAGCGATAGAATAATTTTTTGCATTATAAATCCGTTATGTGCAAAAAAAAACTGATGAGAGCAGTTCTGGTCTTGTACAAAAGAAAAAGAGAGAAATAAAAAAAAGAAAAAGAAAGGCAACTAGAAAAGCTCTAACAACTTCTGATTGATAATGATTAGAAAGATTAGACTCTGCAGCCTAAAAAGAGACTGTGGAAGTGGAAAGAGTTGTCAAGGGAGGATATAACAGATACACATAAAATGAGTATAACATGGAAAATTAGAGCATGACTGTTCCTTACCTTCTCCTGTACAAAATAAATAAATAAATAAGATTAAATAGGAAATGGTAGATTTAAAATAATCCAAAAAGATGCTTCGCACATCTTAACAACGGAGCCTCTTGGTACAGGACCTTGCATATAGCAAATGTTCACATGGGTTCAGAAAATGTTTGGATAAATTAAGGGAACTAAAATGGAGGAGAAGCAGTTTTCATTCACAGTGACACTCCTCCTGGTAGCTAAGGGAATCCTCAGTCACAAATCATTTGAGTGTAGACAACTGTTTTGGATAAGAATTATGCAGTTTCCCTGTTGTTAAACATTACTTGGAACCAACTAACAACCACTAGAAGATGAGAGCAGACTGAGCTTCATATAGGCACTACAAAATTAGTTATATCATTAAGTTTTATTTTTCTCCCCGACTGGTATAAAGAATAGCTGGTGATAAAAAACAAAAGAACAGAGATGAAAACTGTTCTGGTACATGGGTACATTGTCTAATCTTTTAGCGCTGGAACTATGACTACAACATGAATAGGTACCTATAAAAGTATAAATGTATGCAGATAAATTCCAAATCTTCCATAGAGAAGCCTCTAGTTGGTTGATTTCTACTATCACACTCACAAGCACAATTTATGGAAATACTTATCAAATACCATTTTTGCTGGTACACAGCTCCCAGACATACAGACCCTCAATATACAATTGTTCTGGAAAGAACATCTATGAACGAAATACAATGGAAGCTGTCTTGAAAAGAGAAAAGGTTGTCCTGGAAAGTCCTCTACCATCTTTCACCTTGCAATGTTTTCAGCACATTACTTAACAACAAACAATCCAGAAAGTGAACTTTGTTCTCTATTATCACACTGGAGTTTTTCCATCTGCAGCCAAAGCAAGCGTCAGTATCACAAAGGCTGACTATGTATTGATTTTGCAAGAGCCTGCACATCACTTCAGAGAGCACCAATAGCAGCTTTGGCTATCAACACACCTCACTTTCCAATGCAGCTGGCAATCAAATCTTACTCACCTTTCAGCTGAAGGTCTTCTATGCTTCTGATAGTTTCTGGTTAACCAGTTAATCTCCAGATACTTACAAGCTGGACACCACATATCTGAGATAAACAGGCCATTTTAACAGAAGCAAAATACTGAGTCAGTTGTACCCCTCGTAGAAAAAAGCAAACAACTAATGAAGCCCAAAGAGCCCTCTGAATATTTAGGTTTTTGAGTGACAGTTTTTTCTAACAGGCATGGTAGAGGAAAGCAGTTTTCATTCCCACACTTATTTGTCTTCAACTGAAAAATATTGAATATTCAGGATGTATCAATTGTATGTATTAAAAGAATCTCTCTTAACTCAGCCAAACTGGGATTTTGTGTGTTCAGCTGTCCTGTTAACTATCCTTGTTGATGTGAATTACAGTCATTTCACCATATAAGGCACAAATACACTATATTCCTGGTCTGAGACTGTAGCCACCTTTCTGTTCTGCTTTTGCACTGTGCCTGTAAGTACTGTAGTGCCTGGCAAAATTTAAAATGATTTATTACTGTAAAAAAGGTGAAACACAGCTCTCAAGTCTAGGAATCAGAAATAAAAAAGAAATTCACAGTATTTTTGTCAGCAAAACCAGCTTCTTCAAAAATAATGCAGGTACTGAAAGTAATGCTTCAGTTGTTGCTCTTTTGTTTTTAATGTATGTCTACTTACAAATACCTTACAAAATAGGTGTCAGGGAAATATAGGGATAATATAACAATTTTAGGAATCTGAGTGCCTCAGAATATTTGATGTTGTCAGATATCTCTCGGTGCTTGGTCAGGTTACAGATTATTAAACTGTCCTGAGATTTTCCCTGACTTGAGTTAATTGTGGCTAAAGTTTATCTCTCATTTCCTGCCCTGTCCCCCTCATAAACCCCAACTCCTGGTTATACTGTCCAGCACTGAAGTCAAGCATCAGTGTGTCACAGCTTGGTAATTCTGGGACAGTTTCTGCCTCGTCCTTGAGGCTGGGAGCTTCCCATTTCTTCCCCGTCCTGTCTCATAGGCATTGATTGACTCTTAATGCTGGTTGTCAAAATACCAGGACCTTACACAAGGCCAAATCCTTATTAGTGGGAAGCAATCAATATAGGGTTCCAAATTATCCTAACCATATTGCTTCAGTTATGTTCCATTTTCTTCACCAGAAAATGAATCTGTCATTCCATTTTTCCTCTATTTCTCTTCTGTGATTATATAACTCAAAGTCTTCACTGAGTTTTCTGCTGTTATCTATTGTTTGCCAGCTGCCTCTGAGAATACATTACCCTTTTCAAAAGGGCTACTTTAAGCTCTTTGGCAGTCCTTTCAAAGTGTCAACCCAGCACCGAGCGGTGTCGCAACCAACAATGGACTTACTGTCAGTTCATAAACATTTCAGTTTCAAAGAAGCAAAATTGTTTTATATTCCTTTACTGAATGGTACTTGAACCCAGTAAATCTGATATTCAGATGGAGCGTGTTGCAGGGGAAGATGGATGACTGTCAGCACTGAGAATCTACCACTGTCTTCATTAGCCAGGCATAGTCTTCTCCCATAGACTCAGCGCTGCTTTCCTCTCACACCTCAGCTGATATCCTTAGAAAGCAAAATCTAGTTCCACAACCTTCTTTCTTCCAAAAGATGCTTGTCACGCTCTCCAGTTGAGCACATATAAAATACAGACCTCTCATATGCAAACTGTATTTAGAGATGGTATTCTGTCCCATGGCCCCAGGGACTAGAGGCAGGTCCAACACACAATTGGTATCTTGCAAAGTTAAGCTCTCAATGGACACTGTATAGAGACAGAATACTAACACACGGTAGGTAAGGAATAAAGCAAAGAGGTTCAAGATTAAATTAAATTTGTGATTAGCCTAGGCTCGGATTTTTAAAGGTGCTCAAATAAGAATCTGAATGCAATTAGAAGAACAACTTATATCAACTTTTGTAAAGAACCCAATATTCACAGGCTTGTTTTTATTAACAGTAGCTGCCTTAATGTCATTTTTAACTGAAATTGGAATAATTATATTCTTAGATACATCGCTGTCTTCTAGTGTGAGGAGCTGACCCAAATACTAAAACACACATTTAGATTGCCTTGTGCGGAGCTAAGAATTCTAATTAGCTTAATGACGTGTCTGTTCAGTACTATAGATTAATGGGTCATTGTTGGGTGTGGAAATAAGAAACCCAGCATATGAGCTGGAGGCCTTAAAGTGATAATTTTCACAGTGTGATGCTACATATTTATTACCTACCATTTCTTATCTGTCCATGTGTTGTACAGATCCTCAGGTGCAACTGTAAACTATCCTTTTCTAACAGAGTAAGGAAAATTCTCTTTGTGTTTGCAGTAGAAAAAGAAATAGAGGAAACTGACAAATAAACAGAGTAGTGGGTGAGAAAGCACAGTGTCTTGTCTCACAGAAGTTCAAGGAAGAGCAGGCATACCCACTACTTTGGATATTACATTTTTACCCTGTATTAGTTTGTGGCAGTTTAATAGGCTTACTCACTTAGTTCCCCTATTTCAACCTTCCGAAACTTATCCAAAGAGAATAAGATCTAAAAAGTACATCATTCTTATTGTACAATGTTTGAATTTCCCAAACCTGAGGGTTTTTTTTTCAATTATTTATTAATCCTGTTATTGTTCAACCCAATTATACAAAATTCTTGCTTTCAGTTTATTCCACTTTCCCTGAATTTAGACTAAGGGCTTGAATCTGTCAGCTCCTGGTCTAGAGTCTGTATCTGTAGCACTTCAAAATCTACCTCTCCAGAAAACATTCACAGTATGACCAAAGTGTTATATAAGCATACATTCATTAACCCTCATAGCTTTCCTTTGAGGTAAGCATTTTCTGTGCCCAAATCTCTTTAGTAACCTGAGGCAGATTTAGGGCAGAAACAGTGATCCAGTAAAGATTCCTTGATTAAATTTCAACACTCTATACCCTACAAACAATAAAATTTTATTTTCAGTTCCCTGTATTTGATTGTTTTCTACTCTCTAAGAAAATATATCAGAAGAGTGTCGACAGCAAATTCTGCTCACTGCCCTTGTTGGAGTCTCTTTGAATGCCCATACTCATCTGGGCAACAAACCTCATAAGCTGCCATCTGCTTATTTATCCAAGCCTTCTTCATATGAGAGTTTTGTCCATCTCCATCCTATATAGCTCAGCATACCTCCTTGTAAGAACCACTGCAACTTTCCCGCAGGCATTTGTTGATGAAGAAATCACTTGTTTGTAACCCAGCTTGCAACTAACTCATTGTAGTCTCCTGCTTTTCATGGTATTTCAGATGTAACAGCCTTTAAATTCATCTTCAGATTTATGCCTGCGTCACTGCTCTTGTTTCTATCTATATATATTTTTTTATTTCTTTTTTTTCCTAGCTTTTATTCATGAAATCTTCATTCTTCATCTTTCCTTCTCAGGTATTTTGATGCTATGGTTGCCCAGGCTTCCTATGTTCCACTCTCACTACATTTTTCTGGCCTTGATAATACATATCAGTTATGACGGACTAATAGACCACAACTGTTATTAAGGAGAGCCTGTTGTGCCACTGCAATTCCAGTGAATGTTTTCTGCCATCACTTTTTGTGAATTCTTTAAAGGAGGGTCACAGGGATCTCTTTGGTTGCTCTCTCATACCACACTGCCGTAATGCCTTATTTTACATCCAATATGTTGTGTCTTCACTCAGCTCTAGCAATTTCCTCCCTTAGAGCTGCTACAAGTGATGAACTAGTTCATCATTCCCTCTCTGTTCACTTCTAACCTCTGCATGGGTTTGTTGAAGTATCTGCTCCCATTAGATAACAAATTTTTTTGACACCTCTTCATTGGCTATCTTTAATCAGCCTGTTTAATTATATGTCTTGGATCATGGTCTTACTTAGAGGAATTCTCCCTTAACATAGCCCATTACCCAGAGAGACCACTTAATTCATCCTCAGTCATATCATTATATCAAAGATATCTGTGGCCAGAATCTGTAAGCATTTACAGAGCTGGAGATTCCCAAAATAACCTATCTTGTTCTGTCAATATTACTCTTTTCCTAATATTTAAAAGACATCTTCCATCCTAAGGAATAATTTCTGAAGATAAAAGTGGTTGAAAACTTGCTGAGAAAGACTTACTGGCTAATACAGCTAATACAACTCTAACTTCCACATAAAATATTTATGTTTGTTTCTGCCCATTTCTGTGTCCTTAGCTAGAAAATAATCTTCAGGGCACGATTTTCTTCTCATTATATTCATATCCAGTGAAACCTCAGAGCATATAAAGAAGGACATAAACTTGTGACTTTTCCATGGTCTAATATAAGAAGTTGGATGAAGTTATTGACTGAATATTTCCACTCATAATCCTTTCTCTTCACCTCCGATTATAGTTACTGTTTCATCACAACATTAGCATATTAGTAACGGAAATGTTAGGAAAGGAAAAATGTAAAGATCAACTTTTAAATCTCCTTTTAATTGATATATGCAACAGTGAAGTCTAAATTTGCAAAATGTTTCAGAAAAAAGTGACTATCATAATACTCTGAAATATGTTCTCAAATTGCTTAGTTATCAGTGAAATTTTGTAGCTTTATACAATAATCTTGTTTTCAGATGTTATAAGTGTGTTATACTAAAATGCATTACATAGATTATAAACCTCAAAGACAGTTCACAGATCATAATTCTGGTACTGCAAATACTGCTTTACCAAAGCAATAATAAGAGGGGATTCAATAGTGAAAGATACTTGCAAATGATTTTTTTGGCCAGAAGCAGAATTTTTAGTACACTTGAAATTGTATCTAGTACCTTCCAGCAATACAGATTGCCATTATTTGTAAATAAAATCTAAACCTATTAAGTCACCTTCAGTCAGTCCTGTGAAAATCTTACAGAGGCAGATATCTCTATATTCTTTTTCTGAGATACAGATGATAAAATTAGCATATTTGCTGCTATTTTTCAAAATTGACAGTTCAGCTCTGTCCACTTCTTCTCACAGAGCATGTTTGTTCTATAAGGGAAATCAAAGTTCTGATGAAGGATGGTGTTTGTGTGCCTCACATACTCATTGTAGGGTTGTAGCATTCATATAAAAGCTTAAGGGACAATCGGAAATCCTGAGACTGATGCTTCTAGGATAGAGATATCAGCAAAGAAGTTTGTTTTCCCAGCTAAAAAGAGACAGGGGAACCACACAGGAAGTATCATGCTAAGAACTTCTCTAGGAGACTGCTTAAAAATTCCATTCTTAAGTTGATTATAAGTGTTCAAAACTCAATTGACTACTTGTTATGCAATGTTTTCTACTTTGTTATCTATAAACAATAGCGAGAAAAGCATTTATGTTCATTTTCTCAGGCAGGTGCTCTTGCACCTTTGCATGACCAAGACATCTTGAATCACTACACAGTTTTATAACTATTATTTTTGTGAAGGATTTAAAAAATATTTGTCCCCAGGTACAAATCTATCCGGAGTAACTCAGCTGTGATTTTCCATACCAACTATCGAGTTTACATGCAGATTTATTTCTGCAAATAGTTAAGGAACACAGACTCTGGGAAGGAATAGAGGGTGACAGATTGAATATTTGCCTGAGAACAAACACTATACATCCCAAATTTCACAGCCACACAGTCAGTGGGAGTTGGGCCAGTGGTACCGTTAGCTTGGAAGAAGGCAAACACTGCATTTCCATAGTGGAAAACTTACATAACTAATTACAAGGCAGGTAGGATGTGGTACTCATTTCAGCAATATTATTAATCTTTACTTCAAAGCAGGATTGATTATTTATACATATATATATATGATTACTTATTTTATTATAAAATAATAATTTACAGATAAATTATTTTTTCTTTCTGGTCCCATAAAATTTTTGCTAAATTTAAGTTGCACATTATTTACTTATAATGCATTTGCGTAGCATGCTTTTAGTTGTTACTCTACTGCTCAGCTATCAGTTGTAGCCAGATAATTAAAAAAGGCATATAGAAAATTACAAGCTAACCCTGACCACTATCCTTAAACTATAGTAGCCTGAAAAATATCTAAGGACAGGAATGTAAATATCTATAACAAGCATTAATATCTTTCAATATTTGAGGGTCAATCCAGAATACAGGAAATGCAAACAACTTGCGAGGAACTCCTACCATATGTCTTATCTGCCAGTACTCAAAAGATTGCTGCTGCAGCCTAGCCAAGACTATCTTAATGACAAGCACAGGAAGCGGCTTCCATCTGTCACTATCCCAGTATCAGCTTCCCATTGCAGGAATATTGGTGCTTGCTGAATAAAGACACGTCAAACCCCAGTGATGCATGTGCATGCAAGATGTACATGTCTCATTCATTCTGTAGCACTAGACAAATGGTGTGTATGCAGTTAGGCAACAAGCAATTAAGGCTGTAGCTAGACGTAGCAGCATTGAAACTCTCCAAGGCATATACTGGTCTTTTCTCGTTCCTTCCCCAAAACACTCTCTCAGCTCATCTCCACCCTCAGTATAGTAAAGAGAGATATAGCAGAAAAAAAAAGAAAAAAAAAAGAATGAAAAGAAAGAGCTATAAGGATGAGCTTACTCAGTTAAATGATCTCTAGATATCACAGTTTGCGTGTGGGGAAAAACAAGTTAGCACTGAGCTGCTTTGTTTCCAATTTGAGGGTAGGGAGGCCCTTCAGAGGGATCTGGATAGGCTGAACAGCTGGGCTGAGCTCAATGGGATGAGGTTCAATAAGACCAAGTGCCGGGTCCTGCACTTTGGCCACAATAACCCCATGCAATGCTATAGGCTTGGGGCAGAATGGCTTGAAGAATGTAGAGAGGAAAAGGACCTGGGGGTGTTGGTTGATGCTCGGCTTAACATGAGCCGGCAGTGTGCCCAGGTGGCCAAGAAGGCCAACGGCATCCTGGCCTGTATTAGAAATAGTGTAGCCAGCAGGAGCAGGGAGGTGATCATCCCCTTGTACTCAGCTCTGGTGCGGCCGCACCTCGAGTACTGTGTTCAGTTTTGGGCCCCTCACTACAAGAAGGACATTGAGGCCCTGGAGCGTGTTCAGAGAAGGGCAACAAAACTGGTGAGGGGTCTGGAGCACAAGTCTTATGAGGAGCGGCTGAGGGAGCTGGGATTGTTTAGTCTGGAGAAGAGGAGGCTCAGAGGAGACCTTATTGCACTCTACCACTTCCTGAAGGGGGGTTGTGGTGAGGAGGGGGTGGGCCTCTTCTCCGTGATAAATAATGACAGGACGAGTGGGAATGGCCACAAGTTGCACCGGGGAAGATTTAGATTAGACCTGAGGAAACATTTTTTCTCTGAAAGAGTGGTCAGGCACTGGAATGGCCTGCCTAGGGAGGTGGTTGAGGCACCATCCCTAGCACTGTTCAAGAAGCATTTAGATGGGGTGCTAAGGGATTTGATTTAGTAGTTGGGTAGGAATAGAGATAGGAGGATGGTTGGACTAGATGATCTTGTGGGTTCTTTCCAACCTTATGAACCTATGAACAATTTGAGTAGTTTTTGATCAAATCATTTTTCTATAGAATAATAGTGAGTCTGAAGATAGAAAGCTGCTAAGACAAGTGTAAAAATGTCATCAGACTCCTGCCTATTGATTGCAGGAAACAGAACATGAGAAAATAGATCCTTCTTTAAAGATTTGAGATTTGTACTAAAAGGCGAAAAAAGAAAAAAGGAGGTTGTGCTAGGTTTTCATGGAGAATAAAAAGGAGGAGGAATAGGATTCTCTGATAAACAAGAGTTTTTTTACAACTAGGAACTATTTGCCTCCAACGGCACTATATTCATCCTATGCTGTAAGAGACTATTATTTTATACCATTGCCTCAAAGTTTGCTGATGAATATGTCCAAACATGTCCAAGCTAGTCCTGGGCAAGGGTTACAAAATCCTCTGTCTAAGGGACAAGCAGATGGGCATGTCCTGGGTCAACGAAAGATAAGCTGCAGCTCAATGGCTGCTGAACACTCTTTTGTGTGTGGTACTCATCTCCGTGGGGAGATAGCCATCTCAGGAGACGCTTGACTGGCATCCTAACATGGGACTTGTCACATAGGCAGGAAAAATGGAGGATAAAAGAGGGATCAACCACCATAGGATTTGGGTGCTCTACCATAGGAAACCTCATGAGCTGATCCCTGCTGCTGCACTCCCTCCTGGGCCGGCTGCCTGAGACATGCTGCTTTCTCCTGGACCTCGCCACTCCTTCGAGGTGTTCTACCATCTGAACCCTCATGAGCTGATCACTGCTCGCTGCTTCTCTGGTGTTGACTGACGCTGTTCCTGCACTTTCCCCTCGCTGCTTCTCCCGTGCTAACCCGGTGCCGCTTCTCCAGGACAGCTGCTTGCTGCTCAGGGCTGCCCGTCGCTGCTGCTGTTCTCCCCACTTCTGCCGCCCCTGCTCTTCTGCCTCGGATCGTCGGAGCCGCTTACAACCGGACCACCCCTAGGATCCTGGCTGGTGACTTTCCCTGCATTGTACAAATCTTTGCTTCTTTCCTATCTTTCCTATCGCTCGCCTTCCCTTCCCCATCACCCTTATTGGTAACAGTATCCACCTTCCTCCTCCCCATCTCCCTGGTCAGTATTGGTAATAAACTGGTCGAACCAACATTTGAACTGTTGCTTCTTAATCTCACGCCGGGTATATACATAATCTAAGAACCTCGTCTCCCTCCTTTATATTGGAGCATGACACATGCACATAGTATTTTGTTTCTCAGTTGCACCTTCCATCAGTTACCTTTTCCTGTCTAGCCTTGCTAGATGCTGGGTTAGAATCAAGACACTCCACTCCCTGACCACTGTGGATGCTTTTAGGGAAGAATCTGCAATGGAAATTTCATCTCACATGTGCAGCTTCCTTCAACATTTCATCTGCATTCATCTTCTTCATTTAAAATTCTAGCTCCAAGGCATTAGACTATGTAGTTTCAAATATCATCACTGGTGCTTTTGTGCAAAACTGTGTGCAGAGCCTGCAGGAGCTCTCAGCTATTTCATGTCAAGGCCTTGCTTTACCTGCTGGCATTTCATGGCACAAGGAAGTAAGTCTGCAGACTAAACTTGAAAATAACACAACTAAAAACTGAAAGTGTCTGAATCCTCCAGGGGCATCCTCGAATTGCGGCAAGACCCTCATCTTCATAATTACAGCCTGTGCACCTCACTGAAAAACAATGACAACAAATATGACAAAATGAAAAATAAACAATCAAAAAAATTCAGCCACATACAAACAACCATATTAAAAAATAAAAATAAAAATAAATAGAAAGTCAGAAATCTGAAGAAGGAACTAACAAATCTGATACATATCAGAGAATGAAAATAAAATATTAGTGCCTTTTAGCAGAGATCAAAACTAGAAAAGCAGGATTCCTCCTATATGCAGGTGGCAGGAAAAATACATTTGGATACTGTAAATTCCTGCCATGGTCTCAGGGAAAGATATGTAATGAGTTTTATTGGCAATTGCTGACAACTATAAGGAGCGGCTGAGGGAACTAGGAATGTTCAGTCTGGAGGAAAATAGAATGAGGGGAGACCTTATCCCTCTCTATAGTGACCTGAAAGGAGGTTGTGGCGAGGTGGGAGTTGGCCTCTTCTCCCATGCAACTAGTGATAGAGCAAGAGGAAATGACCTCAAGCTGTACCGGTGGAGGTTCAGAGTAGATAATAGGAAAATCTCCAAAAGAATGGTCAGGCACTGGAATGGGCTGTGCTAGAAGGTGATTGAGTCACTATCTCTGAAGGTCTCAAAAAATGTTTAGATGTTGTACAAATGGACGTGGCTTATTGGGGGAATGTTGGTGGTAGGTGGATGGTTGAACTGAATGATCTTAGAGGTCCTTTCCAACCTTTGTTATTCTATAATTATACAAACCTATGATATTCTGAGAAAGATAAAGTGTGAAGTAGTGTGTCCAGCATAAGGCACTAATTAACCTTGGTGCTGCAAAGCACTGGTCTTGAGAAATTGTTCTCAGCTTCTGCACCAGTACCTTGACAGAGTTTTTTCTTACAAAAAAAAAAAAACAAACAAACACACACATACACAAAAAAAACCTTAGGTGAAATGTTCAGTAAATAAAGTTTTGCATAGATAGAATGCCATGGGTATCTCCTTTTCATAACACTAACTACTAAAGTATGAAATAATCTCATTAGGATGCTCTATCATCGTGGCATATCTCAGTCACAAGTGTGTATGTAGCATCTCAATTTAGAACAATGTTCTGAATGGAATAATGTAGTCTCAAGTGTGTTCTCTAAAAGTAAAGTGGAAACTGATTTAACAACCCACTTAACAGTGCGTGCTGGATCTCAAGTCTGTTATTAAGACGCTACTTTAATTTTTTGTGTGAGACAGAGTGGTTGGCTCAATACAGGGAAACCCAGATCTATTTCTAGCAAATGAGGCTCTTGGGAATCTAGTATGCTACAAACTTTGGTAACTTAGCTCAATCATACCATCTCACACAGCAGGAGGGGTACACAGACCTCAGCTATCATATGTTATAACCTCATAGTTTATGTGGTCATTAAATTCATCTTACTGGTATATACAAGAATGAAATAAGACTGAGAAGATCACAGAGTCTTGGTTGTGCCAAGGTATTTATCAAGACAGAAACATCCACACAGCCTGGGAAGCTTATGTCAGTGATTATGCGAATTCTACATATCATAAACCTAATATGCTACTTGGGATGGAAAAAAGAGGTGTCTTATCCCAAAGGTTCTAAAGTGAAGTTCATAAGTTCATAAGTTCATAAGTTCATAAGGTTGGAAAGGACCTATAAGATCATCTAGTCCAACCATCCTCCTATCACTATCTCTACCCAACTACTAAATTAAATCCCTTAGCACCTCATCTAAACGCTTCTTGAACAGCGCTAGGGATGGTGCCTCAACCACCTCCCTAGGCAGGCCATTCCAGTGCCTGACCACTCTTTCAGAAAAGAAATGCTTCCTCAGGTCTAATCTAAATCTTCCCCGGCGCAACTTGTGGCCATTCCCTCTCGTCCTGTCGTTATTTATCAGGGAGAAGAGGCCCACCCCCTCCTCACCACAACCCCCCTTCAGGAAGTAGTAGAGTGCAATAAGGTCTCCTCTGAGCCTCCTCTTCTCCAGACTAAACAATCCCAGCTCCCTCAGCCGCTCCTCATAAGACTTGTGCTCCAGACCCCTCACCAGTTTTGTTGCCCTTCTCTGAACACGCTCCAGGGCCTCAATGTCCTTCTTGTAGTGAGGGGCCCAAAACTGAACACAGTACTCGAGGTGCGGCCGTACCAGAGCTGAGTACAGGGGGATGATCACCTCCCTGCTCCTGCTGGCTACACTATTTCTAATACAGGCCAGGATGCCGTTGGCCTTCTTGGCCACCTGGGCACACTGCCGGCTCATGTTGAGCCGAGCATCAACCAACACCCCCAGGTCCTTTTCCTCTCTACATTCTTCAAGCCATTCTGCCCCAAGCCTATAGCATTGCATGGGGTTATTGTGGCCAAAGTGCAGGACCCAGCACTTGGTCTTATTGAACCTCATCCCATTGAGCTCAGCCCAGCTGTTCAGCCTATCCAAATCCCTCTGAAGGGCCTCCCTACCCTCAGACAGTTTGACACATCCTCCCAACTTTGTGTCATCTGCAAACTTACTGAGGGTACACTCAATTCCCTCGTCTAGGTCATCAATAAAGATATTAAAGAAGAAAACTTTACATGGACTTTTTTGAAGTCATAGTAGATAAAGATGTTATCTCCAAAATATCAAAACTAAGTTATGTTTCAGCATCAACATCCATGATATTCAAGCAAATTTTCTCCATTTAGCATTCTGAACAAGACTTTTATGGGAGAGTGATTAGGCATCATTAACTTTGATTTGAAGCCCATGCACAGCCTCACTGATAATTATAATTATTTGATTTCTCTTCAGGTCAGTTGATATGTGAACAAGGAGTAAGCAACTCCTAACAGAATGTGTTTATGTAGCAAGTGTCATGAATATCTATCGTTATAATGTTAAAAATATTTTATTAACAAAACTACCCCAAAAATTCAAATAACAGTGGTACAGGATGAACAACGTGTAAGGTCACTAAATAATAGATGTGCTCCCATGTTCATCACTGAATACACAAATAAGATATGATATATGGTAAGATCATTTGTAGAAGCAGTATATGCCATGACTTTCTTCAGTGTCACTGTAAGGCAAGTTTTAGGTAGGTTTAGAAAAATTGATGACATTTTAAACTGTATATACCAAAGACACAACTTGATGTTGGAGGCATCATGTAAGCAGTCTGTAATTTTAGAATCTCATATAGGACAGACTCCATACTACTTTTCCAAAGTATTATTTTTCACTGAGGCATTTGTTTACTGATAATGCAAAGAATAAACATCAATTCTGGTATAAAACTCTCCAAAAAACATAGTACATGAGTAGCTTTACTAGAGTAGTATTTGTGAATATACAATAATAACATTATAGAAAGTGAGAAAAGAATAATTTTGTTTGGGAATTAATATCTTACTGAATTTTCTCTTTTCCTAAAAAGAAATAACACAGCATGTGGAAGGAACAGGAAGAAGTCTCCAGCTACATCTCACTGCCTGATTTCCTTGCATTTAATACTTACATGACCTTAACCTCTTTACCCTCTGGTTGAAATTTGTGAATACAATTAAAACATATTTGCATAGAAAAAAAACTGTTGTTACATTATTCTTAAAAATTGGATTATAAAGTAACCCACTTCTAATAGAGAAAAAAAAATGAGAGTTTTACTATGAAAAAAAAAGTCACAAATAGATGTGATGTAGCAAGTAGAGAGAACTGAAAGACACACTTATTTAATAAGCAAGAGCATGAAAGTATTAGTAATAAATTTTCCTTTCAGTTTTCCATTGTTAATTTATGTACCTGGTGCCACAACAACATTCACGAAGGTCTTCCATCTTTTCTTTTTTTTTTTTTTTTGGGGGGGGTGGCTTTTAATGTTCGTACTGAGGCAATCAAAACATATTATTTCAGTCTAAAAGTTACCTCAATCCCTTTATGTAAGCCAAATAAAAGATTAGAGAAGGATATAGACAAAATCTAGGCTATGATACAATGACAATAATATATCATTCTTAATCCAATGAAATTCACAGGTGATGTTCACTCTCTTTCACCCATGCATATTCAATACCTGGCAATTTGAAAGGAAGTGAAAGAGTTAAACAAGATGCAGCAGTGAGTTGAACCAGCAGAAATTCTCATTATGCATCTATGACAGCACTACTGAGAAAATAATCTTCTTAGAAGCTCCTATTTAAAATTAAATCCTACTAGGATAAATAGCCTGATAGATCTAGGCAGTTCAGATTTGAAATATTATTTTGCAGTGTTACCTGACCATTCTCTACTTACTATAAGGGGAAATAATTCAGAGCTTGTCTGGGCATTTTATCCTTGGAACTGCAAAATATTTTTGATGTTTCAGAACATTAAATTTTCAAGTGAAAAGACTTAAAGCAATTGTACCTTTTTCCAATGTTGTTTCTTTTCACAGCCATAGATACATCTAATTATAGAACAGTAGATTTGGAGGGGGCCTTCAAAGGCCATCTAGTCCAACACCCCAGCAATGAACAGTGACATGTACAGGTAGAGCAGGTTGCCCAGGGCCTTATCTAATCTCATCTTGAAAGTCTCCAGGACTGGGGTATCTACCACATTACTGGACAGTCTGTCCTAGTGCCTCATTACCCTCACTGTAAAAGACCTTTTCCTTATACCCAACCTAAATCTAACATCTTTAAGCTTGAATCTTAAGCTTGAATTTCTCCTTGTTCTCCCACAACATACTCTGCTAAAGGGTCTGTCCCCTTCTTTCTTGTAGCTCCCCTTTTGTTACTGAAAGGATGCTATAAGGTCACCTTGCAGCCTTCTCTTTTCCAGGCTGAACTTAAATATAAGCTTTATTACAATTAGTCTGTAATAAGATGAATATTTTGAACCTGATATAGTGACTTAACTCTCTCAGGATTACAGTACCTACTGAATGAACATAGAGGAAATGCTCATTTGACAGAAGCAGGGAAAAATCATTGTACATAGTCAGTCTGGTTCTCTTTGCTTTGCCTTCATGCTTGACAAATTGTCAAAAGGTCAGTATTCTCTATTTGGTTTATATTTCCACCTTTGGAAAGATGTTTGTTTAGTCATACTAATTTCATAGTTTTTACTGTGTAGATTTATAGTTGATTGGAAATAATTTCATTTATTTAAAAAACATGTAGATTGGGTGGAATCAACAAAACCTAAATGTGAAAAAGATCACCCAAGAAGAGATCAGTTTTATCTTACCCTGTTCTATTCTAGATATTTCTAGTTAAGAAAAGACAGAAAACTGTAGATCAGCCTTTATATTGATTGGAACATTTATATCTATTTCATATAATCTGTCACCTTAAAGGAGAAAGTCCTAAATCCTGTCAGCCACTAGGATTGAAAATCTCAACTAGCATTAATGCAGTGTAATAACCTCAAACACCATATAAATCCCAGCATTCATTTTGTTTTATGAAAAAACATTTCTTCTTTATGGTTATAAAGCCATTAGAGGATCTTTCTCAAGTCAGTTGGACAGTGCTCTGTGTAAATTCAGGACAAAGCTAATCAATTGCTGTTTTTAATTAGGAAATAAAACATTGTGATGGCGTATTTAAAATCATGACAATAATACGATTTACATACATAATTTAAATAACAGTAAGCACATTTCTGTTCAGGAAATTATTTTATTACATAGAAACAGTTAGGGACTTGTAAATATACACCCTACTGAACTCTTTATTAAAGTTCCTAATACTTGCTTGGCCAATTATATTAAAAAATAAAAAACAAAAAACAAAAAACAAAAAACAAAAAACAAACACTGTTCCCAACTTGTAACTCCAGTCTGTGCTACACAGACAGATAATAATCAACATACAAGTACTATCAAAACTGCTACAACAAGCAGGGAAGAGGGAGTGAGATGCTCTACAGCTGTACCAAGCATCAAGGTCTTAAAATGGATACCATTAGGTAACCTAAACTAAAAATGTTGCAGCTGCTATAGTTTTCATATAAGACCTGAAAAACTACATTCAAGTATTGAAAGCAAAATATCATGTAAGAAATATCTCATGACATGTTTGATTTAGAAACCTGTATGTATGTTACTGTCCTTTTGCTGCACTGTGTAATGAAGTTTGTATAAAATAGGAAAATTGACTGACAAAGTATTTTGTATCAATCAGACTATGCATAAATGCATTTAATTCTGACATAGAGGTTCCCAACAACTTCACTGTGGAGCCTGAGGAGCTGATCCATTCAGACCTGTGAACCTTCAAGTGCAATTAACACTATGAGCAGCACTGAAGCAGCAACACGCATAAAATTGGGCTTTTGAACTTCATGACAGCCCACTACCCAGCGTGCTGATTTTGACAGATGGATCACAATGTTGAACTGTAACACATTATTCAAATCACACGGGTCTGCCATGCAGAACCTGACAGCAGTGGCATCATCAATCTAGCATCAAAACCCATGCTTTTAGTTGAGACCTCCCATCAACTTTGGTAAGAAAAAGAAAGACTCACAGATAGAAAAAAAAATCTACACAACTGTAGGTTTTTCCTTGAAAACATGCAAGTCTTTTCTCCATTAACATTTGCTCTAGGCTTTTAGCTAAACTGGAGAAAAAGGAAGAAAAAATTCTCAGAAATCATGGGTAGCTTCATTCTGGATGTTTAAAAGACTCTGGCATTAGTTGTAAAGTAAAAAAGAACAAATTCCTCTTCACTTGATCCTTCATAATGAGCTGTTGTTGACATGGACAAGATGATTCATCAAAGTATGAGCTCCTTCAGAGGGAAGGAAATCCCCTTACCTCTGCTCTCAAAGTGGAATTTTAACAGAGTGCCCAGAGCCATAGATGCTGCTTGCATACTGGCATGTGAAGCACAAGTCTTAAACAGTTGTTTTATTTTTGAGATCTCCTGTTCTGAGGTGGTAGCACAGAACATATAGCTTGGACATAAAATGCCAACAATTTTGCACACAGGGCTTGTACAATATCTTAATTTTATTACAAAGTTTTTGGGAGCTAAGTGGGTTGTGACCTGTAAGCAATTCAAGTATGAAATTCATCTTTCTTGACAAAATGTCCATTTCATGATTAACTTCAATTCCTGGAAAATCTTTACGCAACTATCTGCTATGTCCAAATAGACAAGTCCTGCATTATCATAACAATTCATATTTAGTAGGAATTATTTAATGTTACAGTGGTAACATGGGAGGGCAGCTGGAGCTGGATATCTATTAAGATCCCTTCCAACCCAAGCTATTCTGTGATTCTACAATTCTGTGAGTAATCAGTGGAGCTGTCTGGGAGCCAGACAAGGACAGAATTAAAAAAAACAACAACACTGAAATGGATGTTCACTTCACCATAAAACTATTAAAATAAAATGTTGTCTTGCTGACATCTCACTTATAAAGTCAAAACATCTATTTTGCAGGGATATATATTAGTAGTGATTATATAAAATAAAATAAAATAATAAATAAAAAAGTATAAAACTTTTGAAAAAGATTTATTTTCAAACCTGATGTTCAGGTGACCCAGTGTTTTCTAGTTTGACTTTTCTGATAAAAGATATCTTTATAAATAACCTCTCTCCCAGATCTTGTGAGGTAAGTGAAATGCTCTGATGTTAGGCAGTCATTATTTCTAATTGTAATGGCTTTTGTACTCACTAAAATAATATAAAATCCAGCTAATTATGTTGCCATAAAATAAGATAGATTACATTCCACTTTCCTTCGGAAAACTTTAGTAAGCAGAAGACAATCCCTAAGGCATTTCAAGTACTTGAACACTGTATTTTCTTTGCTGTAGAAAGGAAAAAGAGCAAGTCATCCAGGCTAACGCTATTTTCCACAACAGACAAGTTCATACTTCATTGTGAGCAGATCTGCAATTGAAATTATAAAAGGAAAACATTTTCTATTAAAATCTATTGCTAAATTCTCACTAAATAATCCACTTAATGGATCCTATGCAAAACACAGATACTGAAAGCAAAATATTTTCTGTGTTTAAGCTGATACCTTTCATTCAGATTCATAAAGGTGGAACTCAATGGGAAATTACATTTAATTAGTATTACTAATGGAGCTTAAACTAAGAGGTTTTATGGAGTTAAATCCTATAGCTGGTCGTTGCTAAATTGACTTAAATTTGAAAGTCCTCCAAGCAGAGGAGCACACTCTATAATCCAAAACAGTTAATACTTGTACTTCAAGTCATCTCCTATTCATTTTTTTTTTCAGCCTATGCAATAATTCAGCAGTTTATCACTGTCTTCCTGCATGTCTCTCAGACATTTGGACAAAACAAAATGGACACTTTTCCCCACGCAACCTCCCTGTTTGGAGTTCATAGTTCCTCCCCACCTTTGAGAGAGGTAACATAAGCTAAGAAGAATCACAGGTACCAAGAAAGCAAATTGATCTTGCATAAACAATGTTTTCGTCTTGTCATCTCCATGAGCAGTATATCTTGCTTTACTAGTTTTCAGTCACAATTAATGTTAATACCTACTTTCATTGTTTTTTTTTTTCATTTCTTTAAGGACATGTTGTAGAGAAGAAAGACATGTAGATTTCAGCATTCATTTCTGGGCTGACAAGACTCGGTTGGGCTCTACCATTTGTGAAGGATCCCTTGAGGAAGGAAGGTACAAGGCAGAACAATCTACCCTCGACTACATTTTAACAATGACCCCTTCACCAGCAATAGACAGGCAAAAAGACCTGAGCACAGTTCTGGCTTCCTTGGATTTTAGCAGCATAGACAAGTACAGCCCATCCAGGTTTAACTGCTTAGGAGCCTTGTATAACTAACTCATGCTAACTCATGCTAACTCAACTAGCATGCGCCTCTCAAAATATAGATTTCTGAGGTATATTGAGAGATTTTGTGTGCAAAATGTTAATGTTAAGATCACTCTGCCACCAGAATCACAGGTTTGCTGAGGTTACTCTCACCTCCACCTCCAGTGACCTCTCACACCTGAGGGAGGACAGTAAATAATAGGCTTGGGTGGATGTCTGAATGTCAACACAAGCATTTATCATGTGGTTTTCTTCTGCAATACTAATGCTCTTGATCAGACAAATTATTTATTTATTTATTTTGTAATATCAGATTTAGGTATAGACACAGATGTAACAGGTATACACTATTCCCAGAAGTTACTTCTAGGTTACCAGAAACAAGCAAAGCCTAATATAGCTAAAAATAAATGAGAACTGAAATACCAGAGAAGCAAAGGACAGTGATAAAGGCAAGACCAAGCATGGTAAAATCATTTGTACAATTTATTCTGTTACTGAATTACAGTTATATTAGCTCTAGTAAGCGCACATTTGAAAAAGGTTGATATATTTATGTATGTTGGCTAATCCCAACAAAGCGTGTCAACAATTTGTGAGGTTACAAAGGCCACACATGTTACTTAAAACATTTCATTATTTTCATTTTTCTCAGAAATTCTGTCTATTCAAGAAGCACTCTTCCTTGCTGGGATTTGAATTTAGGTTAGATTAAGTGAAGATTCAGTTCACAGCTTTCAGTTCTGACTGCATAGTGGTTCAGTTTCTATCGCATTTTGCAGTCAAGTAAAAGTGCTAGTATACAACCAGCCTGATAATGCTTAAAAGTACATAGACAGATTAATCCTGGGTTGTGTCAGCAACACACTTGATTGGGTTTGAAGGTAGAAACTTAACACACTGTGTTGCCAAAAAAAAAAAAAGAAGAAGACATAGTATTTTTCTGGGAGAAAAGAAATGTGATTGAAACAATCACACATAAAGACACTCCTGTAATCTTCGATATTTCCCCCACAAGTACTTACAACTGTTTGAGATGTAATTTTCAATTATTTTAATGTATCAGCATTATTAAAAGTGCTGCAACATAACTATGTTGAATTTCACTAAAACCACAAGTGGTGATTCCAGCCAGAACTTTCACACTGAGGGATTGTTGGCTAGTACCCCACAATAGTCCCTGAAGAGCAGCAATGCTGGGAAATGAAATGCAACATCCAGATATGTTTCCTGTGCAAGCTGTGAAAGAGAGAGAATGCTCACACAACAACAAAGACCCCTTAAGGACTGATTTCAAGCTGAGAGATATAAAGTCTATGCCTTACCACACATCCCTCCAAGGTAGTAATGGAGTATACCAATGTGACAGGTTTTTTTGTTTGTTTGTTTTGTTTTATTTTGTTTTGTTTTGTTTTCCTGCAGATTTGTAGGAAACAATTCTTTATACTGAACAACACAAGGTAGATCTTTAATCCTGGTGATAAAGTCTGTGTTTTGTTAGAGCAGGGCTACGGTGTGGAGACTGTGTCCCCAGTACCTCTGCCTGTCATCAGCATCAGGCTAGGAAAGCACAGGCGCTGCCATTTTGATTTCATAGTGCAGGAAAATAAATAATCACAGTCGTGTACCCAGCACCACTGCCAGGCAAACTCCAGTGGGGGCCTCATAATGGCTGCATTAGTTCTTGCCCCTGCACATCCAGCCTACAGGCATGGCAGTGGTCATCCTGCCTGTCTCTGATGAAGCCCAGGCACTCAGGCACAGCTGCACTGGGACAGCTGCATTGGCAGGGAAGGGACTTGTGAGTCTCCCTCCTCATACCATAATATCCCACTCCCAGTCAGCATTCCAAGCAAGCCACAAGGTTGCTTAGTGTGATATTATTATACCATCAGGTCCTGACCGACCAGTCTTGGGCTCCACCTTTGTTTCTCATCTAAAATGGATTTATTTTAATATCATGTATAAAACAATGTAACTATCCTTGCTTATTTATTCACTCAATATCATGTAATCTGGAATTGAATGATATAGATTTCAATTCTGCGTTACTCATTAAAATATCAGTTGAAGCCTTGACACAAAACATTTACAGACACTGTTCTTTTTGACTACAGTAGAATTCCTCCTATGAGTCATTTCTTCAAGCTCAAGCAAAATGAAGTCATGGCGGGACTTGCTCCACCAGCAGGTAAATCTTTGGCAGGTCAGAAATTTGTTTTCCAAGCTGCTGAATGGACCAGGCACAAGAAATATCCCAGGAGTGCATCCCACCCACCAGATTATTGTGTATCATAGAAAATCTCAATCATTTGGCATTACTTCACTTGGGATAATAATTAAATATTTATTGATCCGAAGAGAAGGAAACAAGAACTTTCAGGCTCAGTGGTTAGGGCACTGAGGTGAGAACAAGAGATTCCAGTCTTTGCTTCACTGAATATTTAATTATTTATAAAGCAGAACAGCTCCAAAGACAGACAACAACCTGCAGACTGGTGCATGTGGAAACATAGACTCAAGTCCCTACCTCTTTTCAGAGAGATTTTTTTTATCCACCAGAGTATTCCCAGAAAAAGGCTAAGGAGGAGGACAATCCTAAACATCAGTAGTACCAAAAATCTTTCCTATACTTCACCACCACATTGGAAGGGTCTTTGATTTGGTAATGCTTACCTGGCTGAATTTGTAGCCACAAAGCTTAGTGAAAGTCATAGCATTTCATTAGGGCTTTGGTGTGGGCTAGTAACTTCAGCCAACAAACTGATTAAAGAACAGGGTTATTATAAAGCAGCTTTTCAGAAGAAACTTTTGGGCTACAGATACAAGTGTGAAAAACCTGCCTAAGTATACCTACACTGAATCAGTGAGGTGCAGAGAACAGTAGTATAAGAAGGAATTGTATTTTAATATCCTTTTTTTTTTTTCTTTTGTTTTCAGGTATCAGCACAAGTAATACAATAATTTATTTCAGATTTTAAATAAAGAAAAGACTTGAATAGGTCTTTAGTCTTACGCTGTTCTGCTTCCAGATTAGTTTGAGGAATATTTAGGTGAGTTTACTTTGTCACTCTCAGTTTACATAAACATCTGTAGCAGTTTTAAGGGGTTGTTCTCCTCTAGTTACTTTTTCTTCTTATACCATCTTCTAAAACATAAAAGAGTAAAGCATTGTTTTCTTAAAAGAAGCAACTACTACACTTGAATCAACTAGCCTTAGCAGGCCCACAAAAGGTGAAGTTATAGTTTGCATATGGCATTCAGGAGCTAAAAAGGCGAATAGAACTCTCTGTCTTTTCCTCTTCTTTGAAAAGACAATTTTTTTTTCATTTTCTTTCAGACAGAAGTAACATTCTTATGCTGTCTGTAGAAAAATAATTTATGTTATTCCCATCATTGCCAATCCCTATGGCATAGGCAAATAGTACACTCTCTTCAGTCCAAACTTTCAACTCTTGCTGTGTTGGATATAGGACTAAAAACTAGAGTTCCTTACCTGCACCAGTTGCATGCTGTAATGATAGTGTTGGAAGGAAGACAATGACAAGACCCCTGGGAATTAGAGATCCCTGCCAAGGCCACAACTTTCCTGTATGTGCTTGACTAAGTCGTCAAGGTTCAGTAAACCAGATATTTTTCTTCAGTATTTCAGCACTTCATCATGTACATTGACACCTAATACTTATAAATAACTCACACATGTTCCTTCATTTCCTGCACTGCTAAGCAGGATAATGCTGTCTTTTCCCAAAGGAGTGGTATGAAACTCAAGTCATTAACATATGAAAAACACTCTGAAGATTTCACATTGAAACCTGTTGAGACCAGTAAAGCACACTTGTGTTCATGTTTGCAATTTTCTCAGGCAAAAATTGTCTTTCCAGAAGACAGATATTTAAATGAAAAACTTCTAATTTAAATATTTGACCAAATTATATGAAATCTCATTTTGTGCAACTTGCAACATCAGCACATCATCTTAGCATGATGTGTAGTTTCTTTGCCACATATACTGGAGGCAAGCATTTTGTTTCACTGAAAAGAAAAAAAGAGTGAAAATGTTATATGCTGCTAAAACAGTGTGCATTTTTCAGAATATAAATTATTGTATACAGTAAAAATCTATACAACAGCTTTTTATTCTGTGAAACTACGAGACTTTTTGAAAGTAGATTTATATCCACTTATTTTTCCTAAGGGCTTATACCAAACTAAAGGAAATGCAACTTAAAGTCTGTGAGTAGGAAAGTGTTATTGCTCTTAGGCAGTCATTATACTGCATATATAGCATTTGGTATATTAAGGAATACATTTTTATAACAAGAAGAAATCTTTGAATTTACAAAATGCTTAACTATTTTTAGGTAGAAGAAAATGATCTTATACTTTGGCTTGGGTTTAGCTAAATTGATGCATAGATTTTCAGTATAACAGAACATATTTAAATAGTCTGTCACCTGCTTCTTTGTGAACATAGTACAAAATCTAATTCCTGAACTGGAAAATAAATGAAATGCATAATCTCTGTTATACTGCTAGTGTGTAAGAGTTTCAGATGGTTGATTTATTAAATACTGTTATAAGCAAACTAAGGATGTTAGTATGCTATTGCTTTGTTACTTTAGATATACTGAAAAAGTATTAATAAAAAGAAATTCTCTATCTGCTGACTCCTTAGCTAGAATATTAAAATATACAATAAAATAATAAATTCATTCACATTCATGGATTTTTTTTCACTTAAAAATTAAAGGGCATTTTGTGATCAGACTACTTTTAATATCTGAATACAGTAGCATGTGCATGTATATCTCTAATTGTGATGCAGATTCACACAGTTTAAAAACATACCCACTATGAAGCAGCAGCTCATGTAAACTGCTTCTAATAGTGACCATTTTAAGGAAACAGTGTTAGCTTTGGCTGGATCCCCTGGCAGTTTTTTCTGCAGCACAGCTCTAGAGGTAGGAATCCCTCCTCTGAACATTACAACTGAAATCCTTGCTCTGCCAGTGGCTTGATCTCCTTACAGGAAACTCCTGATGCTCAGTTTGCCAGAGAGATTTGCTGGAAGAGATGCCCCTGCCTGAATCAGATAAGGTGTGTCCCCATGTTCATATATTTTGTACATATGTACATATGATATGTTTTACTCTGTTCTATTATTATTGTAACTTTCTGAACAAAGATAGCATTTCCCTGTCAGTTGCCATTTAGTTTCCCTCTGTGATATGTGCATTTTGTCATACACAGGTCTTAATGCCCCCATACGTTAATATATGCAGTAATTAGAAAACTGAACCAATATGGAAAGATTAATTTTGGATTCCTGAAGTTCAGTGATCTCATGGAAAATTTTTAAACTCTTTTACTTGTGTGTGAAAAAATGAAGCCCTAGCAGACAATGTGCCAGAGAAGTTGAGAAGATCTTATTGGAATACTTTGCTATTTATTTCTCCTTTCTCTTCCTCAGTACTTGAGAAGACAGATTTGGGAACTCGTACTCTGTCATTCATCTACATTGACTTCAGGGGAATAGACAGTTCTCAGGAAAGAAGAACAGACATTTTCTGTCTCAGCCAGCAGGTAATGACTCACTTCCCACACCATCTTTATCTCATTGGATTCAAGAACCGTTTTATGATTCTTAGATTTGAAAAACAGTAGGAAACAATGGCAATCAAGGTCAAAGAATCAGATGTAGTTGCAGTTATGCAGTTGGGAAGGTATAGCTACAATTGCTAAAGGAAAAACAAAGTGTGGAGTAAGTTAGAGGCTTCATGATGAGGGATAAAGCAATCTGCCTGCTTCTTTGACCCATAATTAAGGGAGATATTTTGTCTCTTAGCAGGAAAATTCAGACCAGCAAGAGTGTCACCTGTCAGTTAAGCTCTCTGAGTACTATCTATGCTTTATATCTGTGCAATAACAATATGCTAGAGGCAGCATACAACAGGTCAGAAGTGACTTCAAGATTCTGGAAGCTCTGCTAAAGGTAGAAATAAACACATATGTAAAGGTCAGGCATGAACAATAATAGAAAGAATCATACTCTTTTGCAACTGATGTGAGCTGGAATTTTATTATATTTTATTTTATTTTGACAAAGAGCAACTCAGGAATTAAAAACTGCAGTAAAAGTTAGGGTCTACTTCCCAAAGAAGAGTAGAAATGATCAGAATCCCACTGCTAGCCAGAAAATTTTAAAATCTGAAATATGCAGGTGATAAAAATCTATAAGAATGCAAAAAAATCTGTAGTAGCCTAGTGAGAGAATTAGCTCAATCAGAGAATGTAGGGAAAAAATAAAAAACAGAAGGAAGACTCCATAGGAGACAAAGCAATGACTTCTGGGATCCCAGTCTGATGCCTGTAGATGGTAAAATTATAAGAGATAAAGAAAAGTAATGAGACTCCTAAGCAGCCAAAGCCATGGCAGATTTGACATCAAGGAAATATGGTAGTACTAACACTGAGATGAGTATTGGTGTAACAGTACAAAGAACAGAAAGTAAAAATTACGAACATACATTTTTGCATTCCATGTACTTATTTTGAGCATGAAGAATGGGTGAAATACTTAAAAAATACGTCACAAAAGGGAAGTAATATCTCTCTCTAGTTAATTATAGGAGAAATGTAGTAAATCAAAGGCTGCATCAGTCTAAGTCACAGCTGCTTAAACAATCTTGGACAAACTTGACATTTAAAAGTGAGAAATAACTTAATATTGGAGGGCTCACAGTTGAAGGTAGCCATCAGAGCCTAAACATATGATGGAGGTGTCGGAAATGAAGATTTTTCACAAATCACCAAAGCAGTGTTCTGGTGGGAAATAAAAATTATGTGTTGTGTGTTCTAGTGTTGCCAGGGATCATATCACAAGGCTTGTGATAGGAAGGCTATCTTGGGTAATACCAATGAACTGTAGAAAATCGGAGGAGACTAAAGTTGATGCTGATTTTCCCATACTTCTCTTCGGAAAAAGCCCTCTGTGAATTACTCCTAAATGAATTTGCAGAGAAAGGCAGTAGGAACATTCCAAAACAAAAGTAGGAAATGAAAAAAAATAACAAAACTTGTTAGTGGGATAGATTTAGTCACTTTAGAAAAGCCTGTGAAAATACATCTTACTTTGCATAAAGACCTAGCCAACGTGATTTCTGAATCATTAGAGGTTATCTTTGAGAATTCATGAAAATAAGGACATCTTTCAGAGTTCTAAATTTCCCTTTCAGGAGTGGAAAAGAGGACAAAAGTTGTCCTAGACAAACAGAAAAAATTGCTATGAGCAATCTTAAAAACTCTTAGTGTATACGATACAGAAACTATGCAACGTAGATCTGTTAAGAAAAAATAATGTAAAATTACTTCTGCTTTAATAGGATACACAGTGTGTCGCTAATGAAGAAGTCAGAAGAATTAAAAAAACTGAAAAAGGATGGACAAAAATTATTATTCCTGTTCCACTGCAAATGAGGGTGGACTGTATCCCCTCATCAAGATCAGCAACGAAGATGCTGAACAGAATCAGACCCAGCACTGACCCCTGAGGAACACTGCTGAGTACAGGCCTCCAACTGGACTCTGCACCACTGATAATAAACCTCTGAGCTCTGCCAGCCAGCCAGTTCTCAACCCACCTCACTGTCCACTCATCTATTCTGCACCTCCTCAACTTTGTTATAAGGATGCTGTGGAAGACAGGGTCAAATGCCTTGCAAATGTGTTGCTGAGTAAAACTTTTCTAATGAAAGTATAAACACGATAACTAGTGTCAAATTACAGATTTTGGATAGCATTCCATACTAAAGATGGTAACAGATACAGGAAAGGTGGATGCCCAAACATTGGATCCAGATAGGTAATACCAAATTATTACTTCACACTGGTTTTTCTTCATTCACTCCAGCTTTTTATTGCAGTAGTCAATAGTTCTAAAACCAATACATTTCTCTGTAAGCACACTGAACATTCCTCTTTAATACAACATAGCATCTCAGTAAATGTATATCTTAGAGTTGCCTTTGCCAAGAGACTACATACTACAAAATTTAGGCTATAGTACTTCTGTTTGTATTCAGCCATAGAAAATGGACAGTATTCATGAAAATTTTAGATACAGTGGATGAAAGGATGAAATCAGATCAAGTTTGAAGTGCAGAAGGCCAAAGCTATATGTAATACAGTATGTGGAGTTCGATCATTTTTATTACCATTACATTCCCTTTCTGGTAGAACTTCTCAGGGGAAGAATAGTAAGGAAGGATGTGGTATAAGAAGCACATTAGCTCCCCTAACAACACATGAAGTCATTTGACATTAATCGTACTGGCAAATATTAGGATGGACTGATTGAAAATGCATCTACTGAAAAAAAACCCTGTCTCATCTCATTACTGGTGTGTGTCCTATTTGATCTGTTCTTTCAAAGTCATCTTCATCTATTCCATGCTCCAGTCACACTCCTACGCAACAACAGCCACCTGTTTTGAAAAGCACTTTTGTTTATCTCAGATTAGGGCATTTTTAATACGTTTAATGTCTTTCCTCAGTCTGTTAATACAATGGCAAATACAATGAAAAAAATACAAACAAAAAGAAGTCTGACCCCTTTCTCTTTGGCATTAAAAACTATATGTACTCAGGATTAACCAGCAAGATAAAAGAGCTTTTTTTAGTATAAATGAAGGTAGAATTTGTTTTGTAGTACTCTACTGACTGCAGAAAGCTGTTCTGTTTTTTTTTTTTCCCTGCACTTTCTAGTTTATTTCTTTAGGTTATCAATCCATGCATACTACTATTCTGCTAAAATTCAATATCCTACCCTAGAATTATTCTCACGTGTCGTCATCCTTCAAAATGAAGTGGATAAAGAATGTGTATTTATTTCATCAAAAGATGCTGCCTATGCACCATCATGATGCATGACTCTCTGGAAAAGTTTCTCATGGTTAGTGAATTTTCTGACAAAAATTTTATCTCTCAGACAAAAAGAAAAGAAAAGGAAGGAGTGGCTATACAGAGAGACAGAAATAACCAGTAGCTAGTTTAGGAATGTCAATTTGCTTTTACTGTAAAAATGGTCTAGTAGTTATTCTCTTCTCTCATTTTACATCCAGATTAAAAAAAACTGAAAATAATATGAAAGAATTGTATAAAAGCTAACAATAACAACAACGACAACAAAAGAATTAGAGGAACAGAGTTATTCAACACAGACTAATCATTAGGAATCTGATCTGGTATGTAAAATACTCAGTCTTAAGCCCTTGGTATGCATTATTTAGTGGCAGGACTCTGGTCCTCTGTGTCTCCAGTGACTGTTACAATTTCTAATCTGATCCAGTGGGTTATGACTGAAGTTATCCTGAGGAGTTCTTCTGATTTTATAAATAATTGAATGTTTTTGGAGCAGCTATTTGAACTTCATTCTTCCCAAATGAGAACTCTGGCTACTGAGTGGTACAGTTCCTCCTCTCACTACTTCCCCCTGGTCCAGTGAGTATTCAGCGTTTTACATTAAGTGGAACTGTTCCAAGAAGAGCAGAAGAAGCAGCTGCATTTACCTTGAACTCAGCTCTTTTACAGTGACTGCATTCATGATTTACTGCTAAAATCATGTCTGGCTCCTCAACATGCAGTCTGTTAAATTCTAATCAGCCTCTTTATGAGCTGTATTATGAAATACCATCTTTTTATATTGGTCCTATTGTTGCATCCCATCTTATTCTAAAAAGAACAGAGGGGAGAAAGAAGTAAACAAAAGGTAAAATTAAATTTCTTCGAACCGTAGTGAATAGAAAGCCTACTTTCATGGTTTTAGGAGAGAAAATCTCTTAGAAGGACGTTTGAAAGTAATTAAAAATATTATCATTACTGTTTATTACATAAATAAAAAGGATTAGAAAGTGAAACTAAAGATATAAAGGGGGAAAAAAGGTCTTCCAGAAAGAAAAATAAAGGAAATATTGAAGTTTTTTTGTTTTAAAATATAAGGCCATTCTGAGGCTGCTCTGAGTTTTTTAACGGCCTGGGCATAACAACCACAGGTGTGGGTATCCAGACTTCTATTTCCTCAGTTATTCTAAATGCCAAAGAGTATCTGAATCCATCCACTTCATTACATAGTTTGATAGTTGGATGGTATAAAAACATTACCTGCTATACTGCTGAATTATTTGAGTACTTCTTATTCAAGAGATTTTAAAAATTCTCTGAATGCCTGATGACTTTTTTAATGATCAACACTCTGAAGGCAAGTTCACCGGCAGACAATCTCTACTTCAGGAGAAAGCATCTTGAGGAGTCTACAGTATTTTCATGAAATATCCATATAATAAGGTGAATCTTGAAACAAAGAGATAATAAATTCAACTTTAAATTTTTCACTGTTCATAACCAGTACTTTTTTTTTCTGATTTACTTACTATACTATTTCCCAATAACCTCAGCATAGATACCCAGCAGATGCAGAGCCAATTTTGCCTTTGGTCAGCAAGCTGGTACAAATGATCACAATTCACATCCATCACCACTTTCTGAGACCATTATTCCAGCAAAATGGAGTTCTAATTTGCTCTGAAGACTGAACAGCAAGCTTAATGGCACTGTAGAATATCATAGGCCATTGTTGACTAATTTCTTATGTTTCAAGCAATGTCTTAATTGTGGTATCACCAGGCATCGTGCCAGTATTACATTTTGTTTAAGCAATTCCATTATCCAATTTTTTGACTTCTATGATTCAGTTAGATTATATTTTTTAAGTGAGTTTCCATTTCCACTTTCAGCACTGATGTGATTCTGTTGGTACTCTTTTCCATTACTATTTTATGGAAAATTGAATAGTCTGAATATAGTTTTATGTTTACTTCTAGAATTAAGGAGAGAAACATTCTTGTGTATGAAGCACCTTTGAGTAAATTCCTCTTTCTTTTGGAAATTTATGAAGAGCTTACACTGTATTTCATCTGGTTAGGAGGCTATAACACACAGAATTAAATGCAAGGAATGATTAAAAGTCTTCTAATTTCTGCCTAAATGTAATCTGATAATTGGTAGTACAAAAATAATGATTTGTTGCAGTCACGTAATTTATAGGTTACATTTACATAGTTTAAAGTTTTAATTCTGTGCAGTTAAATTAAGTCTTTGTTCCATGGTTGGAGTATGAAAGGCAGAAACAAAACAAGGGGTAGAACTATGCAACTCTGAGACACGTTCAGTACTTGTCATTGGTTGTACTGAGACTGACAAACATATGGATTTGTGTCACATGTTCAGTCCATCATATATATGCTTCTCCCCTTTTTTTTCTGTTTACTCGTAACTCTTGAGGAAGGGGTGGTAGAGGTACAACAAAGGCCATACACAGATAAGATTGTTTGATTTACTTTGCTAGAATAGGTCTTACTGACTTCTGTTGAAAATACTCTATAACAGTATCAATATTCCCACTTAAGGTTTTGATGTATTTATTTGGCACAGAATCATAGAATAATTTGAGTTGGGAGGGACCTTTCATAGAATCACAAAATCATAGAATCATAGAATCATAGGGGTTGGAAGGGACCTCAAAGAGATCATCGAGTCCAACCCTCCTGACAAAGCAGTTCCCTACACCAGGTCGCACAGGTAGGCGTCCAGGTGGGTCCTGAATATCTCCAGAGAACGAGACTCCACAACCCCCCTGTGCAGCCTGTGCCAGTGCTCCGTCACCCTCACCGTAAAGAAGTTCTTGCACACATTCGTGTGGAATCTTCTGTGCTGCAGTTTCTGGCTGTTTCCCCTTATTCTGTCTCCACACACTGCTGAAGAGTCTGGCCTCAACACTTTGTCCCCACACCTCAGATATTTATAAACCTGAATCAGGTCCCCTCTCAGTCTTCTTTTCTCAAGGCTGAACAGACCCAGTTCACTCAGCCTTTCTTCATAGGGGAGATCCTTCAGGCCCTTCACCATCTTTGTGGCCTTCCACTGGACTCTTCCCAAGAGATCCCTGTCTTTTTTATACTGGGGAGCCCAGAACTGGACACAGTACTCCAGGTGAGGCCTCACCATGTCCCTCTCTACAGAGCTCCTTTCCAGCAGGTCACCCCCCAGCCTGTACTGGTGCATGCAATTATTCCTCCCTAGGTGCAAGACTCTACACTTGCTTTTGTTAAATTTAATCCGTTTTCTGGCTGCCCAGCTCTCCAGCCTGTCCAGGTCTTGAAGAATGGCAGCACAGCCTTCAGGCATGTCAGCCAGTCCTCCCAAATTCATATCATCAGCAAACTTGCTGAGGGTGAGTGACGATGATGACCAGCTTCTCTGCAATAAATAGGGATGTACATCTAGACTGGGTTGCTCAGAATCCAGTCCAACTTGACTTTGAGTGTTTACACAGGATGAGCATCCACCACCTCTCTGGGAAACCTGTTCTAGCACCTCACGACCCTTGTAGTAAAGAATTTCTTGATTATATCCAGCCTTTTTTAATTGGAAACCATTTCCTCTTGCCCTATCACCACAGACCCTGCTAAAGAATCTGACCTCTTCTTTCTTATAGTCAGGCTTCAGATACTGAAAAGCCACACTCAGATCTCCCTGAAGCCTTTCACAGGCTGAACAGCCCCAGCTCCCTCAGCCTGTCCTCACAGGAGAGGTGTTCCATCCCTTGGATCATTTTTGTGGCCTGCAACTGGACACATTCTAACAGGTCCACATCTCTCCTGTACTGAGGACTCCACATCTGGAGCCAGTACTCCAGGTAAGGTACCTCAGCACAGAGTAGAAGGGCAGGATCACCTCCCTCTGGCCACATTTTTTTTGTTGGCATTCTAGGCTATGAGGGCACATTGCTGGCTTTTGTCCAGCTTGACATCTGCCGGTAACCAAAGTCCTATTTGGTAGGGCTATGCTCAATCCTTTCTTCCCCCATCTTATAATTACAGTGGGGGTTGCACCACGATCCCTATATCTCACTATCTCCCCACTATCTTGCACCCAGGAGCAAGTCCTCATATTTTACTTCATTGAACCTCACAAGATTCTCCTGGGCCTACTGATCAAGCATGTCTAGGTCTCTCTGAATGTTATCCTGCCCTTCTGTCATATCTACAACTTCATATGGTTTGCTGTCATCAGGAGACTTGCTGAGAGTATACTTGATCCCACTGTTGATGTCACTGATGATACTTCAGAGCAACGGTCTCGGTACTTAACTGAGAGATACCACTCATCACTGATTTTCATCCAGACATTGAACCACTGACCTCCACACTTTGAGCATGATCTCACAACTAGCTTATCATCCATTGAATAGTCCTCCCATCAAATCCATATATTTCCAGTTTGGAGAGAAGGATGTTATGGCACTCTGTGCCAAAGCCCTTACTGAAGTACAGAAAGTAGACCTCAGTGGCTCTTTTCTTGCCACAGATGCAGTTAGTCTATTTGAGAAGGCCACTAGGTTGGTCAGATAGGACTTGCCCATGGCAAAGCCATTCTACTTGTCTTGTATTAATTCCCTGTCTTACATGTGCCTTAGTATAACTTCCAGGAAGATTCATTCCATGAACTTCCCCAGCTCAGAGGTGAGGCTGATAGATTGGTAGTTCTCTTGACTCTTTGTGTAATACTTTCTACTCCACTTAAATATGGGTGCAACACTACCTTTTTTTCCAGCCACCAGCAACTTCACCTTACCACCATGACTTTTCACATATCATTGAGAGTGGCTTGGCAATGACATTCTCTCAGAACTCTGGATTGTGTCTTGATGGGAGTCATAAAGTTATAGATGTTCAAGTTCCTCATGTGGTTGTGAACTTGCTCTTCACTGACAGGGGGGTAGGACATTGCTCCTCTGCTCCCCATCTTCCAACACTCACTCAAGGGCTCTGTGAAGAACAGTTTCCAGTGAAGACTTGAAGCAAATGGTTGTTGACAGCTTCAGTTTTCTCTTTGTCTTTTGTTACCAGTATTGCTCACTAGGGGAAGCATGCCTTCTTGGACTTTTCTTTAATGGCTCATTTACGTGTAGAGGACTTTCTTTTTGTTCTTTGTATCCCTTACCAAGCCCATTTCCAATAGGACTTTGGTATTCCTTATTCCCTTCCTACACAGCCTGGTAGCATCCCTATACTTCTCCCAGATGACCTGCCCCTTCTTTCAGTGCCTATGCATTCTTCTTCTCTAGTTTGACCAGCAGGTCCTGGTTCAGCCATGTCAGTCTCTTGCCTTCCTACAGTGGGTATGGAAGGCTCTTGTGATCTGAGGAAAGCTTCCTTAAAACTCTGTTAGCTCTGCTTCACTCCCTTGTCCTTGAGGGCAGTTTCCCAGATTTTTCTTGAAGAGCTGGAAGGTGACTTTCGTAAAATTTAACATTTTAATTTTACTCTTCCTCTGTTTGATATCCCTCAGGTATGTGAACTCCACCACTGCATTGTCACTTGCAGTCTTGATATCATTTGCATTTGTGAGCAACCACAGGTCCAGTATTTCATTCCCCTTGATGAGGCTGTCTATTATTTGGCTCAACAAGTTATCCTCAATGGATTACAGGAGCCCTTTTGGTTGTCTACAGTTCACAGTGCTACTTTTCCAGCATATGGTGTTGAAGTCCCCCTGCAGCACAAGGGCCTGTGATCATAGCCGGAGGAAGAAGGCTTCATCAGCAGGCTCTACTTGATCAGGTGGCCTTCAGTAGACACCAACCACAAGGCTCTCTTTGTTTCCATGGTCTCTAACTCTCACCCATAGGCTTTCTACTTGCACAGGGACAGCTCTTCACACTCTATTCCTTGATGTATAGGGCAATGCCTCTTCTCCCCTCCTCCCTCGCCTGTCCTTTCTGAATAGCTTGTATTTATCAATTAGCCACACCCATTCATAGGAATCATCCCACCGGATTTCAGTGACAGCAGCTACATCATGGTTTTCCAGTAGCACAATAGCTTCCAACTCTTTCTGCTTGTTTCCCAGGCTGTGTTCACTGGTGTAGAGGCACTTCAACTGGGCAGCTGGACTTGCTGCCCTCTTGGAGAATAACTCCTTAATTCCTCTGAAGTATTTCCCTTGGCTTTCCCAGTTTCCTTCTCCTATTGCCTCAGTGGATACTGTTATGCTGTTGTAAGATTTCAAGTATGCTGTGGTGTTGCCAGCACACCTCAAGGCAGCAGGTTGAGGGCCCCCACTAGCACCCTGTCCCTCTAACCTAGCTATACTATCCCAAGGTAACAATGGGCAAGTTCTTTGTTACCTTCCTTCCCCTGCAAACCTAATTTGAAGTCCTGACAATGAGCACCTCTAGCTTTTCCCCATTAATCTTCTTTCCCTTCAAAAGGTGTGAAACTCACCTGGTGACTGCGAGTCTGGTGCCACACAGATCATCCTGTTCTTAAACAAAATGTATTTGGAAAAAATACACAAAAGAAAAAAAGGAAAAAAAGAAAAAATTTGCAGAGGTAGCACCAGTTACAAAGCCAACTGTTTATAGGTTGGATCCTTCCATTTCTTTCAGTGTCCTTTGCCACGACTGGAAGCAGAGACATGATGCCATTTGCAAGATGAGATGATGACCTGTGCAAGACAAGAAGGTGATCTGTGCATCTGGAATGCAGCTGTTCATTTTTTAACTCCTGGAAGCACTTTATTTTTATTTTCATTTCGCCTGTAAAGGCAGCATGTAATGGTTCAACTTCCATTTCAGTACAAAAAGAGATCAGAAAGATTTGAATCTCCTTTTTATTATTTGATGTGCTTGATCTTTTTCTTAACTTAAAGCAGTAGGAGCTATTAAAGAAAAAATTCTTCCTGTACATACACACATGTGTATGTATACTTACAGATATCAAAGGCTGAGATACAGCCTGGCATTTCTGAATGATACGTTACATGGCAGGATGTAGACTGTAATTGCTATGATGTAAGAGACAAACTATTTGACTAGTGCAAGTGCTACTTCCTTTCTCTATTAAATCCGCTGCTGCTTAACACTATGGGCTATGTTATTGGGAGATAAATTGTTCTGCTTTTAGGAGGTGATAATAATTTGTACTTCCAAATTATTAATTAAAATACAAACACACTTGCTTTTGAATGAGACTTAACCTGCATTATTGGTTCTGGGTTTTGAAACAGAGATTGCTGTAGGCAGGTGCAGGCTGCACAAAGTTAAGACATATAACCTTAATTTCTGTCTTATCACATGGAACCAAACTAACTGCTTATGCTCTAGACTATCACTGCAGTATTGGGCCAACCCGCAGGGATAATTTTAGTATTGGAGAATTAGCAGTAAATTTGAGTCCCCAGTAAAGACAAAACAATGAATACGAGATACTACTAATAGTATGCAAAGTTTTGCTTCCAAAAATACTCAAAGGTTAGGATGTAAGATAGCCTTGTGTTCTTTCCTATACCTGGCTTACCATGGGAAATCTTTATGGATGTTTTCTGTAACATTGCTAATCTGCTGATTTCCTACTGCTACTGGGATAAATAAATGACTTTTGAAAACATGAATTTTCCTTACTTTCCCAGTCTTTTAAGAACAGTCATTTATAAGCAGATATACATTGGTGCCATTTATTCATACAGCTTGTTCAGGAGATGCGTAAATATACACATAATATATACAATATACGAGGATAAAACCACCGACAACAAAACAACAACAACAAAAAACACTATAAATACTAGTCAGAGCTATTAAATGATATTACTGATGTGGTTTGCTTCCCTGTTGTGCTTATATTCCAGTAGCTTCAGTGTAAATGAATGCCCAGTGATGAATATTCACTAGAAGAGTAAATTTATGTGACAATGTAGTAAAAAAAAAAAAGTATATTTTAAATTCATTTGTAACATATTGAATTATAGAATGCAATGGAGACTAAACTGTGCAAGCAGTCACAACAGCCTGAATCTGGAATAATTAAGAACTACACTGACTTTTATACCCTGTATGGACTAAAATTCTGGATAAGATCATAGGCATGACCAGTCAGAAACAAAACAGGTTAAACACATTATCTGTTTCCAAGAAACAAACAAAAAACAAAAAAAAAAAATCTAGATTTAGTTTAGATATTGTCTGCTATGAAAAATAAAGCAGACTTTACAAACAATATTTTACAGCCTCATTTATTCAGATGTTAAAAGTTAAACAGCACTGTGAGGCCCCATGTCCCATGGTTCTAAAGCTATTATTACTGCTTCCAATGTAACCTCTATGCACCATGGCTGGATACTGTGCATTTTAAGTATTCTATGGAACCTAGCCTTCAGCATCTATCTGCTCACAAATGGCACCAGTATTCCACTAGCCCTGTCATACCTGCCAGGTTTGTGCCAGTACCTACAATACACATCTATAATAAAGAGAACACTAGACCCCTATACACAAATTGCCAGAGAGGAAATTTGAATATTCTAATATAAAAAAAAAAAAAAAAAGCAAAACTAGGCTTCTACCAGTCCTTTTGGAAAGTTCCCATGATGAAAATAGCCAAGTTTTAAAGGCATTGTCTTCCATGTATTCTGAACAATATTTATCCTGACAATAATGTTTTTATCACACAAGGCCCAGCACTGGAGATGCTTCTTGTACATTAGCACCAACAATATTTACTGAAGAAAAGAATTCTTGCAACACAGTATAAGAATTCTCTTCAGTTAGGTCCTTAAAAGGACTATACAGTATAACACAGTAAAGTCACTTTGTGGAGTGAGCACTTTATAAAGCTGGCACAGACTAAACATTTCCATTTTTTGCCTGAACTTGCCTTGCAAGGAATAATTTCTAAGTCATGCAGCAATTAGCTAAGGCATGTGGGTGCAGATGTATTGCTGCAGCTCTGAATACTGCATGTTGTTGTGAGCTCTTCATTTCAGTTGACTCTCACCCCGATCTGAACTTCTTGTGTTCATTTGCAAAAAGTCTGAATTTTTCTTTTTTTTTTAAAGTTTTTATGGATCAATATAAAAGAACATCTCAAGCATGCATTTTATTGTGGAAATCTAAAAAACTATAGAAAACAAACAATTTGGATTCTTGTTCTTTAAGACTTCTGGAGTTTGTTTAGTAAGTAACACATTAGAAATGAATCTGTGTATATGAAGAATCTTTTGCTATTGAAAGAAATTACAGACAAAGGAATATATTTAATATCATATTAAAATGTGGGAAAAGGAAACAGGAGAAAAAAAGCAGAAGAAGAAAGCATGCCTTAAGGTTCAGCCATAAATCAGAGGGAAACTATAGATAATTTGGCTATTTAACAGATTGCCACACACAGGAGCCTTTATTCAGAGAGTTTTCTGTCTCTGAGTCCTGCTAGCACATGACAGAGTGTATTTCTGGAGGTAGCACAGTCCTGTACATATCAGCCTCTATCAGAGTAACAAGCTAATTATATGAGGTAAGGCCTCAGCCTTGCAGGCTGCATCAGCTATCCCAGTCTGTAAGCAGTATGCTTCCTTCTTTTCCCTTGTATGCATTCACATGTAAAAAAATGGTTCATTTAACCATGGCTGAGGTTATCAGAAAACTATGGAGAGACATAGGGGTAACAGGGCAAAAGTAGAAAACAATGAATAAGTAAAATGAGGTCAATCAGCAAGGTGAATCCCAGCAAGGCCAAAGCCAAGGGAAGCAGAAGTGTCCAGGCAGTAAAGGGAAGTGAAAGTCCAAGTTCTTCTCCATAACAAACATACTAACTTTTATTCCAAGAGAATAAACCTACTGCTGAATCTGCTTCACAATGGCATGAGGGAGAGGGTAATGCTTTCAAGCTGCCACAGAGATTATAGATGGAGTAAAAAGCTCGAGCTGGCAAGGATCTCTGAAGGTCTAGTTCAAAATTCTGCTGCAAGTAGGACTAGTTGCAAGGTCAGACATTGTCCTCTCCTCTACCACTCTCATGGTGAAAAATTATTTTCCCCTTATACCCAACAAGAATTTTCCTTGCTTTAGGTTGTTACTATTTTCTCCTGCTATTTTGCTATTCAACCTTAATTACAGCTTGCCTTGGCCTTCCTTCTAACTTCCCTATAGGTTCTGGAAGATTACTGCTGGATTTATTTTCTTTTCTCCAGACTAAACAACCCCAGCTCTTATAGCTGCCTCATGCCACAGCCTCCTAAGCATCCTGTTGGTCCTCTGACAAGACTCCCTTTAATTTGTCTGCATGTGTTTTACCAGTGACCCAGTACATCAGGTAAGAAGTGCAGATTAGACAGAAGTAATTTTTTCCACCTATTTGCAGATTATACTCATGTTTATGCAGCACAGTACCTAGTTAGCCACATGGTTTCCATATACATTTGGCTTATGTACTAGGAAATGCAGATCTGTTGCAGGGAGCTTCTGCTTAGCTAGTCATTCCCTGGCCAATGCAATCACATGCAGTTACTCTGCCCAGGTGAAAGACTTCAGTTATTTTCTATTGAATGTTCTGAGGTTCCTCTCACTCCAGCTCTCCAGGGTATTTCAGCTCAGTAGCCCTGCCCTTCATATATCAGATGCTCTCTGAACTTCAGTATTATTTGCAAACTCCCATTATTCAAGTCACATATAAACAACACCACTCTGGTATTACTTTCTAAGGAACACCATATGTAACTGGCTGCCAGTTAGAAGGAAAATGAGAAAAATACTCTTAACTCACAGTAGTGGAATCTTGCTAATTTTATAATTTTTCAACTGTTTCTCAGAGCCCTTATTGTCAGCTATGCATCTTTCTTTAGTATCTGCTCCTTCAAGTCTTTGTTTTAAATCTCACATTATCTAAAAGACATCCATCATCTGACAATAGAAGGTGCCAGCCATTTACTTGAGCAGTTGTTAAAGGGAGTCATGCTCCCTTAGGCAATGGAATAAGAATGAATGGCACAAATATTACCTGGTTATCGTTATTACAAACTGAAAGAACTGTGGGGGAAACCAGCCTCAAGCTCGGGTTCTGTTTTTTGAAGGACTGATGGGATTGAAAAATTTCATATTAAGTGCTGATTTCAAATTCTGTATTTTCTTCCAACGCGAAGAAGAGAGGTATTCCTCAGCATAATGTCCTCTGAGAAAATCTGCTTGAAAGAAGTTATGCATAGAAAACAAAATATGAACTGCAGAGAGATATCTGGTTAAAAGTTTTGATTCAGTTCACAACTTCCTGGGCCTACTTCAAGAATTATTGTTAAAAACAGTATGAGTAGTGTAAAGTAGTAATGGAACAGGAACTCTCAGAATTTCTAAGATGCTTATTATTTCTAATTATACATAATTTCTATCTGCCCAACTTCCTTTGCTTTTTCAAGGAATTTTTCAGTTTGCCGTAACAAGGCGAGAGCTGAACAAGAAGGAGAAGTAAATTGTTCTTCTATTCACTGGTAAGATTTGTTGGCAGAAAATGAAACCAAGCATTAACAGCCTTTTCCTGAGGCCTGAGATCCTTTTACCATTTCACATTTAAGCCTCTCATTGTGAGCAAATGCAAAGAAGGCGGTTAAAGACCTGAACAAAAGTTCAGTACTAATCCTCTCTTTAAGTTTTATGCCAGAGGAAAGTAACATTATAGGCAAATCTGTATCCAGCGAAGAGTTGAGACCTGGATTTCTAAGATATCTCATGGGCATATACTAACAAAGAACATTTGGAAAACACATGTTTGTCAGTGCAAGAAACCAATACCCTGGAAGTGTTCATAGTGACAAAAGTTATGAGAAGTTTCAGCCCAGATGTAGGTGGAATTGGCCACAATAAAGATTTCTTATATTTATTACAAGGATAAGATGGAACATGAGGAACAGTTCAGAGCTTGAAAAACGCATATTATTCTAGAGGAATAGTTATGACATTTTAATTAATGTTGTAATAACATTGTGTTGTTTCCTATCTCCACAGATAGGAGCAGCACAGATCTCACCCTCCCTAATTTATCATCAGCAACACAATTAATGTAAGACTGAGGTTCCTCAAGATGTTCGGTCCATAATTCAGTGACATAAACTCCAGTCTATATTCAGACTCTTTCTAGAGGCATGTGAATGGCATTTTGAAGCAAATTAGTCTGCTCAAGTTTTCACTGGGTCCTTATAACACTCAAATCAGGGATATATACTTGTCAAAACCAGAATACAAAATCTAAGTCTCCTCTACTAAAGCAAATTCTGTTGACTGAACTTTCAAAATAACTATTGCAGTTTTTGAGAACTTTAAATGAATCTGTTGCAAAACAATCTGTTTTTAACAATTGTGTCACGTAACTAGACTAGAAAACCAAATAACCTTTCCTTCTGGTGATAACTACCTGTGAAAGTAATGTTCAGACCCATATGACATTCCATCTTTTTATGAAAATATTTTAAGAAAGCTGTTTTGTCAGGTAAGAACTAGAGTGATGCAGGGACCTTAATTATCCATGAAGTTTAGAAAAAGAAAAAGCAGTGGAAATGATAAATTGTGAAGTTTTATGGCCAAAGCACATAAATAATTATCTCCTGTGGATAGTTTAAGTTTTTATTATCTTTCTACCTGTCTCATATGTTTCCATTAGTGATTTAGCAGAAAGGACAGTTTCCATGACCTTTGACTATCTGCTTCTTACATAAGCATATCTGGAGCATCTTTGTGCATTACATAACTGTCTGGAGTGCTAAGTACAAAAAGAGACTCCATGTTTTAGAGCAAGGAGGGAGAGTGGGAAAGAGGAAAAGGACAAGACAGAGTTACAACTCAGGTACCATCGATCTGTTGGGCCATACTTGAGGAAGGGCAAACTATACTCTATAAAACGTAGCAGGCAGAATGGGGCTTTTTCTGCCATTAAAATAAGTCAAAATTAATAGCATATAGTTTTCTACAATCAAAGGATGTATGCTGTTTCAAAATAGTTTATCTCTTAATAGCTCATGCAGTTTCTTCATTCTTCACAGTGCCCTAGAAAATCACTTTCTGTCCTAGCTGAGGTGGCCTGAGGACATATGCAGTGGAATACGAAGCACAGCCTTAGACTTCATGCCTCCTTGCTTATAAGACAGTTTATGGTCTTCCCTTGGAAGGAAGGAAGAAAGGGAATGTTAGTTTAGTGTATATGCATGTTATTGACACAAAACTCAGACTGGAACACTCATGGTGGCTGGAGCACACCATGATGCTTTATAGATTATAAAATGGGGAATATACAGCTGAACCTAGAATTGCTGGCTTCTTCACAGCAAAAACTGCTCCATCTTGGCAATGTGCTGCTTCAAACTTGCTGAATTATACCAAACAGTAAATCTCTTCACAGAGACATGTCATAGGTGCAGGGTATTATATGATATTAACTAGCTTCTAATGTGTTTGTTTGGGAATTTTTGCTTCAACATGAAGTTCTGTAGGAGTTAGATGGGAATTTTGAGTATTTAGTGAGGATGCCAATGCCTACATTAAAAATTAAAATAATAAATAAATAAATAAAAGATGAGTTGAAATGCAGTGCCATGATTTTCCTTTATGATGGTGGGGAAAAAAGAATTATTACTAGATCTTTTCTAAACAATTGTAATGTCTACCCTCTTACTAAACAACATTCTTGTTAGCCACTTTGGAGTCAAGATTTTAAGCCGAGGTTCCCTAGTATATACTGTAACACTTTGTTTGGATTCTGTTCCGAGCTACACACAATTTCTCATGGGTGATGAGAAAGAAAGAGGAGCTACCAGACCCACTCTCTGTACATGCCCTCTGCCCGCAGCTAAATCTTCAGCAGTAAGGAACAGTTCTGGCAACTCTAGACGTAACCTTTTACCTAAGGAATGTTCCTGGAGACAGTTTTCTTTATTTTAATGCCCACAGAGCAGAATAGAAAAGCTATTCTACAGCTCTCTTCTCACACTTCAGTGTGGGAAAGCAAGCTCTTTACTTAACCATTCTCTCTGACACATAAGTGCACCCACATTACATAATATACATGTATAATGCTAATGAACAGTTTAATTTAAAATATATTGAATCTTGTCCTCTGTTTAGCCCTGGGAACTAACATCTGACAAAACTGACCTGACCTTTTTTTTGTTGTTGTTCTAATTTAATTATATTTTTTAAAAACTCCTTGTTTGCAAAGCTAACAGGACCAGGTTTATGTTACTTTGTAATAATTCCATAATTATGTGAGGAACAGCTCTGACCATGTCCTGTCCCCTACTTGGTCACTGATTCTTGGCTACCCTTTGAAAAACTTGGAGCAGGACTATTTTCCCCAACTATAAATGCCTACAATGCAGCCACCTACATCAAAACTGTCATATGGACTACTGTAAAGAGAGTGGAAAGAAACAGACACTTATAAAGTGCAATAAATCTTGCTTATTTTAGCAATTTCTCTTAGAATTAGATGAATCACTCTCTGCATGCTTTTATTTTTTCTTCCTTTCCTACAAGGAGTCAGATCTTTAAGACAACTTCACTGCAGATTTCTGAAGATGAGTTGAATCCCACCCATTCATTATTATGACATGTTCCTTTATTAACAGAATGTTTTGCTGTCATCTTTTTTATCACATATTGTTTTTAAGGTTGAAGTTTATTAATTTGCAAATGCTTTTTGACAAGGTTTTCAAATGAAGTTAATGTACCAAAATGTTGTGCTGTGTGAGGAAACCATTGTTTTTTGTCTTCTTTAAAGAATTGTAATCCTTCAGTTAGGGCAATATAGCTGGAGAAACATAAGCAGATAAGGATATTTACAATTATGTCAATATAAAGAGCTCTTGGGTCTTTATAGATCAAAAACAGCAACAGTAATCATATATTGAAATAAGGCATTTTTTTACAAGGAAAACTGTCATCATCCTATGGGCTTTACCAAAATGTCTATGTGTATTAAAAACACAAAACTTTTATTTTATTATATGTTTGTTTAGCACAGGTCTTTGATAAAACTAATTTTCATAGCACCAGTGAATACTTCATTCTTGAGTTTGTCCTGTCATGATTACTCTGCAGACATGGGGTGCATAGTCATCTTTCCTAACTTTTGGTGTCTATAGTGTAGATACCTAAATCCAAGTTAGCAAGCTCCTTTAACAGTCAATAAATTCGGATACCCTTTGACTCTTTATGAGCACGATTTGTTTGACATATTTTAGATGCATACTTTGAGAAGAATTGAATTGTATATTAGAAAAGCCTGTTTTTCTCTGTTATCTGCAGTCTCCCAAAGGTCTGTGTCTTTTTCACTCTGTCACTGTTGGTGAAACAGGACCACAATGGAAGCACTCATACAAGCAAACCTCTATCATAACTTTGGTAGCACATCTCCTAGTATGAACTTAGTTCAAGACAAAGAGCAGTCCCCAAAGACAGGAGGATCAAGGACCATTCAGATGCTGTTTTAATTTAACAGCAATTTTATGCTTATGAGGCATACTAGAGAACTCTTTCTTTGGTTACTTAGACAACATTATCACTGCGGTACCTGAGCACAGACTGGAGATCTGATTCAAGTCAAGTACGGCATCTAACCTATACCCCAGAAAAAATGAGAGTTATTGTGTACCAGCATGTGTGTGAGGAATAGGCCTGTGACAAGCTTTAGTTTACAGAATTCGTAAATGACTTTTATGAATCATGAAGAAATCTGTTATCACATTTTAAGTGAGCATGTTTCAGAAATGTCATTATGCCTGTAACTAACCGAGCACCTATGATTAGTCCTTTTAACTGCTGACATTTCTAAGAAAAAATATAAGTTTTCTCTGTGGTACACATCTAGCTGCCTTTCTAATTGTACTGCATGGCCTGAATGAACATGTATTGATTGTCATTCATTCTTACAAAGCATAAAAGCTCAGACAACCTTCTGGTTCAGGGCTCAACACCAAGAAAACCCTGCCTCACACCTACAGATATTGCGTCTTGACAATTAGACCCAGACTTACAGAATTTATGAACTGCCCTAAATTGTGCCATCTCTGCTGGTGCAAGTGCTGGGATCTCCAGTAGATGAGTGGGTTTTCAAATATGAAGATTCAGACCCTGCATACATCTAGAAATTACATTTGTTGAGGAGAAATATCAAATATTAGAAAATACAGGACTGTCCAATTTTTAAGGAAACTGAAGAAAAGTACTGTCATCTGCCCTGTCTAGTTCAGCTAGCACTGCTTTCTGGGTCAATGGAAAGAAAGAAATAATTGTCAAATTCTTCTATTCTGGCCTAAGCAGTTGATCATTTTTTCTAACAGTGTACATTGCAAATGACAATTCAGATGGACAGATTCTGCTTACTTAGTACTGGCATAATTCTACAATATATCTACCTGCATGTTAAGTTGGAATGGAAATTAAAAGCAAAATACAATTAAGCATAATTTGCTAAGTGACATCTTTCTTTTTTTCTTTCTTTTTCTTTTTTTTTTTTTTCCTAGAGCTGTATTGGTGATATTACAGTAAATTCTTCACAAAGACAGTAAATCTGTGATACAGAAAACTCCTATACTGCCTAACCCAACAGGAATCTTTATACTAAAAAAAACCTCAACGTTCACAAAAGTCAGTTTATTTACTTAGCAATCACACCTGTGCACCAAAATCTATAACAGTTTCAGAGACACTACATTTATCTCTCTGACAAATAGCATACTTATTCCTGTTGAGAAGCAGATTCCATTTTCTTAGTTCAAAATTCTGAGAAATTTTCCAGTAGAAAGTAGAGGGCAATGACCTTAAATTATATTGACAGAGAAACCCTTCTGTTTGAATGTACTCTTAATACTAATAGTCCTTGTTTTGAGAAGGTTAAAATACTACCTACACAGTCAGCTCCATGTTTTGATAACACTTATCATAAATCTATCATGATAAAAGAAAGATACACCTAACAGCATGGTCTAGAACAGTCACGGCAGAATCCTCTGGGCTGCTTTGTGGATTAAACAGCAGCTTGTAAAAAGCAAAGAAAGTGAAAATGGAGAGAGATCAGAAGAAAATGCTTTTCTTCCATCATTCTGCCAGGTCAACTGTTTCATTCTTTGGATTATGGCAGAGATGACTGTACATTGTTCTCCACTGAAGTAAAAACTGATGCTTTCAATTATTTCAATAAAAGCTGGAACAAGATTTTCCTGGCATTTCTTGGTTTGATCAGTTTTAGATTTTAGTTACTCTGTTGCAGCCTAGGCATTTTAAGGTAGAAGTGAAATCTGAGATCAGAGTTAAAGCAGAATATATGGATTTAGATCTCTACTTAAAAATAGCTTTTGTTAATTATATGTATCATTCCATACGTTAGCACTCTGACCTAAAGTGAAAGGAAACAAATTTTATTGCTCGTTTTGTTATTAAATTGGTTTCAAGCCTGAAGTAAGTTACCTCTATTTTACCACGTGAACTGACTCTGATTGAGATGGGGTCCTCTTTCCCCAGAGCAGCCCACACAGCACTGAGCTCTGCACTTGTAGCTGAAGCAGTATTGATGTTGCACCGATGTTTGGTTGTGACTGAGCAGGGCAAGCACAGCACCATGGCTGTCTGCAGCTCTGCCGGCTTGGGGTGGGCAGGGGGTGGGTAAGAGATATAGCAGGTCAGCTGACCCTACCCAAAAGGATATCCCACACTGTGCGGTGCCACACTGGGCAGTAAAGAAGGGAAAAGAGAAGGAGAAGGGCATGGCAGCTACTAAAGTACTATATGCTGCTCCCCAAGATTTAGGCTTCTCGAAACAAAAGAGACAGGAATCTCTTCAAAAAAGTCCAGTGGAGGGTTACAAAGATGGTAAAGGGCATGGAACACCTCTCTTAGGAGAAAAAGCTGGGAGACCTGGGTATGTTCAGCCTTGAAAAAAGAAGACTCAGTGGGGCTGGACTCCTCCCTGCAGTGTTATGCAGTGATAGAACAAGGGGAAATGACCACAGATTGAAGCATAGGAAGTTCTGCACAAATGTATGTGGGAACTTCTTCCCAGTGCAGTGACGGAGCAGTGGCACAGCTGCACAGAGAGGTGGTGGAGTCTCCTCTGGGGATGTTCAAGACCCACGTGGACGCCTACCTGTGCAACCTGGGCTAGGGAGCTGCTTTGGCAGGGGGTTGGACTTGATGATCTCTACAGGCCCCTTCCAACCCATACAATTCTGTGATCACTTGCTAGTGGGAAATAGAGAAGAATTACTTTCTGCTTCAGTGTGGCCTTTGCTTGATGCTTTTTTTTTTCCCTCTTTCTTTCCTCTTAAGTTGTCCTTATCTCAATCCATGAACCTTTATTTTCCATCATACTTTCTCCCCCTTTTCCTTTGAGTTGGGGAAATGAGGCAGAAGCATGGTGTACTTCTAGTTGTTGATCAATGTGAAATCTCCACATCACACCACACTGTCTTCCCACTACGCTGTGGCCTCCAACATCAATGCCTACTAATGACACATATAAATAAGCTTCAAAGACAATATTCAAACAAGTATTTTATAATTATCCACTTTCCTAGAGACCTCAATTTGTTCAGTAACTGAACTTCCCATGCGGGAAAATAAAGCAAATTGGCATTAAGTTCTTCCAGACCTGGTTCTAAATTGAAATAACTTTCATATAAAGTGTCCACTAGAAAAGGACACTAAGAATGTGTCTTATCATAACAGCAATAATTCATCACATCCTGTCTCTATCTCCTCAGCTTCAAACATGAGCACATTGCTCAATATAGAGTGATCTTGGAAATGGTGAAGGTTTTCACAGCAAAAAATTAAAAATCCAAGATTTTCACTTCAGTAATTTTAAAATATAGGCATCTTTAAACAGAGATTTTTTTCACAAAGTGCATCAGAAAGTGTTCACAGCAAAAAGTTGAACGTGTCTTGTATTTTATAAATGAAAAGTTACATTAAAGAAATTGAGAGGGAAAAAACAGTTTTATCCGTAAATTTGCCTTAACACATGAAGCAGCTTTAGGTATGAGGTATTATAAACACGTGCTGCTTGCCTCAGCCTCTTTTCTAACTTTTTAATGCAAAGTTTCTCCACTGTGCAATGGTTCTGGTGGTCCCTTTCAGTTTGCTAAAGTCTATTGGCATCGCAGACAGCTCTTTCTTTGGTATAATCTGCTCCTGTTTTTTGAATGAACAGCTTGGATGCCAAAAGGACATTTTCTTTAATGATGATATCACTGCCTGCGTGAGGGTTTATGCTGCATCAGTTAGGATATCAGATTTAAATGCAGACAAAGACAAAAATTTTGCCAGCTTTTCCATTAAAAGAATTGTCTGCAATTACTCATTTCTTCCTGAAATTATTTGGCTATGATCGCCCTGAGCTAGTTTTGCCCAGAGCTGTCATTCTTCTTCAGGATTTCAGCAAAGATACTGTCTCTAGAAGTGAATTAATTTGAGAAAGCTGAAGAAAAATGATATTTTACATTTAGTAAAACATTTTCTTTATTGGTCAAGCAACTTTGACAGATAAATATTCCAGCAAAAAAAAAGAAAATCCCAGTGAGGAAAAATGTCTTCAAAAATGTCTTTGGAAAAGCTGAGTCAAAATTTTATTTTGGATATTTTTCTGATTTCATCATTGTCTATCCAAGCAGGACTGCAAATGCGTAAAATGCGTACAGTTAAATTACCTGATGGGAACATCTCCAAGGAATACATTAAATAAAAGCATAATTATGAAGAGAAAAAAATTCAATGGTTCCTGTCCATATTCCTTGCTCTTCAAAAATATTCAGAGTGAGAATTGCATTAGCTTGTATTTTGAAAGAGTAAATCAGCAGAGGGTGAAATTATGGTGTAATTTTTAAGAACAGGTTTTGATGGCCCTTCTTTTTTGTCAGATGCTTTCCCGCATGTGCATCATCACGAGGTAGTTCTTAACTCTTTATTCAGGCTCTCAATCAAAAGTCCTGCATCTTTAATAAATTCACAATCTTTCCAGTGAAAGTAGAAAGCATGATGGTTACAAAAAAAAAAAAAAAAAAAAAGACTAACTTGAGGGGGAGCAAATATTTAAGTAAAGAGAATCTAAGACAGTTGTATGATCTGTACACAGTGGCCTGTTGTAAATTTTTCTTCAATTACTGTGCAATTACCCTCTTCGCCACAGTGTTTCATAAAAGCTTGGAAAGTGCCCTGTATATAGTTTTAAAAGAATGAATAGTTGTGTGAAGGACATAAGACCCAATTCCTCCAGCCCCCCTACCCCTAACTACAAGATCTTGGAATGGAAGAGTATGTCTCCAAAATGCTAGAATGCTATCTTGAAGCTGTAATAGCAGTGCAAATTCTAATGCCCAGGAAGGATTAAAGTCAGTAAACAAGATCCTACGGGTTCAACCTGCATAACCCTGCCTCCAGCTCTGCATACATTTATGTTCTATGAGAAAATCATCCCAAGCAAGGATGGGTGATTATGTGCCTTGGAACACCAGACACAGGCCTAGAAGATATATTTTTAACCCAACATTCTTCCATCCCCACTCACACAGTAAGAGACATTTGCTTTTCAGACCTTTTCTCATGGAGCCAACATATTCTTTGTCCCATGTCTTGACAGAATAAGAACCTGTAGGCACTGCTCAATTTAATCCCCAAAACAGGATGTAATCTTGACACATGACTTTGACACCCTACAAATGAGTATGTACTTATCTCATACGGAGGCTGTGGCTGTGCATTTAATTTTTTTTCATTTGGTCACTCCTCCGTATTAATTCTTGCTTAATGGGGTCACTGCTGGAGACATGGGATTTAACTGAAATGCAATCACAGGGCATATAGTTTACACTTGGAATCAGATCTATGAAATACAGAGTGTAGATTAAAAATTTGGCAGAAAATATGTGGAGACTGCTGACAGAACTATCACAAATAAAATATGATGGGAAATACCTATCTATTTAATATCAGTTTCAATCCTCATTCTTGACAAGCAGAAGTACATCACAGAATAACTAATACCTGATCAGACTGTGAGTTATTTTCAGAGATCAGAGTGAGATCTGTTTGGAGATTCTCCATGCCTGAAGATACATTTTTAAAGATACATCACCCTAGCTTCAATCACTGCAAATTTAACCATGAAAGACAGCAAGATAGGTGTTTAGGTGTATAGGTATTTATTAATTCCTACATTAAACCAGTGCTGCAAGTTTGCTTACAAGAGATTTCTCATTTCTTTGTTTTAATACACCCAGTATGTTAGAAGCAACTCTTCTGATTCCCCTCTAGGATAATTTCAAGTACACATGCAGAAATTCCATGCTACAAAACTCATTGTAAATGGAAGGACGTGTCCTTGGACGTCAGTAGTAATTGAAAAGTTAGGCTTGTCCTATGGAATCTGAATTACAAAGAAAATTTGCCCAAATTAATCCTTTGTGTCATAACACATCCAAAGTATATACAGATGCCTCAGGCTTGCATAGCCTGGTCTGGGTTATTGCTCTAATTAAGCACTAGACGTGTCTACCTTTTTTTGTTGTTATTTTTTTAGTTTTATTTTTTTTAAGTGGTTTAACAGCAAGTACTACAAAATTTTGCTTTGTATTTTCAGCCATCCCCAGTCTCAAAAGCAACATTATAATTCTATGCAGGTGAATGTGAAACAAAAGCTCAGACTTTTTCTTGAGGCACTTTTGGAGTTGAAAAGATGGAAGATATGAAACAAAGATAAATGTCCATGCACATAGCTTACAATGGCTAATTTTCTGTCTGGAAAACAGCTGCAGTAGAATTCATAAATGGAAATAAAGATAATTAGATTCCCTAGGCACTCTAAGAGTGATCTGACCAGTTTCTTTGTAATTATTTCTAACTCTATCAAAGTGTATGAAATGGTTACTAATGGAACTCAATAATGTTCCAAATAAATTGTGTCTGTATAATTTCAAGATGTGGCCACTGCCTTTCAATTACTACTTGGCAAAACTTGGTTTTGAGTGGGTAAATCAAGAATTCTGTTTTTTTTCAGTGCTGATGTCATGGCTGGTATCCTAATACTGATAGAAGCCATCAATGAAGCTGCAGTGTGAGGGGCATTAACAACAGTCTTTTCCTTTGGTAAGCAAAGTTATTATGGCTATCCTTGCCTCCTCTGCTGGTTTTCTTATTACAGCATTCTCTGTTCATACCTTCAGCTCTACCGCTGCCCTAGGCAGGCAGCAGACAAAGCAGGCTGAGTGAAGAGAGCTCTACCTGCTTACCAAGCTGCACTGGCTGCTCAACACATCTCAGCTTTTCCAGTGCTGCTTGAAGAACAGGGACAGGTGAATTCTTCAGGGCATGAGCTTTATTATACGGGCATGCTCCTCATAACACAAAGAAGACAGGGCTTAAGGGGATCCAGTTGCATAACTGCAACAACCAAAAAGCACTGTATTAAAGTTATGCATTTGGAATGAGTATTCAATATACAGGATGATACAGACAACTTAAATTAAGAAAATAAGAGAAGCTGTCTCGAGTGAGGCAAAAACTCTGTCTACCTTTGTACCCTATTTTCTGTGCAGACCCAGAGTACATGCCTTCAAAAATCAACAGGAACAGGGTAAATATACTGTGACACTCCACTAAATACACTCTTCAGTTCCAGTTTAAAGACTTGCTGTTTCAGAGGTGGCTATCTTTGTGGTTTAAAGCTCCTGATGGACTATTTTATCTCTACTTTCTGTAACTGGCTTCTTAAAGCAGGTAATTTTTAACATGCACAGTATCTTGGAGCAGTGAATTTTACAGATAACTACATATTATCTGTAAAAACATCACATTTTGAAAGTACAATTGAAAATTTTCTCTCTTGTAATTTTCCTCAGTTATGATTTTTCCAACAGTGCCTTGTTCCCAGACTGAGCAGTGCTAGATAGTATATGTATGTAATGCTTTAATACCTTTGCCGCTTTTCTCTGTACCCTTTCTATTTAACTCTATTTTTGTTATTCCATTTTTCTTCCTTTTTGTTTTGTTTTGTTTTTTGGTTGGAGGATGGGTGGAGATAACTGAAACTGTGGAAAACAGTGGAGTATCATTGATTTCATCAGGATATTTTCTGTGGCGTTATTTAAAGTTAAAATGCCCCTTTTAGGGCTTTTTTTGGTTTGCTTTGCTTTGTCACTGAACTCTGTGCTGTGAACTATCTACTTCAGGCTCAAAACGTGATATATACAGCTCATTAAGACTATTTCCCTTAACATAACACATTCTATTTATTGATGTTTAAGTTCCTTTTTCATTCTACAGTGTGATCAGTCATTGCAGAACTTTCCTGCAACTCTGTGGATCGCTACAGCCTATTCTCAAATTACTGTTGATAATGTTTAACAGCAAGGGATTCTTCACCCCTTTTTATGAAGTCCACTGAGAAGATACATTCACTCTGAAAACTCACCATTTATTTCTGTTTTTGCTTTCTCACTTAAATATATCATAAGCCCACAAGAAGTTCTCATTTAATAGGACTTCAGTTTCTTCAAAAGCTTTTTTGAGGGGAACTACACATAAAGCATTTTGAAGATGGAAATAAGTCTTATCATTTTTACCAGCTAATCCATGCCATCAATGACTTATTATTTCAGACAGTTATGAGGCACTATTCTCTATTCAAGTGTTAGTTATCTGTCATAGTAACGTAGTGCATGTGTAAATTAATTACATTTTTAGTGAGGTTTGTAGCAGTGTTATCAATACATTATGTAGTTTTTTGGATCATACCTGAAATGATTTTAAAATTGGTGGCATTTAAGCTACCTTCCTATCCTTTTGTACAAGAGTGATCAATATAGGCTTATTTATATATAGCAGTGAACAGTTCAGCAATTTAACTTCTTTTAGAAATCCAGATAATATCATCTGTTTTTAGCAATTAGGCAGCATTTGTTATATTGATTTATTTATTTTAGAACCTCTTCTACTGCCACTGTAATTTGAGACAACCCTTCAGTGTGATCTAAAATGCTAATTAAGCCAATTCATTAAAAGATATTATAGTTGAAAATAAAATTGTGTACAGTTCTGAACAAAGGATGTAGAGCACATACATAGAAAAGGTGACTGCATTTTGGAAAGTTGCTAATGAAAATGTTGTAGGATGCCTGGTGGGATAGCAATCCATCCTCAGATTGAAGTACAATGCCATGGCAAATAGGTAAATTGCTTACTTTGACACAAAAGTGAGAAAACAGAACCAGGTTAAAGGCAGGAACTACTGGAGAAAATAGGAGCTCCTAAGGAAGAACTAATTTGAAGATAGCAGCTGCTCAATTTTGCCTATACGTGGACTTTGGTATAAGTATTACTATAGGGCTTTATCAGTGTCACTGTCTATAATCTGTCAGACTTGGAAATATTGGAAAAAATATTGAAAATAGTCAGAAAAGTCATCTGAAGACTGGTAGAAACTTCATCTCCCCTCAGAACAAGAAATCAGTTGTTTGAATGTGGGTTTAAGATGAATTAGATATTCACTACTATTCAAGCCCACAGAGCACCTTAGAAATTCTTTTTGGTATATATGTTTTGTCAAATGCATTAAAAGAAGCAACTCTTTCTCTTTCCAAAATTATCTCTGTAAAGGATAAATGGGCCATTTATAATGAACTTAGAGTTTTTTCAGCGTGTTTCAAAATTCTGTCCTTTATTCACAGAACTCCTATGTCCACAGCCTGAAAAAAAATAATTGGAAATAGTATTAATACATGTGGACATGATAAATTCAGAAAACCATTAAATAAAAAAGTCATTTGACAGTTTGGACTCTGAATCGTAGTTGACAACCTGATACTATGAGATTGCATCTCATTCCTCAGCAGAGACGCATTTCTTTTCAGATCAGTTTACTTTCATGTACTGTAGAATATAATATGTCCAACAGGGACTGACTGACAAAATGAGGACAGAAGAAAACTATCATCAAATATCATTAAATATTTAAATCCTTTTCTGGGTAGTCTTTAAGTGATCTTGAGTAGGCTAGACCACCACTCAAGGCAAAAAATCTACATTTCTCCCCAGTATTAGCAGAAAATCATGTCACTGATTACTGTCAGGTCAAGCTGCATTAATTTTCCAAATTGCAGCTGACAAGAAAGAAGAGAGACACAGTTTCAGTAATGTGGATTTGATGGCCAAGATTTCCCAGATTTCAGGGCAAACAAGTACAAAAGGCAGGCCTTGAGTGAAAGTTTGGTTGTCAAAGGGTTAAATGAAGACCTAGATCTGTTCAGTGCTAATCGTTCTGCTAAATCAGAACCTGTGCTCACTTGTATAACTTCAGATGTCGTATTTCCAACCCACTCTCTGTCAAAGTTCTCAGTTAAGTCTTTACAGAACAGCAACGCTGTGTGACAGCGATTGATCTGCTGGCAAGGTATCAGTGCAACGCATCAGTAATCCATCATTCTGCTTTATTCATTGATGAAACACTGCAGGGAGCTGAACTCCAGCCAGTTAACGAGCCTTGGCTGTGCTCCATGTCTCCTGTGGTGGAGACAGATGAACTTCAGTGGTGAATGGTCAGACAGAAGAGGGACAGGATAGCAGATGGAGGATGTGCTCTATGGCAGCAGTGCTGGAAAAGAAGCAAGCTCAAAAATTCTCCATCAAAGTTGCCTTGTAAGCTATCCTGGCACAGTTAGCTTCTGAACACAACTGGCTTATGGTAGAGACTCACAAGGTATTCTCTGCACAGCACCATTCCCATAAGTTGTTATTGTCCAGAAGGGATCCAGAGTAGTAGCCTTCTTTATTAGAGTCTTTCAATTTTTTTTAACAACTATATTTTGAATAAAAATGTTCCTAAGTAGTAGATAGTCTACCACACCAAGCTTGATCCGTGGCAGTACTTGTGCGTGCTGTGGACTTAGGATTGGTGCAACTTTTCATTGAATTTTTGACCTCCATGATACTTGATAAGTTGTGTGCCACCAACAGCAAGGCTTCCAGTTGTCTTGCCAGAACAACGTGCTGTGGCAGGACAGAACCTGTGAGACGTACCTGCGTCAGAGCAGGATGCTCTGCCAGATTTGTGCAGCTAGAGTTTCATTTCTACCTCCTGCAAGGTAATATGAGCACCCTAAGTTTAAACCCAGATAATAACAACTTTGTGACAGGAAAACTTTTCAGGAAACACTTTACCATTTCAAGCACAGCAGTAAGACAGTTTAACTGCCAGTTTTGATATCTCCTGCAGATTGAATTTTTGCCATGAACCACTTGGGATCTGGGGCTTTTTTTCCTCAGTAGGATATATCTGGTTTGAAACCCTCTCATTAAGATCCTCATTTGGTATTAATAGCACACACAGTATGAAAATCCCACAAACCAAACAAACAACAACAAAAAAATGACCAGAGAAAATGACAGAAAATCTCTGCAAAACAGTATTTGGTGCAGACAGATTTTCATTTAAACAAAACAATGAAGAAATACAGCAGAGAAATCTAGTCAAAACCAGACAGCAATCACCTATTCCTTGTAAAATTCACTTTCTGGAAACTACTTGCCTAATAATTTCCTTGGGTTCATGCTTAAAGTTTGCAGTGTCTCAGTGCTGCCACAGCTCACCAGTCACCCCAGCCTGCAGACCTCCCAGGCATCCAGGGCCCTTGGGATTGAAGAGTCTGTCCAAATTTGGGGCATGTCAGCACTCTTGAAACAGCTCTTCGACAACTGCTTATTCCTAAGTAGTTACTCATTTTAACCACAAGCATAAGTAGACTCCTATTCATAATACTTTGAGGTATCATAAAAATCTGAATGCTCAGCTGAGACTCATACAAAATATGTCATTTTCCCAAAACATCTCAAATTTCTTGGAAAACAAAGCTTTGGATGTGAACTTTCCTTACAGTCATCTATTTAATCTAGTGATCTTGATTTTACATTGCTGTTTGGCATTTTACAATTGGATAGAAGAACATACAATGAGATTGTTAACTAACTTAATTGTTTGCCAGCAAATGTCACCTGAAGACTTTAGGCACTAGCAGAGCCAATGTGCAATTCAAAGGCAAAACTTGAGCTTTTAATGACAATGACTTATAGTTCAGTCCCTCAAAAAAAGTAATCTAAATAAGAAAAATAAACATCTGTAATGATCAGACATCATGGTTTCTTTATATAAACATGTTTTAGAAGTGTTTGAACTTTTGTCATAAAGCTAGAAATTTGATACTCTCCATACTCCACCTCTGTTCAAGGTCCCTCAATCCCCTAAGAAATCTTGCTGTATGCTGATAGTAGCCATATATTTGCAGTAATGTGTTCGCTGGCAGCTCTTGAAGATGTGTATAATGTTAAGATTTTCTTAAATTAAATGTGGAAATGAATAACAAAATCAAGCCAATGGTTTCCTTCTAATTCTTTTAACTCACCTTAGATTTTTTAATGGTAAGCCATCTGATGCGGCATATCCAGAAGGAGTCATGCAAATTCTATTTTATAAAAAAACAAACAAACAAGCAGCAAAACTCTTGTATCTGTAGTTTTAGAATTGTCATGAGAAGCCTAGGGATATGGTAATTGACCTCATGCTCTGCTCAAACTGAGCTTTTGACAATAGGAAGGCCTGAAGCTTTAGATGAGCAAACAAACTCATTATCTAGGCACTAACAGATTGAGCAATTAAGTTGGCCCCTGCTAAGAAGTATTTTTAATTCGTTTCAAAAACATTTCTCTCTACAACATAGTGCAAGCTGATCTGGGAGAAAAAGGGGGTCCTTATTCTTGCTGAACTCTGGCCACTGCATTGAAAGGAACAGATAGTTTTCACCCGGCAGAGGTGAGCTACGTTACCTTGATGCCAAAATACCTTTCTGCATTTTATGCAATGACTGTTCAACATGTAATAAGAATTGTTCTTAGAATGGCCTGGGACTAACTTTCTCCACTGGCCTACCTACAGACTGCAACAATGCTGTTTCCAAAGCAGTAGGCTTAGAAAAGCAGGCTAAGTACCTCGCTCCAGGTTATCAGGTTATGAATTCTTCATGGGTGGGAGTGTGTCAGACAGCACCAACTAACATGGAAAAGCCCTAGTGATGCACGGGATTTAAGGCATATTTTGTTGTTGCTACTTCATGTGGGAGCACTCCAGGAGCCTTTTACAGCTCTCCCCTAAGCAGAATTTCATCCCTATCCACATAAACTGCACTGAGCTGCAGGTAACACTATGGATTGCCATACAGCATCAGGAGCAAAAAGCTTCATTTTACAATGTTGAAAAGTGTATCAACCTCAGACTCTATTCTAAAGAATGCCACAAAGCAGTGGGTTCCTACAGAGATGAAAGTGACTGGATGGATAAAAAATAACTCACTGCAATAAGGATTTCTATAAGTGTGCATATTTTTGCTTCCATGAACTACATAAAATCTGTGAAGACTTGAATTCTGGTATGTGAATCTAAAATAACTCAGCTACAGGCTTGCAGAATATAATGGTTTTAGTTAAAACCAGGACAAATCTAAAGCTGTATCCACCAGGAAGAAATGAGACAGCAAAACTTTGAAGCTGCCATGCTTCAGTGAACAACTGACATCGTATTAGCCACTACAGCTTTCTAACCCAGGGAACATTTTGGAATCTGAGTGCATTTGCTAAGAGAGAAGGACAGCCTCAGGTCAACTGGACCTCTTCTGTAACTGTCTAGATTCTTTATTTAGGCATTATCCATTTAGTAGATGCTCAGCTCTATATAGGGCAGTCAGTACATATTAAAAAATGCACTGAAAAAAATTATGTTCTGAAAAGTAATATTATATCAAAAAGGGTAACTGCCTTTTTTAAATATGGCCAGAAATATTTAAGTGAAGTCAGTGATAAACTTCACAGAAAGAATTCATGACAATGATAGGTCATGCTTGCACAGTGAAAGCTTTGACACAAAGCTTGTGTCACACTGAGCTCAATGGAAGGTTAGTCACTGTGTATTAGTAAGCACTTGAGTGTATGATTTCCTAATAGAAGGTGCAGGACACGTCTGAACACTTTTTAAAATAGTCAGAATTCCGTTTTTACATTGCAGAGCCTTGGTTCTTCCTGGAGGCGGGAGGGAACAGGCAGTGCAAAGCTGTTCCGGTACTTTACAGAAATACATATCGATAGGAATTTATTTCTAATCTGTAACGATTCGCCAGTTTGGCTTTCATTAGCAGTCTGTCAGGCTTCTCCTATAAATCTCCATTCTCAGGCTTTATAGCTCAGACATAAAAATTCACTGCCATCCAACATTTGGCAAGAAATCTGAGCCTCTGGTGAGCACAGGTCTCACCTCCACACTTAAACTAAAAATTAAAAACACCTTAAAAAAGAGAAAGAAAAGAAAAAATTAAAAACAAAAATGAAACAAAAACCAGCAACAACAACAGGAACCAATCATGGGTATATAATGAAGTGTTGCACCAAATTCAGAAAGGAAACCTGGGACCAGTATCTACACAAAAAGCTAGATGTTTTGTGCTGAATAACATATCTACCACTAAGGTATTGAAATAATTTCCTGCAGGGGACCATCTTCCTGTTCAAACAGTGTTTCACTGAGTACACATGCACTTAGGCTGAAACAAGTTGGGCTGGGCTCTGTTTCTCCACGTGTGCCTGTGAGAACCAGGCTGAACTTTGCAGCTGTTTCCTTACCACTTGCCAAATGTAGGTAGATGCTGAAACACCCATTTAAGTCGTAAAGGAGATCTAGTAGCAGTTCTAGCAGCAGACAAATCTACTGTCAAGTTCACTGGCATACGAAAGTCCTTTCCCAGGTTTGGGAAACTGTAGTAGAGAAATGGCTGCAATTGGATTGTCCCATAACACATAGAATAACATGCTACGAAGTGTCATTTCTGAGTGCTTTTCTTTTCCATGTCTGTGATGAAATCTGCAGGTAAAGGAGGAGTTAGTAACTGTAGAAATGCCAGAAATGCCTCTACCAAGGACCCCACTGCACAAGCCTTCCCAGCTGGATAGGGTCCTCTTCTTTTGTAGTGCCTTGTTGGCATGAGGGGGTGACTGAGAATAGAACTCCTTCATCTTGTTTATTCTAATTTCTATTGTAAGCATACCTCCAAGGATTCTGCATGCAATGCAACACAGACAGGAAGAACATTCTGATGATTGTGGGTGAAGGTTTGTCTAAGCAGAACTCTCATCTTCAGTTTCCTTTAATGTATAAAGCAGTTCTCCACCTTGTTATCCTTGGGCACTTCCTAATGACGCATCTCTGTTTAAACAGAGTTGTGTTGGCCAAAACCCATGAGCAAAAGACTACAACCAGGAAGATCAGGTTGTCCTTGTAAGTAAAAAACAAAAGTGTGAGAGCAGAGTCTTTGAGGATCCGTGATTTTCTGTACATACACTGAGCAAAATTTCTTGAGCCATATCCTATGCAAGCTTCAAACCTTCTTAGCTTTCCTGCAAGACATTTTCAGTGTTTCACACCATCTTATCCATGACTGTTCAAATAAGGCTTCCATACTTGTGCTGTGTGACCTGTGGGGTAGAACTGAGCCTTCAGAGACTAAGACTCATCTTTGAAACAGCATTTGGATGATAATACTGGAGGGTTTGTCACTTAACTTGCATAATAGCTTGGACACTGGCTTTTAAAATAAAATAGATATTTCATATAGACCTCATTAATTGCAATTAAAATGTGTCTAGTGCAGCAAGTTTTTAAAGAAATATAATCAAAGCTATCCAAGCAATCTTTCACATCACCACTGAAGATTAACTCAACCTCAAGTATGATGAAATGTTACTGATTCTTTAGAATTTATTGGAGGAGCAGCTAATTTTACAGCAAATGTAGAATTAGTATGTTGGAAAGCCACATACTAATAAAATATAATGTAAAATAAAAAATATATATAAGTAATATATATAAAATATATCACTACCTCCAGTTTCAGGGGGGATAACAGCCTCTGATATCTATTTGTTTGTTTGTTTGTTTGTTTTGTTTTGTTTTGTTTTGTTAGTAGCATTTCCTTAGTATCAGCCCATAAAACATAATGATGCAGAGGTCTTCTTGCATCACAAGCATATTCTGAAGGATGAAAATGTAACTGTATTTCCACTGGCTGGTATCATTATTAGCTCACTCAAGTGAAAAAATGATAGACACTTTCAGAGAATATATCACTGCTTATTCATGCATAAGAGTTACCTGGAAAAATAAATCTTGGTAACTATTTAAGAGCAGATTTTATTTTCAACATGTAAATGCAGCAAATAACCTTGCTATATTATTGTGTGAGTATTAAAAAAAAAATTGCATTTAAAGGCAGCCAATTGCCACAATTAAACCATTCGATTTTGTTTGCTTACACAGTTTACAAGAAGGATTGTTTCTCTGTCTTTTTTGCAGATTAAATTGACCTAGAAAATACCTATGTCTGCTTCTGTCTAATTATTTTGTTTTGAGTACAATTTCTTCCATGTTCAGGTACTTCCAGCAGTATGTCTATATGGCTGAGTGATGGAGTTGGATATACTTTTTACTGTGTGACTTAGAAAGTTTAGCCCAAGGGGGCTTGAAAAAAGAAAGCCTAATGTTAAGCAACCCTACCCATCTGCTCAGCATTAAGGCATCTCACTGGTGACTCCCTAGACACTTTATAGGCTGCCTTTCCATCAAAACGGCCCTGGTCTACAATTTTTCAGCCATATAGCTCTAATTGTGGGTGCTGTGAGAAAAGAACAACATAAAATGATTCTGTCAAGTCTGGACTGCAGATTACACAAGGGGAAATCCCTGAGGCTTTATTACAGAGTCTTTGTGTGCCACTATGGTGGTACTGAGAGGCACAGTGGATGGAAAAGGAATTTTTTCTTAAAAGCTCTATTCTTTCAAAGGCAAGTTACAACAGATATCCCAGATCCTACATTCAAATTAAAAGCACTCTCTCCCATGCTAGCTAACCACAGTGGAATTCTTGCAATGTCAATTCTATTAGTAGCACTTAACCAAGATATTAAATTGATGCTGAAAAAAAGTAACACAACAAAAATATTGCTGAAGCTTTAGGCTGATAGTTATCCTCATTTGGTAAGCATGTTTTAATTTTTGTTCCCTTTTCTCCATCTGCAACTAGAAGACAAAATGCCAAATGGAGGCAAAATTGTTGCTCTTGCCATATTTCTGATTCAGATCTATTTCATACAAAAATATCTTCAGAATCTGTTCCAAGGAACTAAATCCAGATACAAGTTACAGTGTTTTAATGAAGTTTTCAGCAATTTGAACATTTGAGAGCTTAGTCATTATCTGAAGCCTATCCATTATTAGTTCTTTCAGCCCTTTGGGTGAAAATCAGGCAAGTAGAGGTAACTTCAAGCAAAGCACACTTATCTGCTGCATGGGAACTGAAAATAAGAGTAACAAAAGGGTTATTAGGAGGATTCAAAATTATCCTTGATCTTGAACACAGAAAAATACTTCTGGGCTAAAGCACAACTAATAGCACTCCTATGGGTCTATGGACCCCAGTCACTTTCACAGCCTGAACAAAGTGTTTCTTCTCATTTTTAGTGCACAGAAACTTAGACAAAGAAATGAAATCTATCTCTCTATAGTCCCTGTACTGATTGATAATTTATCATATTTTGTTGTGAAAAGAAGGTAGTGCAGGAAGAATTTATATTGGCCAACATCATTCATTGCTCCTAAGTGTTACGTTTCCATCTCAATACAACTGTCAAGTGATGGGATTTAAAGACATCAGATCAAATTAGTCTAAAAGTGAAAATATAACTTGATTGCAAAAGTCATGAAATAGGGAGAAAAGAATTATTTTGTCAGTTGCTTGAAAAAAAAGTCTAGTTTTCTGACACATTATTTTCTGTCTGGCAACATCATGTAGTATATTAAGTAACATGTAGGCAATGAAGTAACAAGTGTTGTGCTATTCTTTCAATTATGCATATTTACCTACAAAAATATATTATATAAATACATATGTATTACATATATAATTCATATATAAAGAAAGAGAAAATTGTTTCAAAAGAAATTAGCAATTCCACTTCAAAGAAAGCAGGATAAATATAACCTTTTTTTCTGATCCAGTAGAGCTGATTTGCAAACTAACCCCTAGAACAAAGAAGGGTCCAGTTCCAGCCTTCTTGTTAAAATCTATTAGAGAGGCAGGTGCTAGCTGGCATTGAAGCTGCTAAGTGCATAACAATCAGCAAGTAACAGTATCTCTCTTTGTTTTTTTACATTTATTTTACTTTCATTATGCTACTATCCTATAATCACAACTCCTAATCTTCACAATTGACAAATGTTGCTTAAGAATTTATCAGCACACTCGCCTATGGCACTTCCATGCCAGGCAGCTGTCCTTGTGTATGGGTGTCATGGCCACATCAACAGACATAAAAGTGCTGACAGAGTGCCAGCATCACATTTCCTCCTTTGCTGTTATGTCTTTAGATACGAGTGTTGTAGGAAAGATGTTCTGAAATAAAGGTAAGACAGCATCATACCAAAGCGAGCTGTAGAAAACTTTTGTTGAGAGCCTTTCTCCTCCTCAAAATGGGTCATTTTATGTGGTTGCTTTTCTAGATTCTAATCTCTAAGGCTTCAAGCCTGCAAACGCTCATGCATGTGATTAACTCTGACTACCCACATGCATAAAGTGCTTGCAGGATGGGGTCTTTAATTTGTTGTGACAATGTCATGCGGAAAGGAGCTAAGTGAGGATATGTGAGGAGAGCTACACAACTGAGGGCATCAGGAGCAGGCAGCATTAACCCTGTCCTAAGCAAGAACTGATAAATCACTTTTGCATCTCCTCAGACCATATTCATGTTATACTGAGTTTCATGTCTGGAGATGCCAGAGTCACTCAAAGAAGTGCAAAGGAAAGTACAAGGATGCCCATCATTCTGTAAATTTTTGTTAGGAGGAATTTCACAGTGCTTTTTGAACATTTGACTTGTGGTTTACTCCTGTGAAAGTTATGGTTTTGCTTACTTGTTCTGGATGGCAGAACAGTGGCACATAAAATGGTTTGCATTCCTGAGAACTAATGTGCACATAGTGAAAAGTGTACCTCCTGAATTTATGCAACACATTGCTATGGTCTCTTTCTCCATCTATGATACCCTGTGTTACATTCAGCAGCTCCACAGATTATGGTTACTTCCTATTTGTGCCTAGGACATGTAATAGAAGAGATGACACTGTGCTGAGTTGCATCCAAAACCCAGAGGAGCTCTGCTCTGGGACATTTTCCCTAGCTGTAATTTGTGCCAAAACAAATCATAGCTTGCCAGAGGACTATCCTTGTGATGACAAGAGGTACCACATATAAAATGCTGATCCATGCACGGGTCCCAGACAGGGAAATGTGACATACTAAAAAAGACAAGAGCTGTTACTTGGCTATCTGATTCAGTTTTATTCATAGTCAGTCTACAAACCAAACATTCTTCTGAAGTTCTACAGGTTTTTTTGTTCATATGAGATGATGTTACAAGTGCTTGGCAAAGGTTGTACCTACTGAATACAACACACTGCATCCTATCCTTCATCTCAGCTAAAGTTAAGAATTTTTCTCATAATCTTAAACAGTTCAGGACAGAATGATTTTTCATTTTAATCACAATGTAGTAAATTTTATCAGACAAAATGATGAGCAAAACTTGTAGGAAAATATTGAAATGTCAGTAGGAAGTGGAGAGAGGGTGGGCCAAAGCATTTATTCCCAACTTATGCTGAAATGAGGTCTGCAAAGATCATCTTGCTGTTATAATATAATCAGAATGATTTAATAAGAACGAAGACTATAACATTACAAATATCAGTAAAACTAATTTTTCTACTAGGACAACATAATTCAAACATTTAAAACTGTAGCAAGTGTATCTTCTTGTATACCTTTCTGCTCCACTAAACAGCGGGAGCCTGAGGAGATCTTGTCAACATAATGTATTATCAAGTGCCTTACCTTCAGTTTTCAGTTCTGTGAACAATTTATCAACAGATACAAATCAAAACTTCCTATGAAATAATTAATTCATGCAAGAGGTCTCTCACAAATACACAAATAAAGACTTAAGGGATCGTCAGGTATCAAATTGCAAACACCTGAAAATCAGGTAATGATATCACTGTGGTCCTAAATCCATAGCAACCAAAAGTTTGATAAAGCAAGATCTATAAGCAATAGAATGACTGAAAAGTGGTCTCTTATGGTTTCCTGCAATGTACTTCTGTAATTCTTTCCAAGAGCATGCAAGCTCTGATTGATGTTTTTCTTGCTTTCAAAATATCTGACACGTAGACTCTCAGAAACCAAAAATTAGGTAACATTGCAGTGCTTCTGCCAGTGAGAGCATGGGATTATCTGATGGTTTGATTTTGTTATTTGATGGGTTGATACAAAGACAGGAATATTCAAAGTCAAGCACCCAGTAGGCTTTGTATGTCTTGTAAATTAGGATCTTGTAATTTAGGATCATGTTACAGGTTCTAAACAAGTTGGAGCATTACCTCACCAAAACAGCTTAGATACCAAAAGGATGAGAAGAATCAGAGCTGCACTAGTACAGTGGTACTGAGCTAATTTACCTAACTCTTCCATGACAATTAATTAGGAGGTAGTAATGTGCTGACATGGCAATTCCACATCCAGTACTGGGGTTAGCTCAGATACCTCTGCCAGGTATGGGTGGGGTCTACACTTTCCAAAAACATTTCTAGAGAATGTTGTAATGTTCTGCACTAACTCACAGTTTCTAATTCACCAAAAGTCTTGATATATAATTAAATTCTGATATAAGGTGATCATTTTCTCCCTGTATCAGTCTTCTATCCATCAAACAGAAAGATGCAAAAAGGACAGAATCGCAGGATTAAGAATCTTGAGATGGGTTGGAGGGACTTTGAAGGTGTCCTAGTCCCAAACCCCTGCTGTGAGTAGTGCTGCCACTCACCAGATCAGGTTGCTCAGAGCCCCATCCAAATAGAACACTCCCAGGTATGGGGCATCCACAAATTTTACCACTGCAGTCACATGCAAAACCATTTTCTACCTTCATTTGAAGATATTTGCATCAAAAAGCTTTAGTTCTGTGAGTTATAGATAAATGTTCCAGACCTAACATTATCATTAATTCACTTAAAGAAAGAATGCCATTTTTCCTTTGATTTTAAAATTACTCCTAGTACACTTGGACTTGGGTTTTTTTTTCAGTCTACATGCCCCAGTCTCCAAGGATTTCTGTCTGTAAGCCACAGAGCTTTGTATTAATTGTATTAATGTTTGCGTGACAGGAAATGTCAGTACTGATATCAGGAGTTTGGAGCAAGGCAGATATTTCCTACCACTTAGTACTACCACATTTTTTCATCCACTTAGTATCGGTTACACCTCTTGTAATAATGTAAGATTTACAATTTGTATCAAAATTCTTCTTGGATGAGTCTTATTTGGTGAGTTTTGTGAAGCACAGAAGTTTGCACCCTGACTGCCACCTTTGACAGACTTTCTGCTAAAGATAGTCAGAATCTGAAGTTAACTGCTTCTCTGAAGAATAACTCTCTGTAGCCACACTTTGGAGGAAACATTTCCTTTCCTTCCAGCCTTTCTAGAACACACTCATTTAAATTTAATTTTTACTAAGATGTTAGGTATGTCTTCCTTACACAATATATAGACCCAGGACTCAAGTGTCAAATATTCTGGCCCAAAAGACAATAAGACTGCAACTCCACTGTTAATTTCTGTACACTTTGAATCTCTCCCAGGACTGAGACTCTGGCTGATATAAGCCCATTTCTAGACTTTTAAATTACCCCACTATTCAAATACAGTGATCATGATGATGCCTCTTGGGAATGCTGTTCAATCCATGTTACATCCCTTGCCATGCCCAGGAATTGCTTGGCCCAAAAGCCCTGGCTCATGTTAGAGGTGTGCCTAAATCTAACAATATAAGATCTAACAATATAATATATTGATATATAGATCTAACAATATAAACTATGGAGTTTCAGTTCCCAGGAATGCTGTCTAGCACTTTTTAATTTATCTATATAGATGAGTCCAACAATCTGCCAGTGAGAATGTAGACCTCTGGACAGGTGTGTTTACCCTGACTGACTAGAAGGGCTGAGAAGTGAACAGGGTTCTGCCACAGAACTGCTAAATAAACTGTTATTTAATGGCACTGCTAGTTTCTGTTCTGTAGATGAGATACACTCCAGTATGGTTCCTAATACTGTACACTCTTTGAAAGGAAATAGCAAAGACACTATGGAATGATTTGGCCCATGATATTCTGTGCATATTTACCTAAGATTTTTCTAGATTTATAGTGCCAACAGCTTTGCCCTGTTTTACCTGACAGAGAAGACATAAAAACTCTTTCTGTAGCAGTTTATATAAAATGCCCTCAATTCCAATTGAAGTCTGCAGAGGATTATCCATTTATGTATTCTGTGATCATGCTAGAGTGTAACAGTGACAGAGTAATCCTGTAGAGATTGTTAAACACTTCAGATAGATGTGCTTTATTACACAGCAGTACAAAGTTAGCAACATGGGCACCTAGCTGGGCTGTTTAAAAGGTCCTTTTGCAAGATTGCTGACCAATAATTTTTATTTGTATAAATATTTAACCAAGCATCCCAGGACTATTTTTGGTCTAAATTTTTGTAGCAGAGATTATGTTGTGCAGTCTACGCACTGTCATTGGCAATGACCAGTGCTGGATGCTGCCTCAGGAAAGAGTTCTGAGAAACCTCATTACAGATAGCAAAGAAATAACATATGCTGTGGGAAATTTCAAGTTTCACTCTGCGCTCAGTCAATTATCAATTGACTTGCATTCTAAAGCAATAATCTTTATTTCTCACCAGAAAAAAATTACTATATTTTATGTCATTTTTTTGTGGGTTGTGCTTGTAGAAGTGCCAACTAGCTTTTGAATTCTTTCCAAGTCTTCGCCTCTGTGCATCTTTCAGAAAAGAGTTTCCCAGGATTAATATCTTTTTCCTTCTTAATGTACACTGCAATTTCAGTATCATTGGATTCTCTCCCCATGGCATGTTTTTTGATTAGGAAATAGGACCACACAATTTACTTTCACTCAACTACTGCAATCTCTACCATCTCCCTCTTATTATTTTCTTGCCTAAGTCTTGATGACTTTTTCCTAACTCTAGAAGGAAACTATTTCAGTAATACATACTTGATAGGATATGTCACATATTCCCTGCAGCTCTGCATCAAGGAAGATTTGAAAATAACCAACACTTGCATGGATGTCTCTACATTTGTAATAATTCAGAAAGTGCTTGGAGTTTTGATCCATGCTGTTGAATTGGTTTTCTTTTCTATAGATACTGGAAAATTTTGTATTGGAGTAAAAAGAGTTATATCTTATTAAAGTTGCTCAAAAATAATTGGAAGAAATAATATTAATGAACAATCAATAATAATTTAAAAAGAAAATGGCATGAAAAACAGAATGTGTTACCTTGTCCAAATGCACACTTAAAGCAGTATCTATCTTCATGCTCTGAAAGGCAGTGTGAAGTGGGAAGGAAACAGAATGCTTTCCCAATAAATACAGTTATACACTCTGCCTCAAAACAAGAAACCAGTATGCTAGCCCTGCTTTCTTCCTTCTCTTCTCTGCAGGATTGGTGACAGTGAAAGAGAAGGCAGCAAACTTTGCTTGGGTATGAACCTTAAAGGACTTTTTTGACACAGAGGAATAATCTCAAAATGTTCCTCCACAGGAGCTGTTTTGCACTGTTCCTTTGACAGAATCATAGAGGTTAGAAGGAATCTCTACAAATCATCTAATCCAACCTCCCTGCTGTAAATACTTCTTTGCATGGCTATTTGGGACTATTTATGCACGTAGAGAAGCTTCTAAATGGCAAGATATTTCCTCTCATTCATCTATGCTAAGAGTATTAAGTGTGTAAGAACTAGCAAAACAAAGTCACAAATATCTGTGGTCCGGAGAGCATATTACTGTAGAATTTATCTTGATATGCTTAGATTTATCTTCTGGATCTAAGCCTGGTCCCTGTGGCATTAGTTTTAGATCACTTTCATAGCACAGTGTGTCTCTTTTGACTACAAAGAAGCATCTACAATTCAGTTCTCAGAGTAAGGCTAAAGCATTTATGAGGATGACCAAGAGGATCAGAATTTGGTTTTAGGTGAATAATGTTTACAAAGAGCTGGAAAAATGTACATGTGTCCTGGGCAGGGAGAAATACCACAAGAAAAAAGGCCTGAGGCATGTATAGCCTCTCATAAACATCTTATACTGACATCTCTACTCAAGTATCATGGCTATCTTTTCTTCTGTAAATATCCGAAGAGGCAGATCGCATACTGAAAAAAGTATGCCTCAAACGAAGAATAATAATACCTCCAAGGAGAGAAAATCTTATGCATTTCAAAACAGAAACAGAATAGAAGAGATGATGTCACAGTAAGGGTAATTGAAGGGCCCTAATTTTTCTGAGGAGGTTGAAAATACATCCCTTTACATTCTGTCAAGAATCATCTTCTGGAAAAGCTTGTACCCCATTAGTGAACACAGTTATACAAACAGATCACAGCTCACAGAATTGTTTGAGTTGGTAGGGACGCTAAAAGGCCATCTAGTCCAATCTTCCTTCATTGAATAGGGAAACTTCGACTCCATCAGGTTGCTTAGAGCCCCATCCAGCCTGACCTTGAATGTCTCCAGGGATGGGGCATTCACCAGCTCCCTGAGCAACCTGTGCCAGTGCCTCACCACCCTTCTTTTCAGACAACTAAAAAATACTGATAGTAATTTATATTCTCCCAACATGAACAAATTCACATTTGAAATGCCTTGCATGCTCTCTACGAAGGGCCTCTTCAGCCTTCTTTTTTCAGAGATGTATTTACAGATTTTAGACTTTCCACATGTAAGTAAATTTTCTATCGTGTTTTGTTTACGTCTTTGCAGGAAGAGAATAAAGAAAACTCCAAACCATCACTGAAAGTTTAATGATGACAAGTACATAAAAATGGAAGGGACAAGATAATTTCATATAAGGAAATTGTATCTTTTTCTACTTAAAAAGGTTTGGGTGGATTTTATTGTTTTAAGAAGGAATGAGTTGTTCACTTGAAACCCAAAGTAGGGGGAGGTTTAATGATACAGAGATAGAGAAGGCTTGGAGATTATGATTCATCACACCAGCCTCATTGTTTTAAAATAGATACTTATGTATCTAGATAGATGGCTATGAATTTTTCAACTTTTCACCTATTTAGCTGTACAAAGTTTTGGCATGATGGATATGGTAAAACATATGCTCTGAAGTCGAACAGAATCAACGTTATATATGCATAGAGATCTGTGTGTTTTCATTTCAGTTTGGTCTATGTTTCATAAAATTTCTCCTAACTCTACAAAAAGAAAAAAAAAGGGCATAACACTTTTTGCCCTCCTCAATACTATGCATTAAATTATTTCATCATTATAAGCACAAAGGCAGTGTCATTTTCCTCACACAGAGCACTCTTCTGAGAAGGTAAAAAACTCATTAAATTACACTCCTGAAAAGATAGAAAACTCATTTAAATTAAAACCTTCTGTCCAAGATACGAGGGAGGGCCTTTCTTCAACCTTTATAAATAAGTACTTAAACTAGATCTCATTAGTCAGGCATTTGAGGGTAAAACTAATGGATGTTCTGGAGTATGGTCAGACTATGAGCTCTGCTATGACTGCAACTATAATAGGCACACTAAGTCTAATTAGGCATTGCCAGCAGTATGGAGTGCAAACGGATTAAGTCGCTGTAGAACTTACCCAACGCTCAGTTGGGTTTTGCAGCCTGTGCTGGACTCTGTGCTATTAATATCACAGGATTATACAGAATCTGAGTAAGACAATTTATATTAGATTGTATACATCTGCAAGGGAGACCTCAACAAGAGTAACAGCCTTGCAGACGAGCTCTGAATTGCTGATATTGCCAACTGCCAATTTTTCTGTAGTTACTGTTATCAGAATTCAAGTGGAGTACAGTGCAGCACTACACATCACACAACATGGCCTTCAGAACTCCTGAGACATGGGAATCACTGATGAAAACATTCGTTATGATGCTGTATGTTATGTTACATCAACAGTGTTTGTTAGTGTTATGGGTGGATGGAAGAGAAAGAGGAACTGCATAGAAGTGGAAGACTGCATTCTGCACTAGGTGCTTCTGAAGGAGCTTAGACCTTATTGGTCAAAGGTGGTATGTGTATCTGGAGCACTGAAAAGGATTGCTCATGTTAGTAACTTGTAGTATTTTTACAGATTACTATGTTTGTATTTCTTTTCAGTTATCTTTTCCTGTTTTTTGTCAATAATTCCTTTTAGACAGCAAAGCAAGGGAGTCTTCATCAATGAGGGAGCAAGATATGAAGGCTGAAAATATCTCCGTCCCAGAGAAATCACTGCAAATTAGTAATAGTTCCAGAATTCTTGAAGTATCAGCCTTTAATCCTGGGAAGAGGGAAAAATGGGTCATTCTTTTCACATTGTTGTGCAGAGAGTAAAATCTGGTTAAGTAACATGAGCTTGTTAGTTTTAGTTGATAATTTTTGCCCTTTTCAAAAACTGTCAAATCAGTCGGCTGAGAAATGAAGTGCTAAGGGTACAAGTGAATAATGCAATCAGGGCAAAAAGCTGAAGGATATTTTTAGACAGTTCAATACACTGAAATAAAACCATCACAGAGTGCTGTTGAGCAGAAGTTAAAGAAAATGTCTCCATTCACATACGGTGCTTGAAACATAAAAGAGAGACCATATGTGTATTATGAGTAAATCACATATTGGATTAAAGTGTTTTTTACAAAAGAAGTTTTTAAAAGCTGATTGTCAAATGTCAGTTTAAAAATACAACAAACAACATTAAATAAGCAACTTAGTTGCCCAGCTTTTCATGCAGAGTTGTTAATTTATACATCAGGCATATGGGGTGAATTTATTATTGGACTTCAGATTTGTTATACTGCTTTAAAAACAGTGAGAGTAAATCTGAAAAAACAAACTAAGAAGTGCTAATTATGAAGAAAGGATAAAGCAGCCTTGTGAAACAATCATGATAACAAACAAGGCAATAACATTTCTCTTCCCCCTTAGTAGCATTCCAAAATTATCAGAAATTAGAGATCTGTGCAATTCCAGAAGTTAAAAACAAATCTATTTACCCAGTTTACCCAGTTTAACCAATTTACAAACAGATCTTTGCTCAGCAGCTCCATGGCTTCCCATTGGGTCTGTTTCCACAGGACTAAATAGACCAAACATAGCAATGCAGAACTGGAGCACAGCAGCTCCAGTCTAGATCACAGCATCATGTACTACCTGCAAGATGCTTCGATTCCTATCAGCTGATAAATGCTTTGGCTTAGATTTTTCCCATCTGTGCTATGGCTTCTGTGCAGCAACCCTGTGAGGGTTATTCTGCTGAGATTGTGCCTACTGTGGTAAACTTTTATCCCAGTCTTGCCAGCTAGGAATTGTGCTCAGCGTAGCCCTAGAAAGGTCAAGAATCAGATGGGTTCCGGCTCTGGTTTAATTCTAGATAAGCAGCGACCAGCTTGTGTTTTTTAAATAAAAGAGTATATGAGCTCTTGCATTAGATATTCACATTGTGTTAGCCTAGAGCACAGCAATAAGATGTTCAATTACTTTTAGGAAGAACAAAAAAAAAAAAGCATATTTATCATTACACTTTAAAATAAGACTGAATACTCATTAAACATGCATAAAAGAATGTAAATGAAATTAAAAACTCAGAGGCAATTTTCAAACACAGGACCTCTCCACTTCAACCAAAACCCTTTTGCCATGGTGATCTGTTGATGTTAAATGTACATGTAAATTGATGTTTTCTTACTGCCTTTGTAAAAAAAAAAAAGTAATTACATTTTCACTGTAGTATTTACTTTTCCTTTTACCCTTACTGTCACCTTTTCATCATTACAAATCAGAAGAAGTAAGTAAGCTACACTCTTTTTCTAGTCCAGCTATGTATGGTCTTTGCTAGTATCTTCCTTCTAATACCAATTCCTGAAAGTGTAGGATACTTCCTAAAAAGAGTATATATTTTTTCCTCAGTGGTTTTATGATCTCTTCAGAATAGTCTAGATTGACTTACAAAATCACATTGCTCTGTACGTACTTATCTATGAGTGCATGTGTTGAGGAGAATACATGAATTGTGATATTTAAAATTATTATTTTTAGAAACAAAATCTGAGTCTAATATAGAGTATCTACAAAATAAAATAGACTCACTTGTCAGGTCTGCATTGTGATTATTTATTATGTAAATAGTATCACTGACAGACAGATAGAGCACTTAAAGAGCACATGCAGATTAGTTCAGTTTTCTCTTGATTCTGTTGATTTCAGCCATCGCAGCAATATCACAGAGATTTTGACTACTGCTAAAGTCCCCAGTCCTCCCGACAGCAATCTTTCTTACTAAATCCCCTTAAGTACACCAAACTCACTTCAACTCTGATTGTTTATACCTAGTAAGAGCATTATGCTCTTGTATCTGCTGTGGTCTTCACTCAGAGTTTGACTGGAAAAAAATCTGAGAAAGGTTTTGCAATTTGAACTTAAGTCAGTAAAGAATATCAGGAAGAAAGCCTAGCCTTTTCATTACCTGCTCTTTGAATTACTTCCCCATTTCTATGGATTAAGCACAGAAATAATCACAGTATCAAGTATGACAGATAGAAAATGATCTTTTCTGTTCGAAGAACTTACATCAAAATAAGGGCTTGGTTCACCCACTATTACAAAATAAGTAGTCAAAAATTGTCTCCCTTTTGATACAGTATAATGTTCGTCTGAATTGCAACTATATCTACAGAAAGATGCAAAAGATGACAGCAGTAAATGGGTCAGAGTGGAAAAGTACCTTATTGGTGTTGCTGCAGGAAAGGATTATCTTAGTGTGACACCCTTCATTATTCATGCTGATTGAGGTTTAGCATAGGGGAACTGTTAAATGAGTAAATCTGATTTAAAAACCTGATGTACAACATGAAATGGCTTAAATCTTCCTAAGGAATAACTGTTCTTGAGAAAAACAAATGAAAGAAAAAGATGTAGGAAGAAAATAATATGCATACAGGAAGCATTACATTTGTAGAATTTTAATTGATATAAAATGACAGTTCCAAAAGATTCAAGCTGTTCAATAACAGATGCATATACTGGATGGAACATCAAGATAAGCTGTATTTTCACAGGAAGTATAATGTTACAGTAAATATTCCCTTGGCAGTATAGCACTTATTATCCTCGGCTTGAGAGTATAGAGCTTTTTATAAAATCCATACCAATGCTTACTAAAAGGCATTAAATTCCCTGGTTTTGCTGTTTCTACATACAAAGTAAAATAAAAATGAAGTTTTTCTTCATAGCAAGTGGCTTCATAGCTAGCGGACAAATTAAATTAATATTGTGATCTTACAGTGAATGTTATTCTCAATCACAGATCATTAAAATGGAAAAAAAAGATAAAAAAAGATGCAGTTTTGAATTGTTTCAGAAACTGCAGCCATCAAAATACATCCAAAGAAGGCTAAGATGATAAGTCTGAAACAGTTTAAAGATTAATTACTGACCACTGAGGTTACTTGGTTACTACAGGTGGAATCTAGAGGCCTAGGTTATGCACGAGGACAAGGCACTTTGAAAAAGCTCTGCCAAATACAACACTAAAGATATCAAAAACCAACAAACACAGAGGAAAAGCAAATGTGTTAAACTTCTGAAGGGCTAGGGCAAATTTTTCCCAATTTGTCAAGATGTTTTTGTTGGTTTTTTTTTCTTTTTTTAAGGTAAGATCTGAAATATCACTTCACAGAAGGGGCCTACAGCAGTCTTCCTCCCATAAACCTATCAGCAGCTTCCCTCTCCATGCCAGGGACTCAGTGAGTCAAGGCTAGATTTTGTCAAATATCTGATATACACCAAAGCTGTCTCCTTCATATTCCTCTTCTGAATTAATCAGATGACTTTGTGCCCGCTAAGGAAGAACTTACCTTCTTCTTCTAAGAGCAATTTTATCCTTCACTGGCAGAAACAACTGTAAGATATAGTAGCATGGATTGGATAAGCTATTACTTCTATAGACCAGCTAATCTTCAGAAATATGCTGTAGCTCAGTGGAGTATGGTCCACCAGCCCAGTTTGTGTACAGTCCTACACAGTTAAGAATCATTCAGCAATCTACAATTAGGTAAAGCTGAAAAATATTGGCAGAGAACAGATTCCTGTTAGAAGGATAAGATCTATGTTACACTACCTGCCTGGCAGAAAGTAGAGGAAACCATTCAGGCCAGTGTCCAGGAACCCTGATGCTGGCAAGGGTTTTTATGCTTCACCATGGGATAGTGTCCGTGTTCAACATACTCTGAGTGGACAGCATGGATTTACCAAAGGTAAATCAAGCTTGACTGGCTTGATAGTCATCCTTTTATAAAAGAATGAAGGGAAACAGTAGATGTTGCTGACTTTGACCTTGCAAGACTTTTGATGTGATCTTCCACAGAAAATTTGTGGACAAATTGAGGAAAAGACTGGTGGATAGGTAGGCTGGAAGGCAGCTAAAAATCTGTCTGATAAGCAGAGTTTTACATTGCTGTGTTTTTACCAATGAAAAAATAACTGATAGCTACAAGCAGCATTCCTTGAGGTTGATATGGAGGCTAATGTTTAACATTTTCACCAAGAAAAAAAATAAAAAAGACACTGGGTGTCAACAGCTTGGAATTGAAGAGACACCCTCCAGTATCAATGAGACACTTTCTAATCCAAGCAAGACATCCTTCAGTCTAAATGGGACTCCCTCAGAAGTGAGCAAGATGCCTACCAGATCACAATATTCAGTTTCCAAAACAAACAACTCCACGTTCAGGAGATGCACTGTCTGTATGTTCATGGATGACATTAGATTAAGGCACAGCCATCTACTTCTATGCAAAGGACTGTTATAGAGAAAATACAGATGGGCCCTTCTGGATATATATTGCAATATGCCAAACAGAACACCTCTGGATATATATACTAATATTACAAGAATGCGACAAGTGGAGTTACAGTAGTATGCAAGGAAAAAGAAATATTCACTATGAGTGTTACCACTGGATTTAGTTATTCAGGCAGTCTGTGAAATCTCCACCCATGGAGAGTTTCAGAACTGGACAGGACAAGATCCTAAGTTAATTTATCTGCTAGTTAGTTTAGTTCTACTTACAGATGCTCTACAGAAGTCTCTGCTATCCTAAGTTTTTCTATTACTCTATTCACACCTTCTTTAGACCTGCATGCATGACAAAGGCATGCACAGAGAAATCTTCTTCCTGAAGTGGGATGATAGTAAAGTCTGCTTTTTACCAGTTTATTAAAAAAAAATAATAATAACACTTTGGAAAGCACAAGTAACTTTCAAAGAATGTGGAAAGCTTGTTATTTCATAGAACAGAGATACATACACTCAGAAAAAAAAAATATTTCTGGGCGGGCAATAAGAGAGACTTATAAATTTGTTGTATAAAACAAATACATCAAATCAGTATACTGTTCTGAAACTTCAGACTTCACCGAAGTATTCATACAGATTATAAAAACACCTACTGGTTCATGGCATTACCAACTACATTGTTGATGAATTCTAGTATGATGCAGGAGAGTTTTACTTTCCCACTCATGAATCAAAATTAGGTTTGCACTTAAGCAACTTGTGAGTGATCTGAAAGCGAAGTCCCATGAAACTGTTCAGGTGTGGACCAATGATATTCACTGAATTCCTACTGAAAACCCCCCGATCATTTAAAGTTTGTGTGAGAATAAATTTTGTGTTACAACATAATTTTCCAGATAAACAGACTTTATTAGGTCTCAGGTCTAACAACACTTGAAACTAGTAAAATCATATGTTTGGCTATGCTGGTAAAAATAAATAAATAAATAAATAAAATAAAATAAAATAAAATAAAATAAAATAAAATAAAATAAAATAAAATAAAATAAAATAAAATAAAATAAAATAAAATAAAATAAAATAAAATAAAATAAAATAAAATAAAATAAAATAAAATAAAATAAAATAATAAAATTATGAGTTCTTTTCTACATAGAGAAAAAAGAAGAAGAAAAAGTACTCTATGGTCATTTTTATGCTGAACAACAATAAATGAGGATCTGTTCTCAGTAAGAGAAATCCTCTTTGGTTAGACAAAGAAGAGTTAACAGTATCTGTGTGTACGAGTGTTCTGTAGAAATTCTTGCCATGCCCCCAGAATACCTGCAGAGAAGGACAAGAGCTCAGAAGATTGCCACAGGGCGATTGGGAAGTGAAGCTGTAAGGCATGGTACACATGGCATGCCTCCCCAACCTCACAGGACAATGTGCTGTGCTTCTTTTCATTCACATCTACTCAATGTATACCAGAATTTTATCAATTAGTTTAAACTTCCTCAACTCTTTTGCACGAATATACTACTATAGCTTGGATCTTCGTGCCAATTGACTCCATTGCTAGGATCTAACCTTTGAATTAACTGCTTTAGAATCAATACAGAGAGGGTTTGATCTGACCTGTAAAGTACTCATATTTATTTGGATGATCCTATATAACAAACAAAACAACACCAACACAAAAAGAAAAAGAAAAAAAAATCCTATACACAATAGGAAGGAAAAGTGAGGGTATTTGTGCTCCCACATGAGAGAGCATTTTATGCAAGGCATCCAATTTTTTTTATTTTTATTTTTTCTGTTAGAGTTCTTTACTCTCCCTCCAAATGAACTTCCAAGAATTATCTATAAAGGATGCCAAAAGGTCACAGAACTTCCACTACGCAAGAATCAGCCACGCAAACACAATCAAAATTCACAACCTCAAACAGAAAAGTGACAAGTTTTAACTTATCAGTTTAACCTGGCCATAGATTATCAGCACCCTGTTTGTGGGTTTGATTTGTTAATTTGTATTTTTTTCCCAGATATGATCTAGTTTTGTAGCTTCACACAAATAAAAGATGGATAGAACATTTTATTTTTCAGCATAAAATTAGTTCTCTTTTGTGGGTTAGGATAAATAAAATTAAATTGCGTTTATTTTGTGATAGAAAAAAATAAGTGTCTAAGAGGATTTTATTATCTTTCATATCAATATAAAATTAATTTAGGAAAGGGCATAAGTGTAAGCCACAAAAACTAGATGGGAAATATTTAACATGTAAAAGCTAATGAGTTTACTAGCTGAGTACCTGTAGATAAGCTGAATCATGTGTTATGAGAAGTGTTAAATTATCTGGTAGCATGATAGCAACATAATCAGATTTTGAAAAGAGAATAATGAATTAGGGAAGCTCAATCTTCTTTGATGAGGTTTCTTAACCGGAACCAGCAATGCTCATTCATTCCCTGAAAAATGCATCTTTCTTTTGTCTGGATAAAATATGAACGGCTTATCTTCAGGAGTTGTAGAATTTACCTATGATTTGAGTAGTGTCACTATTCATGTGGTTAATGAGACATCATTCATTATCTTATAATTTTATATTCTGCCACATCAAATATTAGTAAACATTTGTAAAGATTGTTTAACTTGTGATATACATTAACTGATTCTGTTCTACTAATAACCAGCACACTAGAGAAAATTAATAATGTTGTGTGGTAGGCATACAAATCTGTTTTCTAAAGAATTCAAGCAAGGTCAGATGAAGGGAAAGGCAAAGGCATGCACATTCACACAGAAGCATGTGATCTCTTTGTAGGCAAACTACAAAGACTAAAGAATAAACCGCCACAGCAAGAATCAATTGATATGGCAAGTAAAGCAGCTGATAAAGAAGCTCAGAAAACGATATCTGTCAGGTTGTCCCACATATTAACAGGATGACCTATTAAATGATTTGGTCTCACTTAGCATATTAAAAAAAACCAAAACAAAACAAAAAAACCACTGAGAGAGCTTTCATCATACTTTTACGATCAACACACTATTTTTCCTGGTGCTTTGTATCCCACATTTCCCTGTCTGGTGGGCAGCAGGCTGATAGAGTGTAATTATATTTCTGATTAAATAAATGCAGAGTCAATTCACTGCGTGAGTACAGGATACGTTAATTCCTATTGATTCACACCTGAACATTTGTAAATTTTTAGCAGCTATGATATAATAAAACAACTTATCTTTAAACAAACTTTGAATTGCCTTAATAAGAATTCTTTATAGGAAAATGGGAAGAGAACAGACAGAAAGACTAACTCCTGTCTAATTTGTGCTTTGGTATCAGAAAGAGGAAAATATTCTAGGAGGCTCTGAATAAAGCTTCAAAGATTTTAACACAGGAACCAACACAGAAAGGAAAATAAGACCTATCTGATGTTTGGATCTGAATCTGAGTCTGTATTATCAGACAAAATTTATTACTGGGAATTCTGGACAACTTTGTCTACATGACTTTGGAAGCTCTCCACATCAGCTTTTCATCATTGGAAAGAAGGAGTAAAAAATAGGAGGACTCGTAAAAGTTCTGAACATTTATGAAATTCACCAAATACAAATAGCTACCTCCAGCTACTTCCCATAGCCCCAGACAAGCAAGTATTATGCTCCACTGGAGGTGATAGATTCTCCAGTCCCGAGGGTCAGAGCTCCAACCACAAGTATCATCATGCTCAGAAATCAGTCTTTCACAAGAAAGTCTGGAATCCTTGGTCCAGAGCTCACTCACTGTGTATTCAAGCCATGCAAATGGAGGAATGGGGGACATTCTTCAAAATGTGCTCCTGGCTAGAGAGCACGAAAGGAAATTCAGACTTCAGGAGATGTGTTTAGAGTTCACTCGTTTGTAGCAAATATTAACACCACCTGAAAACATTCTAGATCTAGAATTGGCGATCTCAGCAGTAGAGACGGACAGTAAGTTATACAGATAGGCACAATAGATGCAACCACCATGGCCTATTTCTGTCAGCCTAATTGAAAGCCAGCTCTGCGGAGCTGCTGGAGCAAGTCTATAGGAAGGTGACAAAGATGATTAGTGCTGAAGCACCTCTCCTATGGAGACAGGCTGAAGGAGCTGGGCTTGTTCAGCTTGGGTAAGAGAAGACTTCAGAAGGACCTCACTGCAGTCTTCCAGTGCTTAAAGGCAGCTTATAAACAGGTGGAAGACTGATGTTTCACACAGACAGATAGGACACAGACATATAGGAATAGTTTTAGACTAAAACAGGTGAGATTTAGATTAGATGTTAGGAGAAAATGTCCTGCTCAGAGGATGGTGAGGCACTGGCGCTTATTGCTGAGAAGCTGTGGGTGCCCCCTCCCTGAAGGTGTCAAGGGTGGGTTGGAGGAGACTGTGGGCAGCCTGAGCTAGTGGGTGGCAGCCCTGCATATGGCAGGAGAATTAGAACTACATGGTGTTCAAAGTCTCTTCCAACACAAGTCATGTTGTTATATACATTATATAGGATTAAATTACATTAAAGGACATGTATAGATATTACACCCAAGGTGTCTTTTCTTAGGTTGTATTTGTGATAACAACTGCAATGTGGTTCTTGCTTCCGACTGGCTTGGAGCACTAGGAGAGAGAGTTCTGATCAGTCTGCTTCTGCCTGTTGAAGCATTTTCTCAAAATTCATGCCTCTGAACATAATTGTGTTTCTAATTTAGGTTTATGGCTCATTGATCTAAATGGTAACAGATCAAGTCATATCAACACTTTCCAACATCCTGTTACCCCTAATGTTCCAATGCCAACTGTCTTTGTTATCATGTTCCAACAGCTTTTCTCCATATCATGCCCTCAGCATAGAGTACTATCCTGAGTTGTTCTGCAAGTTCACTGTCCTGAATTCTCTTAAGTCCATTCCTCAGACACACTCCTTTCACAATACCTTAATAACATTAGCCAAATAGGACATACACTCTAATTAGAATTAAAGAAAAAAAAAAAAAAAACCCTCTTAACTGCATTATACTGAGCACCATCTCTTGCCAAGTGACCACATAATCTTATTGTTGTTTGTCCTGTCATTCCTTACTGCCTTATTACTCAACAATTACTCTATATCTATAATTAGTACACAGTGCTGCAACAGAAGAAACTAACTCAGCTCCTTGGGCTTGTCAGAACACTTCCTGAAATCAGGAGGATTTTGCAGAGGACAGCAGCCACTGGTGGCAACTGCTTAGCAAGTTCCTCAGGAGAAAGGATCATGAGTCCTCCCTGTTCAGAAAGACACTCAGCTGCTTCTAAAACTCATTAGCCCTAATCACAGTCAAAAAGATTGGCTATCTCTAGTCCTTATGTAATGAAAGCTCTGGCAACTACAGCTTTCCTTGCTCATTGCAGAAGTTCTCATATCAGTAGAATTACTAGTGTGACCCAGCTGAGCATCTCTTATCCACAATAAGTATCTAAGGCAATAAGGAATGTATATTCTATTTAATTATAGAATGAATTTCACATTCCTTCATTTTGGGGGAAGCTTTAATTATGGGCACAGTCAGAATTTACTTTCTAAAATATGTCCAGTCAGTCAAATTCAGCCAAAATCAGAACAAAGAAATAAACAAACACTAAGCAAATAATCAAATAACAAACAACTCAACAAATTTGTGTTCATTTCAGCTCCATTTGAAAGAGAATAAGAATCCAAGACTGTGTTGCAATTTGCTCTCCAGTGTCTGAAATGCTGAAGGTTTATTCTAAATTCAACTTAAAACCACATTCTAGATTCAATCGCTCCTAGATTATATTAGATATATTCATTTTATTTATTCTTTATGCCTAATAGAACCTTACTTAGAGAGCATTCTTGAAAGCATGTGATTTAAAAGCTTCATGGTTATTTTATATCTGTTCATTAGTAGAAAACATTGAAGAACAGATCCCTTCTCTCTAGTGAAATTAGAAATCTTTTTATAAACATTCTTAGAATTACAAATATGAAAATGCTCTTTCTTTGTACTACCAAAGGGAAAATTACTTTAAGGAAATTTCAAAAAGTCCTTGAAATGGGAGAGGATACACTGATTACATTTTGTTCCATCTTTTAGTTTCGTGGAGTTCAGACTGGTTAAATAAAAAACATTATTTATAAATCTCTGCTATTGGATGTAATTACAACTCCAGTGTCAAATATTCAGTTTTATGAAATGTCAGAATGGAGCTTATTAGTAAATTGGTCAATGCAGTTACAGAGTCATCTGTTGTTTGTCCAAGACTCTGTTTTCTGTAAGTCCTCAACATAAACTCAGTGTTTGAGTAAATAATTTGTGTAGAAAAGGCCACAACTTCCTTCAGAATTCCCCTCATGAGTCTGTATTATTTTTCCATCTGCAGAAACAAGGTCATCACTAGTTGCCAAGTTTCTCATTATCCAGGTTCCTACATGGAGAAAACAGTACCTGATCAAGAGTACTCAATGAGGAACAATTGATGTCAACAAGAGCTTTGACCATTGGTGATAGAGATCTCAAAATGGTCATCAAATATTCTCTGAGCTCCGTTTTACTTTTATAAAGCTGATATACTAGCCCAACTCATCTGACAAGGTGTTTTCTATATACAGAAATATATTAGTATCCTAGAAAAATTTGTGAAGCAGAAGCCTTACCAAAGAGCCCCCGACTACTAAACAGATTCCCACAAGGACAATCAGCACTCAAGATACAAATCAGGTGCAGACAGTAATCAAGAATGGGAGCCAAAGTATGAGTCACAGAGCCAATGACATGAAAAACTCATATCTGGAGAAAGGCTCCTGTTTCATGCTGCAGATTTGTTTCACCTTTTATGTAACCATATTAACAGCTTCCATATAGTTCCCTGAGGTACCTCCGGTACAGGTTGGGGGATGAGCTGCTGGAGAGGAGTTCTGAGGACAGGTTGGCCATGAGCCAGAAGTGTGCCCTGGTGGCCAAGAAGGCCAAGAGGGTCCTGGAGTGCATTGAGAAGAGCGTGGCCACCTCTACTCTGCCCTGGTGAGGCCTTATCTAGAGTACTGTGTCCAGTTCTGAAGCATAGGAAGTTCTGCACAAATGTGCATAGGAACTTCTTCATAGTGAGGGTGACAGAGCACTGGCACAGCTGCACAGAGAGGTGCTGAAGTCTCCTTCTTTGGAAACGTTCAAGATCCGCCTGGACGCCTACCTGTGCAACCTGGGCTAGGGAGCTGCTTTGGCAGGGGGTTGGACTCCATGATCTCTGGAGGTCCCTTCCAACCCCTACAGTTCTGTAATTCTGTGAAATCTACTTGTCCCATACACTGTGCTCCTGATTGTTCCAAAGGTTTCAGACTACCTGAATGTATGTTAAACTTGTGATCTTTAGATACAGAGAAATCATTAAGGTTCCTGCTGCTGTATTAGCTGTTGTTAATATTTAGATTAGCTAATGTGTTTTCTGCCTCCATATTTCTCCAGTTACCCAACTGTCACGTGATGCAAAGAGAGACAGTAACTTGTAAGACCAGGAGACAAGAAGTTTACAGCTGCCTTCTTTTTTCACCTCACTTTTCTCATAGAAGGATAAATTGTTACAACTATTTTCTACTGCACTTCTAAATCTGTAACTACTTGAATTGGGAAGCCTGAGATAAAAGAAATAATTTATTGAGACATTAATTTCACATCATGTATCTATTAGACAAGAGATGTTATATGCTTTATTCTTCGTTTGTATGTATGATGCACAACTATATGAAAACTGCAACAAACAGAAAGTCAGAAAGTAAACTACAGCAAAACACTTGAAGATGGGAAGTTCTTTGCTGAGGGATATGAAAGTCATAGATCTCCATCACTACTGAAAGCTAAGGTTTTGAATTTCAATGTTTAGTTCTAAAAATGTCACCCAAATCTGACACATCTCAAGGCAACAATTGGCTCGGCCACCTACCCAACATAGTCCCTGACCTGGCTTGATGGAAACAGGGTGTTTTAGTTGCCTTACCTGTTGTTTAGTCATTAGTCTTCCCTCTGAAGACTTCCAGCAAGGATACCAATTAGTGCAAATGGCTTGTAATTAGCAGTGATGTTTTTTGTAACGTGGATAGCTGCTCAGCATAAGCAGGAATAAGCCACCAACTCATTTCACATGGTCCACAGGCAACTGTCAGGAGGTAAAGATTTGCTGTTAATAAAGGCCCATGCAAGAATGAAACCAGTGACTCAGAGGAGCAACACATTGTCTTGCAATACTGGTCCACAGAGCTACCACCTCTAATCTAACTGGATCATTCTTAATCCTTTGTTTTACTGAGAATGTGAACATTTTCTAAGCACTCACTGTAATGTTCTCAGCTGCACATATTAAGCACGCTGCCCCAGGCCTCCTGACATAGCACCTTCTCCTTCAGGCAGAGTGGGGAATTCTCTCTCCCTGTTTGCACCCCACTTCACACAAGTCTCTCTCTGCCATGCCTCAATGGCATCTTACTTGCATCTCCTGCATTCATTCTCTCATTGCTAGTCCTCCGCTTGACCCACTTTAGTGCTGCTCTCAGCTCTCCTGGCAGCAGATCTACAAAGGCTACTAATAAGTTCAAATATTTTCCTTCTGCTCTCAGCTCCTCTTAATGGGAGCTAATCCCCTAATTTTTCCAGGATTTTGAACTTTCGCACTCAACCCTTCTTTTTTTTTCTTGATTTCTTTTGCTGCCATTTCCCTAGTCACATCACTTTCTTTCCTCTGTATTTCACTCCCAGTTCATGCCTGCTTTTATCACTAGAACAGCATGCCAGCTGTCTTTTCTGTCATTTCCAGTCTCCTCAGAGTGCTGTCTCTAACAGCTTTCTTCAACACAAATTCATGAGGTGACATTTGAGTTCACTCCCTTGCTCCAAACATGAGCTGTCATTTGCTTCTTCTTCCCTTTCCACTGACTGATGGATCAATTTAAGTTCCTCTAGAGCTTTTTAAAAAATACATTATTTTCACTTCCAAAAAACAAAACCACTTTTTCTCCCCCCTTCCTATGGGTCTTATATGGGGAAGAGATAGTTGAAAGTGGGCTTTTCCCCTCAGAGTCAACAGTGATGCCTCCTTAGAGCCTGCTCAGGTCTGCTGTGAGGTCTTCACTCCCCTAGGAATGTCCCAGCCTTCTCTGGACCTGCCCTTCACTGCCTCATTCTGCTCTGCCTCCTCAGCACTCCATTTTCTTCACAACATATTTGTGCTGGGGGAAGGTTCAAAACATGTGCATTCCTGATTCCTGCAGCCAGCTCTCTTCCATGTTTCCTTCCCAGAGCTCCCTCCACTGACATATGGCCCTGTAACAACTTCCCTTCCTCCCAGTGCTACTAGATCCTTCACCCTTTCCAGAACCCATCTGAAAACCTATATGTTCCTACATATCCTCCATGCCATGACTCATCTTCTTAAGCCAACCATCTAATTATTTTTAATTAGCAATAACAAGAAGGAACTGGCAACATGGGAAAGACAATCAGATGTGAAGATGAGAAGCTCGGTATAAATGCTTAGAGAGTCAGAAAAAGCATCATATACTATACTGTAAAGCCTCTGTGTGCATTTGCCTTTCCACAACCTTTGTTTAACACCTCCTCATTCTGTGTCATGATGTGAGATATTTAGCCTCCATCGTAAGTAGAGACCATCCATTTCATTTCCAAAGGTACTCAGTGCTAACGGAGTTTGGCGTGTCTGAAAATCAGGCCAGCTTTCTTCACTTGTAGAGTGAAACTTCATACAAAACTGTTGCAGCCTGTGCTAATATATAATAAATAAAATGCATTTAAATTAACAGGAATTTGTCTCAACTTGGTCTTGTACCAAGAAGTCCAGCCTTTCCTGTTCTATCCATTTATTGTACCTCTCATGCATTTTTCACTGCAGCTATCCACAGTTTAATGTGATGGCAGTCATGAGAAGCTGGCCTTGAAGATGATAAGCAAATTTCTTTTTTTTTTTCCTTAGAAAATGAAACATGCTTTGATGATATAACCTTGCTTCCCTTCTTCTGTACTACTTGTCTATCCTCATTTGCCATAGCCTACTTTATCAAGTACTATCCTTCTCCCCTACTACTCATATCAGAAGCAGAATTCTTCATCCATTAGAGCCAGAAGTGCTTACATCCACGTTCACATCTCATTTTTATTTATTTTACAATTTCAACAATGTATTAAATACCCTGCAGTCAAAGGTGAGTTACAAAAGAAGGAAGTGGGAGAGGGAGGAGTGTGGAATATGCAAACACACATTTCTTTCTAGTTTTATTTCTTTATGATATAATAGAATAGAAGCCCTTGAGAGAATTGTGAGTTTGAAAGATTTATTTGCTTCTTCATATTTTATCTTTAAAATGATAGCAACGTCGAATCTCAGCAACCCTGGTTCTTCTGAAGGTTCTGACTAGAGAGACAAGGATTATATCTTTCTTAGTTCTCAACTACAAGTAGTTATCACAGAATCACAGGACTGTAGGGGTTGGAAAGGACTTCTAGAGATCGAGTCCAACCCCCTGCCAAAGCAGCTCCCTAGCCCAGGTTGCACAGGTAGGCGTCCAAGCGGCTCTGGAACGTCTCCAGAGAAGGAGACTCCACCACCTCTCTGTGCAGCTGTACCAGTGCTCCGTCACTGCACTGGGAAGGAGTTCCCATGCACATTTTTTGGAAATTCCTATGCCTCAGTTTGTGACCATTTCCCCTTGTCCTATCACTGCACAATGCTAGGAAGAGTAGCTTCTCCACAGCTTATGCTTGTGTTTATGTTTGTGTTGGGGACAGTCTCCAGGAATTGCATTTCTTCCCAAAAAGCTGTTAGTAGCACTGCAAAAGGCGTTCAGAGAAATAAATAAATTAATTAATTAATAACCATTTTAAATAGACTTTTGCAAATCCATTCCTCTCTGAAGTGCTCAGCTCCCAGTAAATGTTATAATACATAATTTTGCCTTTATGATGAAGATGAAAGTTGCCAATCCCTCTACATAACCCCCACCACTTTTTCCCTCTAGTGAAGTCAAACATTTAAATCTCATTACAATTTTTATGTCTTTGTATATACTACAAGAAAAGAAAAGAAAAGAAAAGAAAAGAAAAGAAAAGAAAAGAAAAGAAAAGAAAAGAAAAGAAAAGAAAAGAAAAGAAAAGAAAAGAAAAGAAAAGAAAAGAAAAGAAAAGAAAAGAAAAGAAAAGAAAAGAAAAGAAAAGAAAAGAAAAGAAAAGAAAAGAAAAGAAAAGGCTATTTATGGCAGTATGTCATAGCTTAGAGTTTCTATTTCAAAGATTAGAAAATTCCCTATGTGTTGAATTTTCTTGAATTGTAATTTTACCTATTAACTTGATTCTAATGCTAGTGTCCATGAAATCAGTACTAGAAACATGAGTGGGAGAAGCTGAGGTGTTCCTGAGTATGTGTTAGGACTGAAAAGGTGGCCTCGTATCTCATGTTATTTGTTTTGTTAATAGTGTTGATATGGTGGTCATTTAATATGAAATACTGCAAATTGATTCATCAAAAGAATGGTGAACAGGAAAGACATCCAAATGGCCAGGTTCTGAAAGTGTTATTAGATTTGCTGCAGAACTTTGGTGTTGTCTTTGTCTAAGATGTGTATGGCTGTGTGATATATCAGCCCTAATGATCTTAAGAGCAGGTAAATAAATAATTTGATGTTTATTCTTCAGAGTAGAACTCTGAGAAAAAGAAAAAAATAAAAAAGACTAATAGAGGTGTCCAAGAAAAGAAAAAGTATTAACTGAGAGCTCTAGTAATAGTAGTAGTAAGTCTTTAAAATAGGCTGTGGGCCAAGGTTAAACTTTATTCTTAAATGGAAATGGTTGAATAAAAAGGAATTTTAATCTGCGCTATCTATTCATTCAGTGTCCACAGTCAGATTACAAATATTCCTCTGGACGAAACCTAACAGGTCAGGTGAAAGATGGGGTCTTCTCAAGAGGCTGTGCTGAGATCATTGGGAATGGCTAGTGAGGAGAAAGGGAACACCTTTCTATGTCTGGGGCTCTGGATCAGAGCAGCTTGGGCTGACTACCAGCTGCCTCTAACTTTCTCTCCACCTGTCTACAGTTCTCCATGTATGAAAAGACACCCACACACTCACCTACAGCACACCACTGTTCCCCCTTCTCCTTTAACTGCCTTTGAGATTATCAATGGAAAATAAGCAGTGACTTTCAATGAATCATTCAAGATAAGCAAGAGAGTCAGACTGTGGGATAATCTTCATTTCTGGCTTGGCTCAAGGGAAGACTTAAGAGCTGGGGAGTTCATTCAGCCAAAGTTTTTGTGGGGGTAACTATAAAGAACCCTATGAAAAAAGTGTTTAGTTACTCATTACCTGGGCCAGTTTTGTATCAGTAATACATATATTCAAGGTACTGCTGACTTCATTAACACTTTTATCATAAAATCACAAAATCATCCAATCACTGAAGCACAGAATCATCATACAATCACAGAATTTCCTGGATTGGAAGGGACCTTAAAGCTCACCAATTCCAACCCTACCTAATGTCATGGACAGAGACACCACCCATCAGATCAGGCTGCCCAGGGCCTCACCCAACCTCACATTGAATGCTTCTTGGGATAGGGAACCCATAGCATCTTTGGGCAACCATTGCCATCATGCTAGTTTTAGGTGTTTCTTTAAATAATAAACAGGAAAGTACAGTAAGTAGTCAATTGGATAATATTTTACTCCTGTTCAAAACACACATACATAATAGAGACAATATAAAATGTTTTCTTCCTCTTGATTACATGGTAGAGAAAAAAACATGCAACAGTTTAAACTCAGCCTGATTGTATATCATATAGCAGAATCTTTCAAATAAATTTTGCTTCCATGCAGAAGCTAATTTAAACAGATAAAACTCAGAGGCTAAATATATGCCAATTCCCAAACACTGATGAACCGTGGTATTAATTTCCAACACTTCATGTATATTTGGAGTTTAACTTCTTCCTTCAAATGCTAACTCTAACGCTGTGTCAGTTCAGTCAGACTATTTATGCTAATATGGCATATGGAGCTAAAAAACAGACAAAAAAAACACTCAAAGCCCTACACAAAAAATAATAATAATAATAATAATAAACCTACAACAGCTTTAACAGTTATCTTTAAGAATCTACATGTTGTTTTTGAAAATTCAAATTTGAATTTAAATCCATCTGGTCAGTCCAGATATTGTTATGGATAGACAGTTAAATGATTACTTTTCAATCTGATTGTTTTCAGGAGTAATGAAATCAGTCTAAAGAGACTGAAACTTCTTTCTTGATTCATAGCTACCCTGAACAACGTATGGAGGTTTGTTCTATATTGCAGAATAACATGAAACACAAGATGTCTACTTTTTTTCTTGTAAACTGTATGAAGCAAACTCATGAAGTGGAATAATATCAGAACACCTTAAATGAATTACAACATGACCCAGAATACTTGAGACTAATAGCATCACTGGGCAATGCAAGTATACGTGTATAATTGCAAAAAAAATATTTTAAGATTTGATCAATATGTTTTGATATGAGTACAAGAGAGTATTCATTTTTTGTGACAATGTTTCTTCCTGGGTCCACTGCTCAGACTAGGGAAACCTACAAGTCAACTTTCACCCTTAATCATTATATTTTCCTTCAAATAGGCTCCCAAAGTAAATGCTCCTGTTTTGTTTGCTCTTGTTTTCAATAGAAAAAATAGAATCACTGCCTAACAAGCATAAAATCCACAACATCACTTTCTTTCTGGAGCACATAAGACACTTGTTATATTGAGGAGTGGTCAAGTATGTTTCTAATATTCATTTTCTCAAACGCAGAATAACAACAAGGATTTTGTGACTGAGTAAAGGAGGTCAATTAGTACAACACAGTGTCTTTAAGACTTGATCCACCCTGGGAAAGAATTTCTGAACCTTTGTTCTAGATGCAAGTCCTTACTTTACAAGTTCAAAAGGAGGCACTAGGGCAAAGGCAGTGAACTTAGAAATGGGTATTTTTCCTTAGCCTGATCCAAAAGCCTCTCTTATTTGGTAATAGGAAAGTTAAAAGTGAGGTGAGGATACAGAACACTAATCAGAAAGACACAGAGGGGTTTAGACAGTAAGGATCCTGGTACAATGGCACGCAGACAACTGATTGACTTAGCTGTATTGAATGAAGTGCGTTACAGCTGTCCACAAACAATTAGTATTCTACAATAGGATTTGGGTCTTTTACACCCACTTTTAATTTTGCTGTCCATTAAGTCTGTTTACTAGCTTACAGCCACAGGAAAATAATTTTTATTTTCAAATAAATTATAGTAATTGGAGTAAAAGTTTGTAATTTCCCCAAAACATACACATTCAAAAAAAAAAAAAAAAGCTATTTTTTTTCCTATCTGCAGAAATTAAGCATTATAGAACAAGTAATTTTTGTGTTCCAGATTGTGTGCTGGTTTTATAAACAAAAAGTGAGATCTTCCTTTGTAAGAGGAAAAGGCTCAGCAGTGACTGTATGTGTGCACCACAATGAAGACATGGCCTCTCAGGAATAAAATCAATCATTGTACGTTGAAAAAAGCAGATAGGTGGGAAGCTGTATTCTGCTCACTATAGCAAGTACATATTTAACTTCATAGAAGTGCCTAGGGTTGCATTAATAAACCCATCTGAAGAACTCCACTAGGTCTTCCTGTCTAGACTTGAGAAGCAAATATAACCTAATGCATAGTATTGAATATAGGGGAAACACTTTTATACATGCTTCCTGCAAGATGAAGTAATTGATACAGCCTGTACTCTGTTTTGGATTGCCATCCATATGTTATTTAGTCTGCACTTTGTCACATTGACTGCCTGCTCACATTCAGCTGCTTTGACTGAAACACTGATGACAACTGAGTTTTGCTTTTTGAACAGACCTGGTTCAGTTATATGAAGATTAATCCAAACAAACAATTGAACTACTGCTTTCTGCTGTATCAGCTGTTTGAAGATCGGCATGTATTTAGTTTTAAGTACTGTACTGCTTGTAGAGAAATAAACCAAAGCCACAAGAAGACATTCTACTCCTGCACTGAGTCATGAGTCCTCAGTAATCTCACTGATTTTCATAATTTAATAGACGAATTGCATTCCCTTCAGTTCAGGAAAGCAAATGCTTTTACATTTGTACACTTAGGAGCAATGGGATTACACTACAGGTTAGGTCCTTCTTGTACTGGTCCCAGAACTGAATTATTCCCTTAGAATGATAACTAATGGTCAGTGTCTACACCATTATCCTGTAGCTTCATCAATACCAATACTTGCATGCAGAGATGTGTACAGACAATTCAGACTGCTCAGTTCTAGAGTTTATCACTCCTATTCTGACTTGCACACAACATTTTTCATTTTTTAAGTGGCTTTAGGAAAGAAAATCTGCAACATGCACAGCAAGATGAAGCAAGGGAAGTTAAGTTGTACTGTAAAAAGAGTAAACCTCAATGCTTCAGGTTTTCCATTCACTTTATTTCCCACAGAATTATATTCAAAACGTCAAGGTCCAAAAAAAAAAAAAAAAGTAGTGTAATAAATACTTCACTTTGGGCTGTAATAAATAAAAAAGTTATTAACAAGGAATGCACTTTGCCAGCCACAAGTGTGGGTAGTTTCTGAAAAAAAGAAAAAGTAAAAAAAAGTATGGCCATAGTTCACAGTTAAACAGCCAGAAGCTGCTTATGACAGCTATTCCACAACCATGGAGCTCGCCCTTCCCTCCCTTTCCAGATGCATATTCACAGTTTAACTCCATCAAAAATGCTCTCTTATAGGGGAGCAAGAAGTCACACTCTGCTCAAAATTCAAGTCAAAAATATTGTTAACATACACATGAAGCAAGGAAAACTATGGTCCGAAGAACTCCTTGTCACACCATTTTAGTCCAACAGTAGGTTCAGGCATCTGTAACAGAAGTGTGCCCAGCACACTATGACAGTCAAGTTTTCGTACCACCTCATATCCCCATTATCAACATACTAGTTGCTTCAATATCCCCACTGTAGATTTCACAGTGAACAAGAGGATCCGTTTGGTTTAACGGAGTCAGTCCTTTCAGTTACATCGCTGCAGTAGCATGTTCAGAGCATACTCCATTCTATGTTTTAGTTCCAGTGAGCATCCTGAAACCAGCAGAGTTGTCAGACGAAACGTTGTGGAAATCCTGTCTTCATTGATGTAGGTAAGGAGATACTCTTCACTCTGATTGCAAATGATGATTTTTGTGTGATCATGGTAGAAGTTCACCTGCAAAAGAGAAGAGAGCTCCTGTTCATATACTTTCTCACCTAAGAGTCTGCTACTGATCTACTTTTGCACTGAAGTGCTGTAGAAGCATTTTGTCAGGTGATGCTGCCAAACTTACTTGAAATGTGCCATCATTAAAGAGCATCATCAATGCTTTATCAGATTTAAGCCACTGTAAGAGGTAAAGCCTGGGCCTGCGTACATCTGTTAGGCTGGGCAGATCTCCTCCCTAGGAAAGGAAACATACCATATTAAGTGCTCTTTTCACTTAGCTTAAGGTTCACTTCTACAGCTCAAAATCAAGAATACGCTGAACTTACATCCATGAGGTTCTCTTCCATGTAGTGGGAGAAATACTTCAGTACAGTCACTTGGCTAATAAACTGTTCAGGAGCCTCTGCAGCTGTGAAGACAGAGCACTGGCCTAGCTCAGCATAGTAGTGGACTGTCCTGTAAGAGCAGGATTAAAAGAAAAAGGGAGGTTAGAGATGGGCAATCTGAACTTGAAATGTTTTTTTTTATCTCAAGTTAGTCATCTGTTTGTAATCATTCTTACTTTTTATCTGGCAGAAGGCTCATATGTGCCCCATTGTTGAAAAGGACACCGACAGTATGATCTGACAACTGGTACCCAAAGCCGTACTTGTTAGAGTAGTCCACCCATTTTGTAACCCACTGGAAGGATGTTGTCAGCTGTTCTTTGGGAATGCTGTCTGCTTCTGGCATGTTCTCCAGACATCCACGCAATACCCTTGCAACTGTATCTGCAACACTTCCCATGGTACTGTCTTCCAGACCTGAAAGAGAGAGATTATTAGACTGACACGACCAAACAGAGCAGGCTTCAGCTCTAAATCTTAACCTATCTAGATTGCAAATTTAAGACTGTCAGCCTTTATGGCTTTCCAGTTTCATTTCTTCCAAGAAATGTGAAATGTTGCAAAATGTGACGCACCAAAAATAGTGGTCAGGGAAGGAAACTGCTGCTTTTTCAGGCTTCCACATCTGAGACATGAAGAAAGGAGGTGCATGATTTAGAACCAGGGACAGTATTTTGCTGCACTTACACTCACTGCTACTGCTGCAGCTTCCTAAAGTTCCTCTGACAATCATCCGAATGGAGTCTCCAATCTGCTTTGTTTCTGACAATGCTCCTGGCTTGGCTACTGTTGTGATAAGGGGCTGGATCTCCTAGAAGAGACGTCAGACATTGTTACATTTGATATTTATATGACCCAAGTCCTATACACAAGGTTTTGCATGGCTCTTCTTCCTATCAAGAAACAGTTCGAAGAACACTGGTATTTATGTTCCAGGAGAGTCTGACGAACTGCTATTAGACTGAGCTCAAAGAATCGTGTCAGATCTTTCCCATGCTTCCCATCAGTTTGCATCTAAAACCCTGCTAAATGCTTTGCCAGGATAGAAGACTGAACAGCTGCATGCAGGCCTGAACACCACATAGCAGGAGTTAGAACTCAGCAGCTTATTCTTTAAGCTCTACCTAATCATGAATAGAAGCCTTGCATTTGGAATATTGAGAAAGAGCACCTGGCAGACTAGTTTCCACACAGACAATAATGGATGCTAGGTAGATACTGTAATTACTAAAAAGACTAAATAGATAGCCTGTCTACAAAGGTTACCACAGTTTGCTGAAGCTTGGTTAAGCTCTCTTAAAGCATCTCTGCGAATCATTTAAGCTTGATTATGCTGTGTACAGTCTCAGCTTTGAAAACCAAGTCAAATATAACTTAATTATAGCTACTCCACCCAAGTGGACTTAAATTGAACTTCACTTGTATTTACCTCATCTGTTCTGTGCTTGTGGGGCTGCTGGGTTATCGACGTCTTTTTCAGATCATGCCTGAGCTTGTAAATTTCTTCATCTTCTTTAGCTAGCCTATCTGCAACACAGAAAAATAAAACCAAAAATGTCTTGATGATGCACCTAGAAGTGCCACTTGATACTCCAAGCTCACTGCAGTTTGTCTCCTTCCAGATGTACTTTTAAACCTGCCACAGTCTCCCAGAACAGCAGTGCCACTATACATAGATCTTTCAGAGTCAACTGGCTAGCAGATGGCCCATATAGATTGTCAGTATGCCAGAAGAAGCATTTACTTATGTATGTTGGTGTAGATTGTAGCCTGCCATCTACACTTACTGATAAAGAGGTCAAACCTAATCCAAAGAAGCAGACACAAATACAGGTGCTTCATTGCTACCTCATAGCTGTATGTTACTAGCACAGCACTGATGGCTTAGAGATAAGTTTCAAGCACAACTATAGTTCACTTACTGTGTGTGTCGAAGTATCTGGCTTTATCCTTTTTACCACCAAAAAGAGCAGCAGCAGCTTTTTTGAAGAAATTTTTAGCAGGACTTGACAAATGAAAGTCAGGAACGGTGTGACAACAGCTAGCAGAAAGTCTGTCAGGTGTAAAGCCCTGTGGAAATGAGATTGAAAAAAGCAATTTTCAGACCACAGGGTGCATGTGTAAGGGTAGATAAAAGTTTAAGCCAGAACACTAGATAAGACAAACCTGTACGAAAAAATCATGTCGAATTATTTCATCTAAACTAGGCCGGTCTTCAGGATTCTTTGACAGCATGCTAGCTATTAAGTGTTTTGCGGGTGCCAAAAGAGATGAAGGCAGACTGTATCTTGCTTCCCTTATACATCTGTATGTTTCTTTAAGATTTGTGGTCTCAAACGGGGGTCTTCCCAAAAGCATTGTGTACCTGTTTAAAAACAAAAGAAAGCCAACTTTATTTTTTGCACCCACAACACAAGCCTTCCACTGCTGAAAACATTTTTTTACCTGTCTCCTAGCAAGGAGAATTTCTGCATTTGGGTTATGTATCTAAAAAGGGATGCAAACCAACATTACAGCATCCATTTCCTTTGAACTCTTAAAAGCCTAAGCCAATGACAGAAATATTTTATTTCAAAGGCAGCAAAGTACTTACATTACACAGCCTAAGGCCCAGATGTCAGATTCACAGCCATGCCCTTGTTTGTTGAGGACTTCTGGAGAGAGGTAATTTGGTGTGCCACATATTGTTCTGTAAATCAAATTGGCCACAGAGGCAGGTTAGGTTAGAAGCTCAGGAAAGAAGCTATTTTTCATAGGGCAGGCTTTACTCTCAAATTTGGCAGGAGCTCAGAGATTCCTAAGGAGGACTTTTATGAATGTTAAGAGTGTAGACGTGTTTCATGGTGTCTTCGTGATACAGGAAAAGCAGACTCATATCTGCACTATTAGTCAGGTATCATGCCTCAGGCATTTGCTATTATTCAAATGTTCAGAGGAGGAATGCAAACGTCAAAATACAGCAAACTCTTCTAGTAAGGGAAATCTTGATTCCAGAGTAATTAGCTCTTCCTATGGAACAGGATCTCTCTCTCATTTCTAAGTGAATTTGGTTTCATCCACTACAAGGCTTTTTTTGTTTGTTTTAAAATGCACCTACCTCCTCCTATGTTCCAGTGGTTCCAGCCTAGCTGCCAAGCCAAAGTCGCCCAGTTTCAGTTCCATATTCTCATTAATGAAGAAGTTACCTAGCAGAAAGAAATTCTGGTTAGACTTCTTGCGGAGCAGGAATGCGTTTGCCACAGGTGCTGAGTCATACTTTATTCAAAGGTAGAAGCTAGCAAAGTCTTCTTTTTTGTTTTATTTATTTAAGTATCAATATCATTCCTTAAATGCTCCAGCTTTCCACTGTGTAAACAGACTAAGCTGATTCTATTAATTAAGCTATCACCACACAGGTTTAAGGTGGTACAAGGCTGACAGGGTTGGAAAGGTATGTTTTGAAGTCATCGAGGAACAGAACTTACCTAGTTTAAGATCCCTGTGCAAGATTTCCTGCTCATGAAGATACTTTAGCCCTGACACAATCTGCCTGAGGTAGTATCGTACTTCTGGTTCTGTCAATACCTTCCGTGCTTTCAAGATGTGAGCCATTGACTGCAGAGGAAAAAACAAAGGCTGACACGTCACTGGGCATTCACACACAGGATTCACGTTCAGCAAATGAAAATTAATGCACGGGTGAACTAAAGAAGCCATGAAAAATACCTTTTACACAGTACACTTTTAAATTAATTACAGATTCCAGGCAAGTAAATACTGGATTTCTCCCAACTGATGCTCACCCTTCTACTGCAGTACTCCAGAAGAATGTAAATATTCTCTCTGTCTTCAAAGTAGTGGTAGAACTGCACAACGTGTCTATGATTAAGCATTCTGTGCAGCTCGATCTCTTTATCAATCTGGAGACATTAGAGAGGGGAAAAAAGAAAAAATCATCTTTAGCCGTGTGACCACAAGCCTGGGAAGCGCAGAGCGGGCAGCTCTGCTGGAGTCGTTCCAGGAAAAGGGCTGGGCAATGCAGCACACAAAGAGAGTTTGAGGGACCGAAAAAAAAAAATCATTCACGCACACACACCTTTTCCCTTTGATGAGGTTTCGCTACTCTGCTGTGAGGAATGATTTTCGCAGCATAAACTTTATTCGTTGTCAAATCTGTCATCTCGTAACACTTGGCGAATCCACCCTGAAGAAACACGGGGAAAAAAAAAAAAAAAGACAATGAGAGCAGGTAGGAAAGAAGCCCCGCACTTAAGTCATTCGCCAGCTCTCGATGAGCCTGACTTCCTCCGGACGGGACAGCCGGCCAAGAAGACGCGGAGGAGGGCAGATCTCCCTCCCGAAGCGCCGCGTCCCGCACCCAGCCCGAACCCGCACGATCGCCGCCGGCGCTGGAGGCACGGCTCCGCGTACGGGCGAGAGGGTCGCGACAGTCGCGCGGAGAAGCCCGGGGCAGGGCTGCAGGCGGAGGCACGGCCATTACCTTTCCGAGCACCTTCCCGCGGCAGTAGCGCTTCCCCGTCGTGGGGTCGGTAATAATCCGGGACACCTCGGCGGCAGGGTGCGCGTGCTGGTGCGGCTGCTCCTCCGCCTTCTTTCTCCGCGGCTCGGCGCTGCCGGCCCTCCCCACGGCCGCCTCGCAGCTCCTGGCATTGGCGGTGCTGCCGGAGGCCCCGCTGCCGCTCGGCGGGTACGCGATGGTCCGCAGCAGCTCCATCTCAGTGCCGCCGTCCTACCCGCGTCCCACCTGCCGCACCGCTCCCTTCCACTCTACCAACGCCGAGCCCGCCCGCCTCGCCCTTATATCGCGGGGAAAACCCCGCCCCTCCGAGTAGGCCGGCCCCGCTCCGCCTCCTGCTGCCCGCATCGGCCCGGGCCGGCCCGGCCTGGCCTGGCAGTTCCGGGCGAAATCCGCGTGCGGGCGTAGGGGCAGCGCTCGGGACGCAGTGGGTGTCCGCAGCCGCCCCCGGCTGGAATTCGGCCTGGGGAAGGCCAGCGCTGGGCACGCCTTGCTGCCCCGGCCACTGCTCACATGGGGAGTGCTCCCCAGCCACGTCCCCAGGCTCTCGGAGTATGACAGCAGGACGAGCAGCGCTGGCGTTTTGTTTTCACGGGCAGACGTCCCGAACACACCTCTATGGCAGCGGTACATCTGCTACAAAGGGCAGCCCGCGACTGTCAGTCAGACTGCATTCCTTATGTGCTGCCCTGGGCAGCAGGTCTCATCCCGTTTACTCCTTTATTTTTGGGCAAAGATACTTCAAGCATCACATCGCATTTTCTTCTTCCTCCAAACACTTCCTCCCGGCAGCCCGGAGCTCTGCCCACCAGCAGTTGTTTGCAGTGCCGCAGCCGTGGGCAGGACAGCCGCTTGAAAGCACCTCCTGCTGCAGCATGCTCTCCCCACTTCCAGGATGCTGCTTTGCGGCTGACAGTAAAATTTCCCCCTGCTGAGTAATTCACATCAGGCACCAGAGAGCACGGGCCCTGACCTCCGATACAAACGTTTGGGTAAAAAGTGGTCCTTGAAGAGTGTAGGGTGTGTACAAAAGTTTTAAAGTGTGAAAGTTCTGCATTTCATTCTGAAGATGCAAATCTTGCAAAGTTCTTTGGTTGCAATACATTTCTGCAAACGTGTTGGTACACACCGGGAGTACTTCTGCTCACTTACAGTGCTGGTAAAAACAGAAGTTCAGTTAATTCAGTACAAATTAATATCTGATCACACGACTATGTAAAGGAGCATGATATCCTTCCCTGAGTATTTCTTCTTTCAGACCTAGACTAAAAGTAATGTGCACTCATTTTACAGTACATATGTTTTATTAGAAACACCCAGAAAAGTGAGAAATTATATTACTGTTTTTCTAGATAAGTATTTCTTTCTGAATGTAGTGCTTGAGTGTACATATACTTGATAGTGTGGACCCCACACAGTCAGGCTCTGGCTATGTGCTCCTAACACACAGAGGTCTCTTTCCTCTCACCTCCCTCTGAAAAATCACGATAGTATTGTTAGAATTTAACTGAAATGCTGAGCAACAGAAACAGGAGTACAGAAGAATTCCAGATAACCAGGTTTCACTCCTCAGTCGTGTGCCAATTCTTTCCCTTAGCCCTCATACCAATTGTCTTCCTAGGCCAACAGTATTTCCATCACACAATTTAACTTTTTCCAAATTAGTATAAGTAATTGAAAAATAAGTTGCTTAATGCAAAAATAATTTCACGGTGCTTTGTTTTCTGTCAGCGAGTTGCTTTGGTCTGCTGTGCTGAGAGGCATACGGGGGAAGAGGACGGCAGCCAGAAGTGCACGTTTTCCCTCCACTGGAAAGGAGCGGTACAACAAGTGGCAAACAGAAAAAGCCCTACAAGTTTAAGAAAAACAGGCTTTATCAGGAAAAGGGGAGATTGTTAAAGACAGATTTTAAGAGAACGCGAACATATCCTTATAGCTGTGTTCTGCTGAACCAGGTTAGGACTATTTTTTCACCTATACTTTGCAAAGTGTTTAAGCACTGTTCCCTCTAACATTCCCCTCAAAGTGCAATGTTTACCATGTTATTTGTTCTAAGTTGTAACAAAGAAAAAGATGTTGCAAAACCTAGGATTTTTAAGAGTATTCTTAAACCCAATGATGAATTGTGTTTCTGCCTTTTCCTGCCTCTGAACCTGTTACTTCTTTCTTTCTGACCAGTCTCCTCACTGCCTCTCAAGTTCTGTCCTGCCTTGATAGCCCCTCAGGGAGCTGCAGGCACTAAGCTCAGTACTTAAGTGCTGCAGAGTCTTTAAAAGCCTATGCATTGACAGTTATATTTCTAGATCCAGTGAAAAGCTACTGCATATTTTGCAATCAATATATTTCACTTTTCCTTTTAAAATTGTTTAGATAATAGTCAACATTAACACGTGGACATCAAAATGACTCGTGTATTTTACAAGATGAATCCATTCTAGCTAGACTTCTGCAATTTATTTTTTCTCCAGGTTACACCAACACCATCCTCAAGCATACGTGCAACCTGCATAAGCAGCTCATCTGCAGGATCGGCAGAAGTTTCCCAGCCCTCTCAGTATGCAAACTGCAGTTACTCTGCCAAGGAGCAAGGCAACATAACACAAACCCAGGCTTAACATTCTGTCTGGTTCCAGAAAAAAAGTAATCCCTCATACCAACAGCTTCACTTGTGCAGACATGTACAGCCTTTCCATAAAGCCTGATAATCATGGGACTTGGAAGACTGGGCAGACATAAATCTCTGGGTCAGGTGAGGAATGGGAATTTGACTGAGTTGCAACTGGCCTAATTACAGGCTTGTAGCTAGCTGTTATGTCTGCTCTGGGAAGCTCTTGGCAGGAGCTATTTGTTCTTACCTAGATTTTTTGGAAAAGATGTGTTTCAGGGCTTACATTTCCAGGAAGCAGCCTGTGCAGTCCCTGCATACTACAGAACCATGGCAAGACCATAAATGTGATGAGATACTGAAGTTCTTGTTTGAAGTCAGTATCAGCACCAGCCACCTGGCCTCCAGATTGTCTAAAACCTGAACTTCCTTCATCCACGGCCAAATAGATTTCTCCTTCAGATGTCACAGCCCATAGGCAAGTAAATCACTGCTGGCTTTGAGTGCCAAAGCGGAGTTAAGGAAAATGAACGCCTTTGAAAATAAAAAGGTGAAAAATAAGATTTCCAGATAAGCTTCCAGAAAGTTTTCTCGAGTATTCCGTTTGTTTTGTCGTTGGAGGTTACGACCCGACCGGGCTGTTGGTATTTCCACAGCCGCGCCACAGCTCCCGCCAGCAGCCCGGCCCTGCGCAGCCCCCGGAGCAGCATTCGTCGCCCATCCGCCCGGCAGCCGGTCACGGAGTGCCCTCCTCTGGGCGAGCTGCGATATGACAGCCTGCTCAAAAGGGCGTTCTGCTTAGAGATGCAAAGTAGTGAGCCTTGCGAATAGAAGATTTTTTTTTCCACTTGAATATACACCATACGAATGGTGAAGTACACCTTATTTATAGAAAATCACCCTGTCACCTTTTTAAACGGTGACCATTACAGGTTCCAAGGTCCTAAGTGACTTGCCAGAATAGATGGCAGTTACATCTGAAGCAACTGTTGCAAATCTCATTATATTTTGGCAATCAAGTGTCACTTCGTCTGCTTTCTACTTTGCCCTATTCCTTCCATTTCATTCTCCAGTTCAATCTCCTCTAACCCAGCAGCTCTGTACCACCCTTTCACCACCACTCCAGAGAGGGCTTTCTATTCTGATGTTATGTTCCACTCCTTCCCTCTTCTCCATCTGTTGTGCTTCCAGTAAGGTACCCACAGCCTGTAGAAAGCATGGGAGTTGAGCACAGAATAGAACAAAACCTTTGATCTGTTGCTGCCATGTAGTTTATCAATGTGTTGTTCCCTTGCAGAGTTTCAGTGCCACAGATCATCCTTCCACAAAGATATGACTCATTTGTCCTCCCTAACTTACCACAGAGCTAGAGCAAAGAACTTGCTTCAGCTATAATTCAGGTATTTCCATTTCCTTTGTTTGAAGCTTGGCAAAGCTTCCAAAGACCTGAATCTTCTCACAGTTCCTTTTGAAGTGATCAACCAATTAAAAAGCAGGCAGGCCACCAAAAGCTTAAGTCAGTCATAAGTTTTCCCAGAAAATCTCCAAAAGAGCAGGTACTTAGCCCAGTAGGTCACAGACTGCTAATATTGGGTGAGGTGACTAGCTCTGTTCCAACCATGCCGGTTTTGCCTGGGTTCCCAGGGTCAGCAGAAAAACAGAGTTGCAGCTGAGGTGATGATAGGTTCCTGTATTGGGTCCCCAAAGACAGGCTTTATTGGTATATGCTCAGGATAAACTGCTGACTCTGAGAGGTGCAGAGATTGGGTACAAACAGATAAATGGACACTATGTAGGATCCAGTCAAGTGCTGAGGACAGACTCTGGTTTGCTTTCTCTTACCCTCCTCTGCCCTCACGCTCTTCCCCCATGCTACTTAGGGTGAGTAATGTTTCACAGCTTGTTTTCAGGCACTAGCCTCAGCTCTCAGCACAGTGCAGTAATGCCTTCATACGCTTTTATGAGTGAGGTCAGTCTGCGTGTTTACACATTGTGGTATTTTTCACATTTTGCTTTTTGAGTTTGACTTGTTTTTCTTGTGTGTATCAGATTAAAAGATTACACTAACCTCAATGCTATTAGCGCTGAAAGGTGAAGGCCTTTGCTTCTACCCCTAAAAGATTTTTTTAAAGCTTTGCAAGGTTCATATTTGAGGATGTCTTTGCATAAACAATACTGTCAGATTGTTTCCTTCACTGAAGGACTGTAAAACCTCCATTCCTCTCCATACATTGCAAGGTAGACAGTCAAGGGTGCCAGCTGTATTACCCATCCTTAAAAAACAGTTTAAGTTCATGACAAGAACCTGAGAATATTCATGCAGTGTCCTGTAGAATTATGCCTCCTGCCTGCAATGTGAGGGCTCCTATGTACTTAGCCAAAAATTTCCACAGAAGACCACAAGCTACTTAGTAAGAGGCTCTAACACTACAGTCACCTTTTCTGCCTGCAGCAGCTTATTTGAGCTAAGGCTTTTGCTGACATTAGTGATTTTCAGTATGCTAGTGAAGGTGTTAGGAACTTAATGAGACCACGATTTAAGATACTGAATGCTAATGGTATAATGGTTATACCCAGAATTTGACTGTCTCCAACATAAAAGACTGCAAGACCCATTATGCAACTGCATCGCTGTAGCAAAAGGAACAAAGATCTGTGTGATGGTAAAGCATCATGCCCAGTATTAGAGACAATTGTCTTTAAACCTGAGGAACAGAGTAGGGTTTTGTGCCCTAAAAAACCAGTCTAAATTCTTTTGCTCTTTGTAGCCCTTCTCAAAGCCCAAATATCTTAAACATAAAGTCACCTTGTTAAAGAAAATAATGCCAAAGAATAGTCAAAATCCTCTAAATAGAACAAAGATTTCAGTACTTCAGTATGTTAATTTCCCTTCCTGTTCTCCTTTCCAATTATCCATCTTCAGTGGCTGCAGGACACAGGACAGAAATGTTTCTTAGCAATTAATCTCTATGTTTATTTTCTTTCTATGGGTCGGAAAGTATTTTCCTGAATCCACAGAGCAGAAGTCAGTGTTAATGGTGCTCAGGTTTCACAAACAACACAAAACCAAAGTCATGAGATAAATGAGGCAAAGAGCTCATAGCCAGGTTATGGTTGAAGGAGACCTTGAAGATCACAATTGTAGGGGTTGGAAGGGACCCCTAGAGATCAAATCCAACCCCCCTGCCAAAGCAGGCTCCCTAGACCAGATTGCACAGCTTCAAGACCCACCTGGATGCTTACATCTCTAGAGAAGGAGACTCCACAACCTCTCTGGGCAGCCTGTTCCAGTGCTCTGTCACCCTCATTGTGAAGATGATCTGGTAGTTTTAACAAGAGTTTTAACAAGCCCCCAACAGGGCAGATGCCCTGGGCCCCATTCAACTTGGCCATGAACACTTCCAGGAATGGGACACTCACAGCTTCTCTGGGCAGCCTGTGTTAGCACCTCATCAGCCTATCACTACCAGACCATGTAAAAAGTTATCCCCCCCTCCTGCTTGTAAGCTCCCAAATCTGTAGCTCCCAATTATCTGTCTTCATGATACTCCAGAACAACTGTATCTGTTTTCCTGTGTATATATCACCAGTAACCAGACATGCACACAGCCAATTTCCTATATACTATATACATGACGCTTAAGAAAGCAGATCAGGTATTTCAGAGACTGAAGGGATTTGTTTCCCTATTTTCTACAAGAAAGTATGCTTGTGAAACAGATAACTAAATGCTCTAGCAGACAAGAATACATATCACTATTTACAATCTTAATTGCTGCATGTAATTTTCACAGTCAGCAAGCGAGTGATGTCTGTTTCACACATGCAGAGATCTACAGGAACTTCAGAAAGTTGCAGCTGAACATAAAAGAGGTCGATGGCCTACAGAAAATTGGGTTACTTGGTAATTAGATACAAGCCAACACTTTAAGTACTGCAGGTGCTCCTGAGGCACTTCACTACACAAGTGAGACACAGCAGGAGCAATCCTGAGCAGAACAAATAAACAAGTGCTCAGAAGGGAAAAGCGGTCTAAAAGCTGCTGCTGTCAGAGGCAAGTGAAGCATCTATGTCACCTGTGAAAGGCAATATCCTGCACTCTTTCATCCACTGAGATTAAACCCAGCTAATGTTTCACTATAGCTTTCCCAGGTTATTTATTTTTACATTTATGTGCATATTTGAAAGTGATTGGCACTACATTTAGCTTTCTGGAATAACATGCTGTGATTACTAATCCTAAGTATTAAATCATGTCATTACAAAACTGTATGCAGTATCACAGGAAAAAAAATTAACAGGCCTCTAATGAAAGCCATAGTACCCATAGAATCTAGGAAATAGAGACACTAAGTGACTCTGCTGCCCTCTTTAAGAGTAGAAACAACAGCAGGTAGCTGTTAAGATAGGATGATTAAAGAAAATTAATACAAAAACGTTCTCTAAATTGCTAGGTGTAAAAGTGAAAATACTATGCTTTTCCAGTAACTCTGATCTGTGCATTCTAGTCTCCTTTTCTGATGGACACTATTGGCATCAACCGCCCAGGGAAGTCAGGTAGGCCACTACAGTATTTTCCTCCTCTCGCATGTTTCGCCCATGGCCACAGGCAGTAATAGGTTATCTGCTTTTCTAACTATGTAATCTGTTATTTTGCACAAGGGCTCCTCCCTGGCATAAAGAAGATGCCAGGGCAAAGTACAGAGCCAGAACTGAGACTAAACACTTGCCAACAAAATGACTAAATCCAATAATCAGAAGAGTAAATTTTACCTTCTAACTATTGAGAATCTGAGGGTAGTTACTGACCCCTCAGGCTGATCATACACTGAGAATTAAGTACTGTGCATGCTTCCCATCATAATAACAGATGCTTTTATGCATATCTGCATTAAGAAGAGAGAATGAGGAGTACCAAAAGTGAAAATGAAAATTGTGTCCCATAGGTAAACACATAATAAGGCATTATGTCTTGCACAATAAATGTTTTGACAAACTTTAGTTCCATACAACCTTTGATTCTATATCCAGTGCACATTTTTAATCGGACTGGGCTCTGAGTATTCAGTCTGCTTTTAATGTCCTATATTGCTTAAAGTGAAATACTTGGCTCTGTTGACCAATACTTGGTTTCTGTCTGAGAGATGTTATTGTTGTCTCAGACCACAGAAAAAATATTGTGGAACAAGTATATCAGATTTACACCTAAGCATCTACATAGTATTAGCACACAAGTGCAAGATAACAAAAGCTCAGCTGAACTTAGAAAAACAAAAGCACGAACAAAACAATTACTGTGGTTCTGTGAAGCCAATAGAAGCTGTGGTACCTTGCAAAGACCAAGCCCTCAGAGAGGAAGCTAAGTATCACAAACACAAGGTTATCACCAGGATGTCATAGTGCAGTATATCACATGGATTACTGGACTTCTGAGATGGGTCTGGACTAATTTTAGCTCTTGTTTCAAGCAGAGCAGAGCACTTCCTTCAGTGAAAGTGCAGCAGTGACCTTCACAGTCAACAGTGAGGTTTCTCCTATCGATGTCTGAATATAGCTTTACAGAAGTTCCTCCTTCTATTTTAGACTTCCAAGAAGGCTGGTGTGCTGAAATATCTGTTCCTTTTTTTAGACACATCTCTTTGAGTAAATCAAAAATATTACCTACCACACTGTAAGCCTTGACTGGTCTGTATTTTTAGATTCTCACAGCATCGATGCTGCCACGGAAAGCTTGCTTGCTGAGGTTTTTTTTGTTTTCCTTAAGTGGCTCATCACTGCGAGCCTTAAATGACAGTTTTGAAAAAAAGTGGAGTCAAACATTTATGACAGACATGGACATCTTTTAGTCATCCATTAAATTACAGCAGAATCTCACAATGAGGATTCCAAATAATAGTCACCTGATAACTGGAACATACTGAGGTGTTCAATCAAGAGAGTTCAGTAAATGTTTAGATGTTGTACTGAGGCACATGGTATACTGGGAAATATTGGTGATGGATGAGCAGTTGGACTGAATGATCTTGGATGTCTCTTCCAATCTTGGTGATTCCATGATTCTAAAGAAATCCTCTAATACTCACTTGCACAAGGCAAACCTATTTAATAAATATAATTTTGGTTTCCTGCCCTTCAGTTCCTCAGTGTTTGTGAACAGATATACAGTGTATAAGGAAATACATCTGCACCTAGAAGAGCAATAATGGCTCAGATGAGCAGAAAGAGTGGACAGCTTCACAAAGTCTAATGGTTTCCTGCCCTTTCAGCACTCAGAATGGCTGTTTACACTTCTATGCGCTTCGCTAAAAGCAGGAAAAGGTTAGCTAAGTGGAAAACAATGTGGTGAGTTGTTTTGTAGCTACCTGAGAGTGCTTTAAAAAGATGTATCAAGACATTAAATATACATAGCCACTGAAAATGAAACAAACACTTTCAAACACAATTTAGTCCCCCACAGAGAACTGTACCAAAAACTCACTTAGAGCTGTATTGGGTTCAGTTAGTCTGGTCCCCAAGCGTGCCTTTGCAGGAAGAAACAGAGCAGATAAACTATAAAAAGTGCTCAGCCCAAGAAGTGCAGTTGCTCAGATCTGTAAGCATGAAGAGCTACAGATTTCAGTGGACTTTGCAAGACTTAGACATATTTTTCCCCATTACTAAATGAATAGAAATGTTTGTCATGAATCTACAAAGAATTCCTTGTCTTGCATAGACTTGACCATGCTCAGCAATACTTACTGAACACATCAGAAGACTAGCTTCATATTTACAAGCACAGATGTAATTTAGACCAAGAAATTGTTTTCTTATATTCCCAATAAAATGTTCCTTGATAACAGACTTCTCAGTAATATAATCTCATCACAGATGAGAACAAAGAACTGACCAAAAGGAAGAATAAACTAGACTGTATTATACTCCGTTCTGAAAAAAGCTATGGAAAGAATATCTGGATTTGCATTAGACTGAAAAATATATTTTTGGTCAAGGAATTACTTGGATATTAGGACTTCTTCACTAGAAAAGATGGTAGAAAGCTTTGGGGATAATCATAGAATGGGCTTGGGTTGGAAGGGACCTTGAGGATCATTGATTTCCAGCCTCCCTACCAGTCACTACACAGGGCTGCCAGTCACTGCAGTAAGTAGTGTGCCAGATTTCCCAGGAGCCCCCTCCAACCTGGCCTTAAACACCTCCAAGGAACAGGGCATTCACAACTTCTCTAGGCAACCTGTTCCATCACCTTACCACTTTAAATAGTGGTAATTATAGAATCATAGAATTGCCCAGGTTGGAAAAGACTTTCAAGATCTTAAGTTCAATCACAACCAAACTGTACTACCTAACAATTTTTCTAACAGCCCATGGCTAAATCATGTCCCTGAGCACCACATCCAAACATATTTTAAACACATTCAGGGATTATGACTCGATCACCTCCCTGAGAAGCCTATTCCAGTGCTTAACAACTCTTTCTGTAAAGAAGTGTTTCCTGATATCCACCCTAAACCTTCCCAGTGCAACTTGAAGCAATTTCCCCTTGTCCTGTCACATTTTCATTCCCTGATCATTATATCCCTATTAAAGTTATTGTGTAATATTTTCCTGCTCCCTCCATTTGTGAGTTTGTGTGCCTCCCCCCCATGTTTTCCTAGTCACTGTACTCTTCTTACGATTTTTAGCTTGTTAATAGCCTCAGATTCACTCATGCCTGAACCTAAGCTGGGCTTCCACAAAGCAAAGGAGCAGCACTTCACAGCAATGTCTGGGGCAGCTCTCAAACCCTTTAGAGTATACTAGACACTTCCCCAAACTTCCTTCTTACTTGTATTAATTCACCCAATCCATTTTGCCCTGGTACAGAGCAGAAGAGAGGAATCTTCAAGTAGAAGGAAAGTCATGGCAGTAGTTTTAGGGAAAAACAAAACTTTAAAACACTTTTGTAAACACCAGGAAACAATGTGCAGAAGCATACAAAAAAAGATTTTGGTGAAGGAGAAGGAGAATAAAAATGTTATATGACTAATGGAAATAACAGAAGAATACGTCAAGTCCAGAGAATGATCATTTTAGAAGCTGGTGTTTCAAAAGAAGTTGATACTCAAACACTAAGCTAGATACATTTTTAGGTTAGTAATGCTTGGGGCCAGATACTTTACAGAGATCAATAATCTGGTGTGAAGTTAACTACTATGTTTTCTCTCTTACTGCTGTCTGAGAGGGAAGAGAGAACATTTTAAGCAGTACTCCTGAGATCCTGTATCAAGCAGCATTAAATGAATTAAATGAGGTTAGATAGAAGAGTGTAACAGAGATAAAGATAACCTCTGAGAGGAACAAAGGCTCAGGAACTGATGAACACCTTGTTCCATGAACATTAATTATACAGTTGCTCATTATAAAAGCATCACCCTGTGCTTTATGAAACAGCCATGTCATCAAGGGAACAAAACAGTACCTGTGAGGGGATGTGAGATACACTCCAAATAATAATTTGGAAGATAAATATCAGCTAACATATTCTCTCAACAGGTTTGATTCATTAACATTCAAATTAGTTCCAGGGGAGAGGGGATAATAAAATCAAACACCTGCTTTGTAATCTTCTGAGAAATTACGAGAAATTCTTCCTCTGGGAGTGAAAATGAGGGACATATTTGGAAATTAAAGTTAGAAGGTGTTAATCTATATATGCGTGTATTTTGTTGCATGCATGCCTAACAATCCAGCCCAGCAGGCACCACTGCCATTTGGCTGGATGCTGGCTGCACCGTCCCCTGTGGCTCAACAGGCTACATCCAGTAGCTTCCAAGAGGAGACTAAATACACTTCAAAACAAGAAGCACCATAATGCAAGAGGAAAAGAAAAGAAGATTAGATAAGATTCTTAAAGACAAATAGGTATAACTTACAACTCCCGCACCCACCTTTTTGGGGTGACAATTAGACCAATTCCCACTGACTTCTCTGCAGGTTCTAGGATAACAGTGATCTACTTCAGAAGGAAAAATGGCTCCAAATTGAGCTGAATTAACACTACTTCATTATTTCTAAAGAAGAGGACAGTAGCTTACCTCCAGCTTTAGATGTATCATGCTTCTTCTAATACTGCTTCTAAACAACCACAATAAAGACATCCAGCTACTATTTGAAGATTAAAAATTAACGTTCCTTTCACCAACTCTCAACAGCCAAGAGATCCATTACAGATTTTGGAACAACCTTCTCCTCACCTACCTAGAGGTTTCTCCTTCTTAATGCTTCATTTTAGACAAAAAAAGACAAAGAGTCTATTCTACCTCCACAGTAGCTGCATATAATGAAGGAAGGCAGACAGGCAGTTTAAGGCAAAACTGTGTACTTTCAGTTTTTGTTTCTGAAATTGGACCTAGTATTTCTTGTGAATCAGAAGTGAATTCATCAGTCCAGGAAAAATTAAGGCCTTCTGGCTTCCTGAAATGAAGAAGTTCTGTCTCCAACAATCAGCTTTACCATCTTCAGCCACTTCAGAATTGGATTCAAATCCAATTCTGGACATGGATTAATGCATTTGGTCTGACTTTTTCTTGGCTGCACCTCTCTACGTATGTGTAGTGCTGCACATAGGTAAGCAGAACATTGCATTCTTCCTACTGTTTGGCTGGAAGAGTGCATACTTCTGCCCTCAACATGTGGCTCATACTCTTGTAATTAATAGTCCCAGTGCCTATAAGTCTTTTCATTTCAATATCTGCAGATAGCTCAAAACTGCTGTTATTCGCTTCTTAACATTAATCATGTGAACTGTGACTGATGGAAATGTATGCAGTGTAATGATGTGTACTCTTTTTTTGTTGTTTTTTTTCAGTCAATAATGTTTATGGGGACCCTGACTAAGGGTCGAAGGTAAATTTTGCAATTAGAAGTTAAAAACTGTGAGTTGGTGCAATAGGTGCAGTTTTAGCTTATAATTTTCTATACCAATGTATGGGAACTGTTGAATCATGGCCTGAACCACTGATCGGTGAATCACTGAGGTGAGCACCGAGTCAGCCACAGGGGCACAGGTGAAGGTGATATACCTGTGTGACTGGAACGGGTGGAGCCTGGCTTCACCTCTCCCAAACCCCATTTTAGGGCTGACCACAACTGGAGAAGGATCTCTTCTTGGAGATCCCTCCTACGTACATGGAGTCCACAGCGAGCCTTTATCATCCTAAAGGTGAGCCATCTTCTTTTGCATTACTATTTGTATACCATCTATATAGACCTACTTAAATATACCATCTTCTATCTTATCTTTTGAGTACCATCCTTTGGGGATTATTTACCTTACACTTGGCAAGCCAGGCAGGCTTAGTAATAATTTACATATATCAAACATATCTTTCATTTGGAATATGTTTAAATGGGGCAGAGGGGAGAATGTTACCCCTCTAGACTAAACAATCTCTGGTCAAATTCCAGGGTTCGTGGGCTCACCCTATTATGGGTTGGTGATAGTTATTGAGAAATGGACACCCCTGCGGGTTCCAGGGACTGCCTCTCCCTCCCCAGCTTATTTGATGGATTACTTTCTAGGTCTAGACAGAAATATACTTACTAGGAAGGAGTGGCAGCTAGCCACTTCAGCAGTAGCCTGGCCTCTAGTAATGGCCATACATAAATTAGATACTGCAAATACTAACTTAGAGACTGAAAACCAATTATTAAGAGAATGTATTGAAAAGCTAGAGCAAAAGTTGGGTACATTAACAACCAAAAAACCTGGCCTAAATATCGCAACAAGGCAAATACAAAGCATATCAGTAGAGGACATCCAGAAACCAGAAGCAGCAGACCTAGATATTTCAGGAAATAAGATCTCTAAGGCGGATCTTGAAACTCCATCTATGATGGATCCATTCGAGATCCGATCGATTATAACAAATTTTCAACATTTCAAAAAATGAAGAAGGTGCAAGGTAGACCAGCGGAGGTGCCTCCTGACCAATTGTCCCCTGCTGAAACCTGCCTACATGTGACAGCCCATCCATATATGGCTAATGAGTTGATGGACCTAGTACAGCAGTTCTATCAAAAACCAAGGGAAAGCATACCATCATGGCTCCTAAGGTTATGGGATGCAGGAGATGAAAGTATACTAGTGAATGGGACGGAGATGTCAAAATTAGCGTCCATAACCATAGACCCAGCCTTGAAGCAAAGGTTATAAACAGCCATCCACTGCAATGATGAAAACCATTCTATTATAGATTGGTTAATGGCAGCATGCCGCCTAACATGGCCTAACAAAACCGATGTTCCCCTCAACGCTGGTTTGTGGTCCTCTATGGAGGACCTCCAGACATACATCCAAGAGTTAGGTATGAGGGAGGCTATGTACTCAGATACATTTGAAATCCCTGATATAGAAAGATTTACAGCAGGCATGTGAGATCTAATATTGCAGCAGTCCCCCTCCCACCTATACGGGATGTTAGTTTCCATATTAAATCCATTGGTGGCCTCAGAGGCCATCATACAGCAGGCAGCCCAGTTGGTGGCATATTTAGGGGAAACGGAGCGCATAAGAACCAAGCTCAATGTTCGCATAGTGGAAGAAGCTGAGGCCTTCCCCATTAAAAATAGAAAGCCTGCTCCACGGATACCCCGATCAGGCCCCATATGGGTATCCCAAAAGACCATGTTTAACGACCTCATACGGGCCGGGATTGCATTTGTCAAAATCAATGGGCAACCCAACCATGTTTTGTTACAGCTGTGGAAACAGCTTAAAAATGATCAAAAATTTCAGAGTGATCCCAGAAAGTCGGGAGTACAAATAATACAAGAAACACCGACGACAACCTGGAATCTGGCCGACTTCATTATACCGAACAGAAGAAAAAAACATCCACAGGTGTCGCATGCTACAGTGCCTGAGCCACCTGTGGAAAAAGATCTGGATCTAGCAAAGTTTATGGATTAATGAAAAACTCTGGTCCCCACAGGGCCTCCAGATGTGACCAGAGGCCCCATGTAGAATTAACAATATTTTGGTCTACGACAAATGTGCAGAAAGTGATGGCTCTAGTGGATACTGGTGCAGAAACATCAATTATCCATAGATCCAACACAATTTAAGGGCAATAGAGTGATGATTGGTGGGTTTGGGGGACAGACTATTCCAGTCACCCAAACATGGTTGAAATTGGGGGTTGGGCATCTCCTGCCCCGGAGTATAAAGTGTCGATTGCCTCGATTCCAGAATACATCCTGGGCATAGACATTTTATGGGGTCTGGCTCTCCAGACAACTGGGGGAGTTCAGACTGTGGCAGAGGTACATTAGTATCCGGGCAATATGGACAATATTGAGGGGCCATGTGAAACATGAGCCCATTTGTTTGCCGAAACCACACCGGATTACTAATGTAAGACAGTATAGACTCACGGGGGGGCAAGAAGAAATATCAAAGACAGTGCAGGAAAGTAGGTATTATGAGACCTGCACACAGCCCATGTAATTCCCCCATATGGCCAGTACAGAAGTTGGATGGAACATGGAGAATGACGTTGGATTATAGGGAACTGAATGTCACACCACCCATCCATGCAGCCGTACCCAATGTTGCTTCCTTAATGGACACTCTCAGTAGGGAAATCAAAACCTACCATTGTGTCCTGGATTTAGTAAGTGCGTTTTTTAGTATACCTATTGCTAAAGAATCACAAGATCAATTTGCATTTATGTGGGGAGGCAGGCAATGGACCTTTCAGGTCCTGCCACAGGGGTATGTGCACTCACCAACATATTGTCATAATTTCGTGGCACATGACCTGGCTGATTGGAGAAAACTGAATGATGTGAACCTATACTACTATATTGATGATCTCCTGTTAACATCCGACTCACTGGAAGCATTAGGGGGAGGTGGCAGATTCATTAACTGCCTACCTAAGTGAAAGAGGATGGGTTATCAATCTTCAAAAGCTGCAAGGTCCAGGCCTGTCCGTAAAATTTCTGGGGGTAGTCTGGTCAGGAAAGACCAAAGTGTTACCTAGTGCCATTGTAGATAAGATTCAGGCATTCCCAGTCCCTACAACACCAAAGCAGCTGCAGGAATTTCTAGGTATATTGGGATACTGGCGTTCCTTTATACCTCAATTTGACACAGCTGCTGAGACCTTTATATAGACTTACAAAAAAGGGCCAATTATGGGATTGGGGGAGAACAGAACAGGATGCTTTTCAACAGGAAAAACATGTGGTTAAACAAGCTCAGGCATTGGGTATATATGATCCTACTCTCCCAGCTGAATTGGATGTTCATGTGACTCAAGATGGCTTTGGCTGGGGCCTGTGGCAACATCAGAGTTCCGTTTGGACCCCCATTGGATTTTGGTCTCAGGTCTGGCATGGAGCAGAGGAAAGATATAATATGATTGAAAAACACTTATTGGCTGCCTATTCTGCAATACAAGCAGTAGAGCCAATAACCCAAATGGACAAAATTATAGTTAAGACCAATCTGCCAATTCAGGGGTGGATAAGAGATCTGACCCACCTTCCTAAGACAGGGGTGGCCCAGGCACAGACGGTGGCACGATGGGTCGCCTATCTCAGTCAGAGAAGTAGCCTGTCTTTCTCACCATTGAAAGAAGAGCTTCAGAAGATTCTAGATCCAGTAACATATCACAGTGATGCACCGAAACAAACTTTTGTTGCTCCACCACAGAAGAGTCCCGTCCTGGAAGGAAAATATCCCATTCCTGAAGATGCCTGGTACACGGATGGGTCCAGCAAGGGCAACCCAAGTAAGTGGAGAGCAGTAGAGTACCATCCTGCCACAGACACAATATGGTTCGAAGAGGGGAATGGTCAAAGCAGCCAGTGGGCAGAGCTGCGGGCGTTGTGGATGGTTATAACCAAAGAACCTGGTGATGGTATCCTGAATATTTGCACAGATAGTTGGGCTGTGTATCGGGGGCTCACTCTTTGGATCGCACAGTGGGCCACCCAGGATTGGACTATCCATTCCCGACTGATCTGGGGCAAAGATATGTGGTTAGACATATGGAAGACAGTTAAACACAGAACTGTACATGTCTACCATGTTTCTCATCACTGACCCCTACAGTCACCAGGAAATGATGAAGCCAATACACTGGCCTGAGTTAGATGGGTTGAGAACTCGCCTTCTGAGAATATCGCTTACTGGCTACATCAAAAGCTGTGCCATGCTGGGCAGAAGACCATGTGGGCAGCTGCTAAGGCACGGGGACTGCCCGTACAACTATCGGACATTGCTCAAGCATGCTGAGACTGTGACGCCTGCTCCAAAATGAGACTGAGGTCGTTACCTGAAACTACAGCCCATCTTGCTAGAGGACACAATCCTCTACAGAGGTGGCAGGTTGAATATATTGGGCCCCTCCCTCAGTCTGAGGGGGTGAGATATGCCCTAACCTGTGTTGACACCACAAGTGGGCTAATGCAGGCCTATCCAGTACCAAAAGCCAACCAGGTATACACTATCAAGGCACTCATGAGGTTGATGGCTACCAGACACAAAAAGTCATCGAGAGTGACCAAGGGAGTCACTTCACTGGTGCAATGATACAATGCTGGGCAGAAGAAAATACTGAGTGGCGATTCCATCTGCCATATAATCCAACGGGGGCAGGCCTTATAGAACGTTACAATGGTATTCTCAAGGCTGCCCTGAAGACAGACGCTCAGTCTCTGTAGGGGTGGACAAAGAGACTCCATGAAACCCTGCGGGACCTGAATGGAAGACCTAGAGACGGCAGACCCAGTGCCTTGAAAATGTTACGAACAACATGGGGCCTCCCCACTTAGGATCCAAATTACGGGCACTGATAATGAGGTGAGACCTCAGACTGGCCGTGAAAACAATCTTCTGCTCCCTGCCCCTGAGAACCTAAAATCAAGCACCAATAAAATAAGAAGGCCCTGGAAGGTGCAAGTAGGACCACGATGGTGAGGCCTACTTTCACACTGGGGGAGATTATTGGTGCAACAGGTGCAGTTTTAGCTTATAATTTTCATACCAGTGTATGGGAACTGTTGAATCACGGCCTGAACCACTGATCAGTGAATCACTGAGGTGAGCACCGAGTCAGCCACAGGGGCACAGGTGAAGGTGATATACCTGTGTGACTGGAACGGGTGGAGCCTGGCTTCACCACTCCCAAACCCCATTTTAGGGCTGACCACAATCGGAGAAGGATCTCTTCTTGGAGATCCCTCCTACGTACATGGAGTCCACAGCGAGCCTTTATCATCCTAAAGGTGAGCCATCTTCTTTTGCATTACTATTTGTATACCATCTATATTGACCTACGTAAATATACCATCTTCTATACTATTTTTTGAGTACCATCCTTGATGATTATTTACCTTACAACTAGAACATTTTCCATTTCACAAAGTAGTTAGTTGCAGTACTGAGGCCCTCCTCTGTTTTGAACGTCTGTCTGACTAAACACATTGGCTGCTCAAAGATCTCAAATTGTTTGAACTTTATCAGGACACAAAATATTCAAGATTTAGTGGGTCTGATACAATATTTGCATTACGTACTATATTGGCAATAGGGAGACCCTGGACATATAGAAGTACATGGAGCTCATAAAGGGGAAGAAAAGACAGAACAAGTAATGAAAACAAGGTAGTGAAACCTACAGATAATGCTTCCGTGTTTCATCTTGCACAGACATTACAGAGTAACTTTTATGGGAGGTTATGAACTATTTTTATTAAAGGATTTATTTCATGTATGATATTTATGAAAAATTAACAGGAAAATGTAGCCATAAGTTTAAATGACAGGATCATATTTTATTATAATTTATAAATATAATTTATTATACACAAAGCAACCTGCAGCACAGTTTAAAACCATGTATCTGCAGGCTATCCTTTCCACCTACTTGTGGAAAAACTCATTAATACTATGGCATACTCTGGCAGTGTTTAACAAGAATGGCCACAGGCAAAGGATTCACCCACTGTTAAATTCACTAGGTTTTTCTCTGGAAATAGCACTCAAAATCCAAAATAAGCTTATATTTGCTGAAGGACATCTCAGCAGTAATGCCACATTAAGAATAATGATTTTGTGTCAGAGCGTACAGCCCAGGGTTGGTGATCATTTATAGGCAGTCTTAGAAATGAATTAAGGCTACTGCTGCAGTTAACCAGTTCTGTTACAAGGGGCACTTACAGTTCTTACTAAAAGATATTTTGGAGACACAAGAGGTATTAAGGACAATCAGATTTATTTAAAAATGATTTATTACAGATAATCTTTAAGTGAGAAAGCCTTCAGGTTGGTTATTAGGGAAAAAAATTTTCTCCAAAAGAGTGGTCAGGCACTGGAATGGACTGCTCAGGGAAGTAGTCAAGTCACTTATCCCCAAAGCTGTTCAAGAAACATGTAGATGTACTAAGGGACATGTTTTTTTGGGGAAATATTGCTGGTAGGTAGATGGTTGGTCTAGATTATCATGGAGGTCTTTTCCAACCTCAGTTGGAAGCAGTTCTTAGTTTCCTTTGTAGTGATCTCTTTCATGCTTGCAGTTTTCAAAAGTGAAGACATTCTTGGCCGCAGCCTCCAACTGGCATGAGAGAGAAATTCCAGTCTTCTCTCCTGAAAAGTCAGTCCTCCTTGCTCACCCCATCCTCCTCCAAGCTCAAACCTTTCTCATGTTTGGAAGAAAATACAAATAAATGCAAACTACTATGAAGAATTATATTAGTAGTTTTCTTCCTACTTGTCTTAGTTTTATGATTTTTTTTGTTATCAGTATTCCACATCATAACATTAAGTAAGGTGCTGGGAGTTAAAGAGTTAATGCTCCAGTTCCATGGACTGCCAAATTTCTGGATACCTGGTTCTCAGAAGAGAAGAACTACATACATACGTAAGAACTAACTACATACATAAGAACTTTGTGTTCCAGTTTTCCACTCAGAGGTAAAGATAAAACTACATGTAAGTTCTGAGACTTCCTCTTTTTGCTGCTTGTAGGTAGTGGGAACTTCATAGCTGTCTCGCCTTCAGCTTTTGAGTAAGACCTTTGGTTTCAGACACTCTCTCTCTCGTTTTATTTGATTTATTAGCTTCAATTCCAATTCAATTCAATTCTGCTCAGGCAGAAGAGAGATCATTTTTAACAGGCAATCAGTTGGACACTGACGTAAGAACCTGTTCTTGCAAGATATACAGCAATATGAATGGTACAGTTTCTTCTTATCAGGCTTCACATTGTTTAATATCTGCATTTAACAATAACATTTTCCAGCTTGTTTACTCAGCTCTTTCCTTCCCTATTTTCTCTATTATTAATTACAACTGGAACTAGTAAATGCCCAGTAGCCCAGAGAACACTTTGCATCAGCCAGCCACTCTCCTGTTGCTCTGTGTAACATGGTTCCTTGTGACATTCAGCAGCTACCTCCTTCACAGAACAAGGAATAAAACAGTCTAAACTAGAATCAATGCCCTATCACTAAATATTATAGTTTATATTGTTAACAAAGGAATATAAACCCACTTTGGATGTAACTTGAAGCAGTAAAAGGTTTGTTTGGGTTAAGGTACAAAATTAAAGTGTGTACATACAGCTAATCCTTGTTCTTTCCATACAGTGGACAATCTTCACCCTCAGGATATTCATTGCAAAATCAAAGTTATACAGAAGTATAAATTCTCTCTTATCTGTGTATGGTTGATTCAAATTAAGGAATCCTCCTAAGAAACAGGGCTACATACAATGACTACAGATTTAAGATTTCATTTTTAATGGTAAGGCCTGAGGCTGTACTTTACAGCTGCTGAGTGTTGTAGATTGAATAAGAAAGTACACAGGAGAAGATGAATGTGATTAGGAGCCAGGAAAAACTAGAATCTTAAACTATACTTTGGACTTCCCAGAGGAAAATGTTTACTTTTCTGCCCAAATGAGAATACAGTTTTACTCTACACTAGGAAGCTGATCCCCCTCTGTTTCAGTGTTCAAATTCCTTCTAAAACTGTCTGCTCAAGCCTCAAGGCAGTCATCTAAAATAAAAATATAGTAGGCTGTCAGAATGTCTCCTGGTATTACAGCAGCAAGTGCTTAAGAGCAAGTATCTCTCTATCCCATATGCAGCAACAGATGAGGGTTAGACTAAAAAACATTTATAAAACACTAGCTATGGTGTGATTTTGCAGTGCTGTCATCACGTAGTGATTCAGAGGGAGGTCATATTTCACTTGCATGGACAGTCAATTAAAGCATAAATGCTGATGCTTATGAGCTGCAAACACAATTCACGTTTCAGACTACGTATGAAATTACGACCTAAGCAATTCAGGCATTTTGCTGTTTTTTAAATTAACAAACCAACCAAACAGAAAACGACCACCAAAGATTGGTTTTAATTTAAAAATTAGTTTAATTTATTTTTTCTTTTCATCTGCAAACTCAATGAGAATTATTTAACAATAGAAAGGAAGGGTACAGCAAATCTAGCACATTAATCTTTATCTGCCAAGCATTAGGCTAATATTTTGTCTCTATATTGCTCTTCTTCATTGGGCAGCTTATACTTTGAATTGTTAATTCAGTAGAATAATTTATTCCATTCATTTAGAGTGTAGTTCAGGTTAGATAAGAGAGAAATATAAATGTTCTCTTTTTTTTTTTCTAAATTAAAAAGTCTACTTCAGGAATTGTCTTTTACTGTAGAAATTAAAACCAGTCACCAAATCAAACTATGCTTTGTACCACTGTCATAGCATACAATATGTAGCATTCCAGCTTATCTAGAATGTCAAATTTTACAGTCACTGTTGTAATCTAATACTACGATGCTTGTATCGTATTTACAAGAGTTAAGAAAGCAACAGGTAACCTATTGGTATATTATTTCTTCTTCAATTAACCTAAAGTGATTGAAACATTTTGGGACAAACTGGGATAGCAACAAGGTCTTCTATGAAGACTTTAGTTTCATACAGTAACTTTCTTTTCAGGATGTCAGTAGTTTGAGTAGCAGCTCGCACAACTGGCAGCATTTGTCTGATATCTTCTAGTTAACATTTCTGGTATAAACCTTCCCTGGCTTTAGATCAGACCCATACTTATATTAGAATCTGTTGGTGTTTTTGGCCCTCTCTGTATAGCTGAAATACTCAAGCACAAACTTTTCGATTTTACTTGAACATCATGATTTTCATGTCAGACTGGCTCAGCCAAACCGATGTTTACTTAAAAGACTGGGTAGACTAAGTTTGAAGGGTAGAAAAAGGGACTTTCTCACTAAAATAGCAAAATTTTCTGTCTGCATAAAATAAAATAATAATAATAGGGAGAGGAGGAAGAATCAACAAGCAAAATGGGAAAATTAGTTTTCACTATGAAACCATTCTTCTGTCAGATTTAGTTCAGTTTTGTGTCAGAGTTCTGCATCACACTGATTTAGGTTCCAGATCAAGAGTTGTCAAAGTGTCATGTTCTTAATGACCTCTGATCTCAAAATAAAAAGACCTCTGGATGAGTAAGACCTATCTGAATAGCCTTAACTTTCATTGCTGCTAGGTGATGAAGGCTTCATTAATTATGTATTCAAAACAGTGTACTTTCATCACTCAGTATGTTTAATTTGGCAGAATTAACATATGCTCCTTACTTAAACTTGTATTATGTAATAAGAAAAAAAATTAGGAAAAGATTTTGATTGGTTTTGAAGCCTGATCTGTTTCCAAATACAAGCTGCCTGTTAAAACAGATTAACTGGAAAACTGAAGGGGGAGAATACACATTCTGCAACACTTGAAATGCTCTGATTTTCCACCCTGCTTTGGTCTGGCTGCACCTTAAAGTTCTCAGCCCCTTGCCTAGCAACAGGATTTTCAAGAGCTTTGTAACTTTACCTATGTCTGGGCCCTTTCCCAACTCCTAACATTTATAAATGCTTAGGCATTGCCAGACACCAGCCTTTCATAGGCATTTTCACAGTACCAATCAGCTTGCACAAATGCCAATCAGCTTATATAAAAAGCTAAATATTTTGCAGTGTTTGGTGATTCTCTTACTTGCCCATATCCAGTTGTGTCATGAGCACTGTCTCCTCTATTAGTCCCTCTTCTAATGATTCCTTATTGGTTCCTAGTCTTCTTGCTAAATCACGTAGTGTGCAAAGCCCTGACTACATTGCCTTAAGGGGATAAACTACCACTAAATGCTTGAATAAAGCATCGTTTTTTCCTTTTTCTTTTCCTTTTCCCTTTCCCTTCCCTTCCCTTCCCTTTTTTTTTTTTTTTTTTTTTTGCCTTGCCAGCTCTTTACAGGATGCACGTCCAAACTTTATTTGCAAAGACAAACTCTTGACAGGGAAAACTTGGGGCCTGGAGGAACTGGTGGCTTTGCTGGACTCCTGATGCAGAGATCTGTAGTTTCTAGTTGCTCAGTTGTTTATTCAGAAGCAGCTTCTAAGCCTCAGATTTCTTTGAAGTCATTGGCAACTATGATGAAAAATAATTAGAGAATGTGAAATGTTCAGTTTTGTTAGTTCCTTGGGGATTTCTTTTTACTGAGCTGAGCAATGACCCAGATTCCTAATCAGATTTAGGATTGCTTCTGTTTCCTGGGAGCCAGAGTAACAACTGCAGCTGTCTAGTGCAGATCATGAGCCTTATACAGTGATAACTGATGTCTAAATACATTCTGACACCTTGCAGTAGCACTTCTGCTAGGATGGAGACTTTGGTGTAGCCAGCGCTTCTGATGCAAGCACAGCTCTGCAAATGTCTGGGAGAGTGCTTGGGCCTCTCTGCAGACAGCAGAAATGCCCTATCCTGCAGGAGGTGTGTCATTCTGTGCATCTGTGCTAGCCCTGGTCCTTAAGGGGAATTTCAGCCACCCTGACATCTGTTGGATGGACAACACAGAAGGGCATGAACAATCCAGGAGGTTGCCTTGCCTTGCCTTGTCTAACTTTGCCTTGCCCTGTCTGATCTCCTCTTTGGCAATGTCTAGCTTGCTTTGACATCCTCTGAGTTTTCACAAACTTTCTTGTCCTTCTCTGATATTCTGAACTTTTCTGAACATCTCTGACATTCTATGACCTTCTCTGCTTTTCCTGCATCTCGTCTTTAATTTATATCTCTATTGTTCTTGGAACTGCTTTCTTCTAACTTCTCCATGACCATTTCTCTTCTCTATCCTTCACTAGTTCTTCTCTGTTTTTCTCTTCTTTGACCTTCTTTTTCCGCATCTGACATTATTTTCCGTGACTTTCTCAACTCTGACATTTTTTTTCTTAATCTGTTCTCTTCCACCTTCAGAGTATAACTAACAGAGCAGCTGACAGACAGCAGTTTGTGCAGCAGACTCTGGTTCTGCTTTGGAAATTTCAGTATCTTCTGTGTCCCTGAAAAACCAGAATGAACCAGATGGCTTCCAGAGGTCCTTTCCAACACAAAACATTGTGTGGGCAAGATAAGTATGCCATTTATGCTGTTTGGTTTTGTTCATTATATAGACAAGAGACAGTGGCATTAAAATGAGCTTCCAGATTATTCACCCTTAATTGAAGTTTGCATATTCCCTAGGCTTTCTACATTTTAATCTACAGATGGTACTTGTTTGTTGTGCTGCTGACATACATAAATAAGATTATCTCCTCATCTAATGTACAGTTGCAAATAAATATTGGACAAAAGGGTATTATTAGCTTTTGCTGGACAGAAAGTTAAATAGAACATATAAAGACTGCCCTGATTGTGTTTTGTTTTACTCTGTTTTTAACAGTTACATGGTTGTCCTGATTTGAAATAAATTCTGACAAAGACAGATCTGCTTGTATTCTATAGCAATTTTGATACACAATTTGACCTCCTGCCTTCTGCTTCATCTTGGAACACGTGTTTCAATTGTGCTGATCCAATTGCTCCTTTTTTGTGTGCATTCCTTCATGGTAAGGGAAAACAAAAATGAGCTTTTTCAAACTCCAAAGATCCTAACAGTGATAAAATTCTACATTTATAAGTAGAATTTTCCAAACTGCTCAGCTGTTATACCTTACTGAGGAAAATACTTTGTTCCAGCAAGAGATTATGCGGCTGAAGAATAAAGGAACAGAGGAAAAGAGGGGGCATTTAAAACAGAAGTGGCTGATTACTAAAAGCAAGTTCTAAAATAAATTCTTTCCTCCTCTTATTCCAACATAAAACCAATCAAATAAAGATCCGTAACTTCATTTTCAGTTTCCAGCAAACACATGTAGCATGAAAATTACTGAAATTAACATTTTAGCCTGAAGATGAGGGGTTGAAATTATGGCCAGTTACTTCTCATCTTGCAGTGTACCTCTTCTCTGTGATAAAATAAATCCTGATTTGCCATAGTGCCTTAGCTACTCTTCCTTTCCAATGAGGCACCAGCCTTTCTCAAGCTTCTGAAGGTCAGATTAAGGTCAAAGGAGGCAAAAAGTGCTATGCTTACTGTGTATGCATGCTTGGTATGGTCTGTGGGACCCACTTCAGATTTGTACTTTATGGTAGACCTGTTTATCACATTCAGCTGGAACACCATGCAATTATTGAGTGAATAGCTACTGGAACTGTTCCTCAGAGGTTATTCTCCAACCTATTAACAGACAGCTGGCCTAAGATAGGCTAGTTTAGCATTAGAAGTTTCTGTTGTCAAGTTCTCCTCACAGTTCAAGCTAACTTTCTTTGATGCAGTACTAACCACCATTCCTGACTTCATTCTGATGATTATAGAACATCTTGTTTTCCTTCTTTTCAGATATTTGAAGAATGTCATGTTGTCTCTCAGTCTTCTTTTAATTAAATTAACCTTTTTTTTTTTTTTTTTTTTTACCTTCCACAGCTTCTGGACCTCTGCCCATATTTGCTGTCTTGTACTTTCTGGATACTTTCCAATTTCTCCATACGTCTCCAGAAACAGGATCATCATGCTGGTAATCCAACAAGAGCTTCACAAGAGCAGCACACACTGGGAGGACTGTGTCTTTTGTCTTACTAGCTATGCTCTGGATTTTGTACTTTAGCTACTCAGTTTTTCAAAGTATTGCTCTTTTTATACTGTGATGCTAACACTCTGGATGGTCTTTCACAGAAATGCAGCACAATCAGTTGTTGGATTTAATACACCCATTGCTTTTATTCCCATTTATGGAACTTACTGCTTTCCTTTCACTCATTCTAGAATATTTTTCCAGTAGATTTGATCCAATTAGTTAGTTAGTTAGTTTATTTATTCTGCAGGGGGGGACCATTAGGGTAGATAAAGATGTAAGCAAATCTTACAAACTTGGAATGCATGGACAATATTTCTGTGCTCCAACCCATGAACTAGCCCTGCTGAGTCAAGATGATGTAATATGCAGATCCCTCTGGTGTTCACTGCCTTTCCTGATGCTATCTTATCAAGAGCTACAGGCTTCTGCTCAAATTCCCAGCTAAGCTAATCATGACTAAGCTGAACAGATGTAACTTGAATCCTGGTTTTGGAAGGATAAAACTAAATCTTCCTCCACAGTGAAACTTCTCACAGGTAAAGACTTATTTTATGGTGTCCTATACAGCCAGCTTTGTATGCTTTGCTGGCCTGGGCTGACAATGACAATGGAGGACCAGGTTGCTCACTGCATTGTTCTGTAATCAATGTAAACCTTCAATATCAGTTCCCATTAAAGCAGATGACTGCAGGACACACTTTTCCTTGCATTTGCAGGTGACTGAAATAGCCATGAGTGGCTTGCTGTAATAGTGCACATAGCAGCCAAGAGCCATTTAAAATCCCAGAAAAGGCAGAGGGGTATTGTATCACCTATCTTCTGGCAATAACTATCACTACTAGTAAGATCTGTTACTGTTATTTAATAACAACAAGCTGCTAATTCAAAAGGCGTGCAAAGAAGACCTGAAATGACAAGAGTGTTGGGTTGAACAGGGCCTCCATAAAAGAAAAAAAATATTTATTTACATATACATGTCCTTCATGTTTGTACTCTCAGTTCTGTGAACATAGATGGAAATATGAGCCCTAGACATCTGGACTCATATAATTAGCCATAGCAAATACACTTAGAAACATTTACACTGTGGTGTTTGAAAAATATTTTTGTGAGTAAGACAGTTGTGCTGAAACCTTCACATCTTGACTATCAGAGTATCTTACTCATCTGTAAAGCGTATACCTCATTAACAATTATTGTATTCAGCATCATTCTTTTTCTCATTAAAAAGAAAAGACGAGCCTGAAGCAGTCTTACCAAAGCATTTGATCAGGAAATGTTTAAAACAGCTTGACCTTTTAACAAAAAAAAAAATCCTTTTGCAGATGGAGAACACTTAAAACAATGTTAGCATAAAAGAGCCTAGTGATTCAGAGTTGGTTGATGTTTTCTTGCTGGCTATGGTTTCCTTGAGTGCTCTTTTTTGATGTTTTGTCCAAATGCTGCCTCATGGCAGCTGCTATTTAAGGATCATTCTGCTTTCTGTGGTGTCAATAATGAAGGAAGAGATGAGCTTTAATTCTGTACTTCAGCCTACAAGGCATTTACATCCAACACTGACATATGTAGCCTGGGATGATGAGTACTACTGACAGTCTAGAAGACAAGTGAATGTTGTTCCTTCATATAACATTATCTGCCCTCTAGCAATGATAGTTTGTCTGCTGAATTTTTTCTTGAGATAAGTAAACCTATTGTTTACCTATTCATATTTTGATAGTTTGTAGTTTTCATCTCCTATGTTTTTTTTTCCTGTTTACTCCTTCCCTTTTACTACCAATCTCCTTTTACATCTTAGATAATAATAAACTTCCTTCCTTTCTTCCTTTCTTCCTTTCTCCCTTTTGTTTTCTTTCTTCCTTTCTCCCTTTTGTTTTCTTCTTTCTTTCTTTCTTTCTTTCTTTCTTTCTTCTTCTTTCTTTCTTTCTTTCTTTCTTTCTTTCTTTCTTTCTTTCTTTCTTTCTTTCTTTCTTTCTTTCTTTCTTTCTTTCTTTCTTTCTTTCTTTCTTTCTTTCTTTCTTTCTTTCTCCCTTTTGTTTTCTTTCTTTCTTTCTTTCTCCCTTTTGTTTTCTTTCTTTCTTTCTTTCTCCCTTTTGTTTTCTTTCTTTCTTTCTTTCTCCCTTTTGTTTTCTTTCTTTCTTTCTTTCTTTCTCCCTTTTGTTTTCTTTCTTTCTTTCTTTCTCCCTTTTGTTTTCTTTCTTTCTTTCTTTCTCCCTTTTGTTTTCTTTCTTTCTTTCTTTCTCCTTTTGTTTTCTTTCTTTCTTTCTTTCTCCCTTTTGTTTTCTTTCTTTCTTTCTTTCTCCCTTTTGTTTTCTTTCTTTCTTTCTTTCTTTCTTTCTTTCTTTCTTTCTTTCTTTCTTTCTTTCTTTCTTTCTTTCTTTCTTTCTTTCTTTCTTTCTTTCTTTCTTTCTTTCTTTCTTTCTTTCTTTCTTTCTTTCTTTCTTTCTTTCTTTCTTTCTTTCTTTCTTTCTTTCTTTCTTTCTTTCTTTCTTTCTTTCTTTCTTTCTTTCTTTCTTTCTTTCTTTCTTTCTTTTCCTTCCGAGTTCCTTCCTTCCTTTTTCTTTTTTTTCTACAAGAAACTACTGTTTACTGCACTAAAAAACAATATGTTATCATCAGCTCTCTGATAGCCATGTCTGCAGGGTGAAATCAAATAATCTCTTACACTTTTTCAGAAGGTAAATCAATTAGATATGTCAGTTGTTTTAAAAAACATTTATTTTTTAGGGTTTATGAAAGTAAGGTCTTTTAATTCTAGTACAGGTGAGGGATGCTGAGGATAAAGAAAGACTGTATAAGAGACCTATGTGCTTAAAATATTTCAGGGATCTGAAATGGTTTGACTCTTCTATTTCACACTACCATACATAGAATAACATCAGCATTATATATGTTAAAATACTTCTGCCAACAGCTTCTTCTTTTTTAGTTAGGACTGTACAAAGTGAAATAGGGAGAAACTGACAGCTTAAAAGGCCCGATATCTGTTCTTGGAAAGTCTGAGGATTTAGGAGTCATTTTTAATATAATTAGACCGCTGGCCACTAGAGGCCCTTCGAGTCTAGGAGACTGGCTGAGCTAAGAGGCTTCGGATGATTCATCCCTTTGGTTTGATTTAGTGCAACCAAAGAGAAAATATTAAAATGAATAACCAGCACTGAGAAGTAACACTCAGAGAGTCTGTCAGGCACTGCTGACAGGATTTGAGTTCTCAGCTGCCACATCACTCAAAAGCTTGTCTTCTGCAAGGGTATAGCCTCTTTTCTCTTGGAAGGTTCTCTCCTTCTCAGATTTTTCATCTGATTTCCTCAGCTGCTGAATCTGAAGTAAGGACACCGATCTTTTATACTGTTTCTGGTGTTAGTGCCCGGGACAAATCGTTTGGAAAGCAGAAGATGACCCAGACACCCAGGCAGGGGAAGCAGCAGCAGGGCACCTACACAGCACTGCTGTTTGTCTGTTCTTACTAAGAACAGATAAAGTACATTAGATGGGATATGCCATAAATTTGACATTCAGATCTGCAAATATTTAACATAACTGCATAGCTAGAAGCTTAAGGGTAATTTGATGACTTACAAGAGTAGAAAGTAGGTTAATATTCTCTTGAGAAAGGAGAATTCAAAATGAATTACAATTATATATGTTACTACTAAGCAGAAGCTTTAATCTAAATTAGGGCTTTGTTGCACTTAATATTTTTCAAATAATAACGCAGAGTACGATGCTGCCTCACCACTCAACTCTAGAGGCAGGGCCTGGAATTTACAGATACACTGAGAACAATGATTGCTCAAAGAAAAATGATCTCATTACCTTGTAAAAGAATTAGTATATTCTGCAAATCTTCCTGAATACCAGGAGCAAGGCCTGACCACCCGAGCAGATACAGCCAATGCTCTGTTTCAGAACACACATACATTATGTTAGGGAAAACCCAGCATTACTCTTTTTTTTTTTTTTTTGACTGTGTATTGTCTCTATGAAAATTAACCATTAACATTATGGTCTTTAGTGTTGTTATAATATTAATACAGCAATTAAACTAGGATCCAAATTGGAGAATCAACGATTTTTTGAGATTACAGTTAAATAAGAAAGTAGTTCTTTCAAATGACTCATGCCCGGTGCAGGATAAAAATTGGCAAATCTTTGAAAGACTGGTAAAATTTAGGAAAGAGTCCTCAAGCTAATTAGACCAACCGTAAGAAGTGAAATTGCTGTGTATGACTGGGAATGTCATAACATATCAAGGGTGATATGATAGAAAAGGAAAAAAAGCAGATCTGTATGAATGAAGAACTTTAAACTTCAACGGGAAAATAAACTCATTTCTCAGTAACACAAAAAAACTTTGCAGGGGACATTCCTGTTTGACATGGACGGATTGTAACCTCTAAACAGCATTATTAATAAGGAGAGCTTTGGATGTTTGTAGCAAACAAATAGTTCAGTGATTGAGATGTCCTCAGTTCCATTTTAGTGCAGTGTATATTCCTTCTTCCTGTGTTTTAAAACAATATGTATCAACCAGAGCTCAAAATGGAGAAATTCTAGGTGTTTCCCATAACAGGGCTTTAAGGCCACATCCTGGAAAGTAAAGAATGCAGTTTAGATTCGTGGTCAAACTTTAGTTTCCTTTGGACTCTCCTTTTCAGTCCACACTAAGTAATAAACAGTTATAGTTCATGTAGAACAGAATCAAAAGTAGCACTTGATCTTCCACAACCAACATCAAAGAAGCAATGCAGTTTTGGGCAAGATAAGTGGTAAAACTGCAGGTCTTGCTCTGATGATCTCCTAAAACAGAGGTAACTGATATCTCAGGCAATATTTAAGATCAAAATAGTTGAGATGTTGCTTCTATCATGAATGAGAAGAGAGGGACAAAATTCATTCTCTGGAAAGATAAACACATGTGGTGCAGCATCTGAGGCACAGACTCAGATGTGAACTATCCAGATCATTTCTTGCAGGTTCTAACATCCTCTTTGTACATTTCCAAGTTTCCTTGTGTAACCTTCCCACATATCTTTTCACGTCAGCAAAATATTTCACAAACACTCCTTAACTGTGCATGCAGGCAATTATACAATCAGAGTCATGAACTTTTCTTTGCCACATGCTCTTCCTCCAATCAGGGTTGTTATCTCAGTGTGATCACACAGCTCACTTGGCTTTTGTTTTTCTCTCTTCTGGAGGTATACCTCCAGGTATTCCTCAGCATTGCTATCTCATGCTGTTTATCTTGCTCTGCAACTTGTGCTCTGAATAGTGGTTCCTGTACTCCCACAATGTAGACAGCTGATGTGCTCGTAGACCTTTCAATTCTTCCAGATCAGTTTGTTAAAAAAAAAAAAATAAATAAAGCAGTATGTCAGAAATTGTTATTTAATATTTTGTCAAGTAACCTAAAATACAAAATTTACAGTTGCCAGTGCAGCTGAATTCAAACTCCTTGTGTATATGTTTTTTTCCAGATTAACTGTGGTTTATTACTGTCTTTGCATAGGATATGCAGAACTCAGTCAATGAAATTCAATTTAATGTATTCCACATAGAGTTTATAGTCTGTTCCAAATACATTATTATTAATTTTCCTTGTTTTTCAATATTTCTTATCAATATATTTTCTATTCAGAGTACAGTTCTGTAACAGAGCCTACTTCCTCCAGACTCAGTGCCACAGCTCAGCAGATCCTACATTCGTGTGGCTAGTGAAACTATATTTTTTAATTCCATTTTAACTTAATTTTCAACAGAATAGGGCAACCTTGAGTTCTTCTCTTCCTGAAGAAATAGAAAACTTCAGCACATTTTAACAAAACTTAGAACCTTCTGACAACTGTATTAAAATGGTGGATTTCTAGCAGTACTAGGGTAAGCTACTAGTACCATTTACTAAAAACGAAGGAGTTACTGTGAAGCAGTAGAAGTGAGAACAGCATCTTCTCTTCCCTCACAGTCCTTTTTATTACTTTTTGTTACTTTCTGCCCATTGAAGATTAAAAAAAAAAAGGAGAAAGAGAGAATAATATCAAGAGTCTGATCAAAAAACAATCTCTCTTTTATCATAATCTTGTCCAATCCTTTCTACATTACTTCTGCTTCAAACTTGATGACTTTTGTGAATTCCAGAGATATTCTGGAAGGAATAAATGGAAGACCTTTTATATGCAAGATTCCAGTCTTTTTTTCTTGAAATTGCTATGGTTGCTAAAGTCAAACTTGGATAACTTATGTTAGCCTCTTCGGCTAAGGATATTTGGTCTTAAGGCATTTGTTTTAAGAGCACTTTTAATTACTTTAATAATGTTTTCCCAGTGCTGAAATGTGCAGAATTATTGAAAATGGCTTGGCACAAAAGTATTCCTGCATTCAGTAACAATAAAATTATATCTCATCTTGGTCAATAAAACTACCGTTTGAATTGAACAGTCTTTTAAGAAATTTATTTAATGAACAATAAATAAAAATGCAGGACAAAGTTCCTGATCAACAATACCTGTTAAGTAAATGAAGTAATGCTTGTTTTTGCCAGGATACAAACTGGAAAACAGCAACAAAAAAACGACAACAACTCTGCCAGTACTTTGAAAAATTTCATGAACGTAGTTGGTTTAAAATTCTTTGAGCTCAGAGGATTTTCAGAGTCTTGTTAAGCCTATATTTGAATTGCCTAAGTCTTTTGGCTTTCTAAATTTATGGATTTTGGAGCATTTGTGTTTCTGTTTTGTGAGTAAAACCCTTGTCTTAGAAGAAAAATTCCTGATCGGTGTAGTGAAAGATAGAATTATGCATACAGAGAAGAGCTGATCACCTTTATGTGAATATCTTTTTTGTGTTTGTTGTCCACCTTGGTATTGTTCAGTATATGGACCGACTGCCTTATAGTTAACTAGATCTTAACTCGACCCGTTCCTGCTGCTAACTAGACCTTTTTAAAGGTACTCTTTTACATGTGAATTAGTTTGGATACCCTTCAGGTTAAAATTGAAGACATGTTTTCCTATGTGAATTTTGAGCTATACCGAGATGTTAAATGCTGGTTTTGAACTAGTATTGAACTATTTTTGCTAAGTATTTCTGAGAAAATTAATTTATTTTATAAGCTTGATGTAATCAAGCTCAAGTAGAGAAATTATGAGAGACATTTCATGTGGCAGCCAAAATTGCTGAATCTTATTCTCTATTCCTTTAACATCTGCACAATTTGTGCACTTATGCAAACTCACCTGCAGTGGGTTACACATGTAAGTATGGGCACAAATGTGTACAGACTGTTCATTGCCCTTACTGCTGAATGAGACTGCATCAAACAAAAGTACTTAGCCACTTCCAAGATGAACATTATTGACTCGGGGTTGCCTAGAAATACTTTTCAAAAGTTAAATACTGCAAGATTGAATGTGTTCAAGATAGAAGCACAAGAGCAGTTTTCAAGTTTATATTTTTGTGCCTTGGTTTGGACTTCTTGTTTAATTGGTTTAGAAAACTGGGAAACTAAGGGTTAGTAAGAGGGCTTTGAAGACAGGCAGGTACGTCCTTACTACCACTTTTTCTACGTACTGCAAGCTTTGAAACCTAAATGCAGCCCACAAATGAGCTGTCTACGGGGAAAAGTCTGCTTTCAAGTAAGAAAATGTGTTATCAGGTAAATAAATGGCTCAAGTAGAAGGGAAGGAACAGCATTTCCAAGGAGTATGGTGACCTGCAAGAAAATCTTTCTTCAGAAGATTCAAGATCTAATGGTTCTGTGGGACATGCTGGGTATCTAACACATCCATATGTGTACACAGCCCTTTGATCTGAGTGAATAATTTGCACAAATGTGCTGATCTATTTTGCCTCACCCTTTATCAGATTTCTTGGTTTTTCCTGCTGTTAGAAATTATGCAGAACTTCTTTTTCTATGTTTTATTTCTCTGGATGCTGAGACTAATCCAGCCACAGTCCTGGAGGTCTGGGAGGATTACAAAATGTACAAGGATGGCAGAACAAAAAACCTTCAAACACAAAGCTCAGGAAGGGGTGAAGTAAATTTATGTCAGGGTCTACTATCAGAGGTGAGTTGATACAAGTAGTAAGTAAATAGATTAGTGATGAAGGGGGAGATACTGCAAGGACAATAATCTGTTTTAATTAAGAGAATAAGAGATAATCATGGACTGAAGAAGAATGGAAATAGCATGGGATAAACACAATAGCAGGATAAGCATTTTTGAAGTTATTAAATGTACTATAAGGAGGAAATTAAGATAAAAGAAATTATAAAAGTGCAATAAAATGTTTATTTAAGTCTTGCTCTAAAGTAATCCATAATCAGAAAATACCTTTAATCTCTCCTAAAGATCAGGCTCCCAGGATGTTAGTAAATTAGGACTGCCATAGAAGTAAGTAAGAAAGAAAAAAGTATCATTGTATGAAGAATAGATATGGGATGGAAGTAGTGAACCCTGGGAAAAGTATGGAGTGACTGTGGTCAGTGCAATATGAACTTTAATAGTTATTTAATTCAGTTATTACCTTCTCAACAGAAGATGTAATTTGAAACACCTCAGAAAAGAGCAGTGATAAATGAAGAGGAACTATCTTCATGTCTGTGAACAAGCAGTGATGATAGCAAAACTGAGGGTGTGTATGTGAGTGTGGGCATATGAAAAGCACTTTCCTCCAACAATCTGTGTCATGCCAAACCAAATTTCAGTTCTTTATTAGCAACTGATCCTGAAGATGGAGTAAGTTCTTAGCAAGTACTGCACTGACAATAGTCCCTCTGCACACTCAACTTCCTGTAAGAAATGAATAAACCCAGAAAACATTTGCTAATAGATTAGTGAAAATCAATCTCCTAGTTCATGATCCAGTAGAGCAGAGATTACTCACACAGCAGAAATTAGACAGCAGACATCCTGCAAGAGGAGAGATAGCAGAAAGCTACTTAGGAATTACACTGCCGCAAAACTTAGTGGTTAAAAGCAACTTAAGGAAAAAATAACCCAGTCAGAATTTCAGCCTCAACTACTGTGCCAAAATAGTCACCCAGATTTTGTTTCAGTGTAATGTTTTTTCCACACAAATGAAATTTCCCTGTCAAGATTACTTTCTTGGTCTCTTTTAGCTAAAGCTGATACATGGTGCCAACTTTGGTCACAGAATATGGAAATGAACACAAAGCTAAGAACTCTGAAGTTTTAAAATTACACAGGTTCTGAGGGCTAAATATAATGTTCTGTTGAAAAATGATGAAGTGAAACATTTGTGAATATGAAGAATACGAACTTCAGATGAAATGCTAATATGCCAAAGAGCTCAGGAGATGGAACTGTCACAGATGTCACCCCTCTGATTTTCACCTGGAACTACAGCCTGAGATGGAGGGGAGACTTTCTGCTTAGGTCCTTTTATCACTTAATTTGGTAACAGTTGCTGTAAGACGAAAAGCTGCCTGGATATATATTTAAAATATGATGTAATGCTACAGTGCTAATGATAAACTTCTATTACCCCATGATGAATAACTCTGAATATCAGGAAACAATCTGAAGTAAATATTAGGGAAAGTTTGGAAGCAGAAAGTAACAAGAGAACTCAGAAGTAATATATGACAAGAAAATTGTACAAAATTGTTGATGATCTCATTTAACTGTCACCAGAATTCAGTATTTTCAGGATACACTTTGATGAGAAGATACATTTGTGGAGTAGATAAAGTTTCAGTGAACAGTAGTAAATACATTCAAAGTGTTTTGGAGACAATAGGTTTTGGCTTAACAAATGCTTAATTTGAAACAATGTAAACAAGCTGGATAATGAGATTGAGCCAAATATAATCCGAGGCTATGGGGAGTGCTTATTCTCCTTTCTGTGCATTCAGGGATTTGTATACAGTAATTAACTCCCACAAAGCCACAGAAAGTGTTGATATGAGATCAAATCCCTTGAGAAACAGATCCCTGTGGCTTCAGTGGGGCAAACAATATAGAAGCAGAGATTGGTTAATCCTCCAAAATCCTTTTGCAGTGCTGTTCAGAAGTAAAAGAAAACAAGTCCTTAGCACATTTCTGTAGCAAATAATAGCAATAGCAAAGTAACGCTGACCTCTTGGCAACTGGTGGGAAAGGAGACTTTCATGCATCCAAAGTTCATTGCCGGTCTCCAACACTTCGGATGCATATCTGAAGCCATTCCCTCACTAGTTCAAAATCAGTAGCTTGCATATTGCATAATTCCATACAGATTTGAATTCACCTTTTAAAGGGCAGAATCTACGTAACTCTAAAAGCATAGCAAGGGAACTGAAACATATGAAAGATCAAGGCACCAATTGCAGCAAACATCTTCACAACCACAGACATTTATGATTATGATTCTAACAAATCTCAGCCAAAGACTGTTTCTAGTCTGCTCCCCTGGAAGAACTTCTTCTGGCCAAAGAAGCAAATGGTGTGAGGAAAGTGAGCAAAGTATTTTTGAAGTTCCAGTTCAATTTAGCTGCTTATTCTTTTCCAGGTCATTGTCCCAACCAATCTCTGTCAGTTACCAGAGAGTCTGCAGGAAGAGATATAGCATGTGAGGCTGAATTGCAGCCAAAGGAGGCACATTATAGATAACTTAAATATATATCCTGGACATAATTACATGTGAGAAGTCAATTCTGATTGCTTAGTTCTGAATTATTGGTGAATGCAATCATCACCTTACTTAGCAATTTGCTGACAGTTAAGTTAGTTAAGTTAGTTAAGTTAAAGCAGATTCAGACAAGTATCTCAAAGTCCTCAGGAATGGAAATATTAAGCAATTTTCTCATTTCCTGCTGGGTGAAAACATTTAAAGAGAGATAGCATATATAACCTGTCACTTGCCATTTCCAATTTCTTTTGTGATTGAGAAGCTCTATCTATTACCACTGGTCCTTTTCCAGAGAAAAATCTTCAGAAATGACTTCCCACCTTTTCCAGTTCCTTTTCGAAAGTAAACAGATTTTTCTGATAGAAAGAGGTGGTAAAAGAAATGGAATAGTAACAGTTCAAGAGAGCTGCTTGAGAAATGTACTGTGGCCTTAGTCAGCCCCAATGTGACATCATCCTTACCAAGGTTCTGGGAAAGGGATGGCAGAAAAGGAATGTGAAGGGTAAAGACTGTGTTTTAAAACATCCTAAAGAAACTCAGTCTTCCTATGATTCCTTCATAATCCTTAATTTATCTTCAATCTCAATTTTTCAAAACAATTTTGTTTCATATACAGAATATATTGATAGCACTGGCATGTTTATCTCATTATAATGGCTTAACTCTGACCCAAAATTAACACTCATTTAATTAATCATCTATAATTATCATCTTAGCAAAAAAAAAAAAAAAAAAAAACTCTGGAAAGGACATACATCGTTTATTTACTTATCTAGTAGTTAAACATCAGACTGCCTTAAAGTTAAGTCAATGTAAATTATACATAGTTAATGATATTGTCTTTGTTCAATATTTCAAAAATATCAGCCAATGAATAGGATATATTTTATGATACCTATGTATTTATTTTTAAAGATACTGTGGACTTGGTGCTAAAATTTATCAGTGTTTTGTTAAACTAGTATAAGTATTTTTATTTTCAAACACAGTTATTTTATGCTTCCTTTCTGTGTGCAATATGTTTTTTGTTACTCTTCACAGTATAATCTTTTCTTCAAGTATTACTATCAGTATGAAAATTAGCTATGAGTAGTTAAATATTACAAATTGTCTTCGCTTCCAGTTTTAGGATTGATGATACAGCACAGCTACTAGAATTAGCTGTGCTGTATCATCAATGTATTACAGAGAGCTGCTAACTTTAGGAGGAAGTTTTTCACACAGAGGTTGGTGATGCACTAGAACAGGTTGCCCAGGGAGGTCGTGGATGCCCCATCCCTGGAGGCATTCAAGGCCAGTCTGGACGTGATGCTGGGCAACCTGCTCTAGTGGTGCAGATGGTGGGGGGGTGGGGGGGAGAAGGGAGGGTTTGATCCTAGATCATTATGATCCCTTTCAACCCAGGCCATTCTATGATTCTGTGATTCTATGATTCTGTGATTCTATGATTCTATGATTCTGTGATTCTATGATTCTAATTTCAGCTGATATCTGAAATACTGAGATATACAATATGGATGCAAACAAGATTTTTCAATCTGTTGTTTTGTTTCTTTTATAAGAAAAAAAAAAACAAACGTGATCCACATGCAATTCCAGTTATGATTGAAGATACATTCAGAACTGTTCATTCTCAGAGCTTTTACCTGAAGCTGAAGGTGAGTATTATGAAAAGAAGAAACAGAGAAAGAAGACCTAGAAGTTTTCATGAGGAAAACTTAAGAGACAATGGACAGAATTAAATACCAACTAGATTAAAGCTACTGAAGGACATTAGTCATTTGTTCTTCTCTTTGCCTACTATGCAGCTTTAGGAAGTGTTCTTTCTTACTAGAAAAAGAATATCTGCAAAGATCAGTGTCTGAAATACTGTTACAGATTAAATACTCTAACTCTGGAATAGAGTCAAGGGTTTGTGAAAAGCAGAACACTTCAAACAGCTAAAAACATCAGGAACAACAAAAAAAGTGCATAGTGAGTAAACAGATTTTTTCTATCATGGAAAAACGTTCAGAATGAGATGGCATTAATGTTAGGATTTGACACATGGCTCAGCACCAGTACACTTGTCTGAGCTGTGGAGGCAGCTCTGGTACATTTGAAATTCTCCTCTGTGAAAACTCTGTTGTAATAAGAGCAAATACTCTTCTTGCAAGTAAAATAGAATATGCAACAAATTTCTATTATAGAAGAGACACAGGTGGTATCTTTGTAATGTGCTTTGATAAGCCCTCTTCTTTGTGCTGTGAACCCAGATAAGCCATCCTCCTAAATGTCATTGGGGAGGGCTGACTCAAGAGCAGTGGTATAGACACAGAGAGTGGATCAATATACCTATTTTTCCTGATTAAGTCTCCTGCTGATTTCATCTTCGTTTCCTGATGCACTGGCACTAGAAACCAACATTATGTCTGTTATTTCTAAAGTTGACTGTCCATGCAGTGAAATGGCTTCCATCTGAGAGGGATGTATTACAAAACAGAACACCCCAAGTTAGAAGGAACCCACAAGGACCACTGAGTCCAACTTCAGGCTCCACACAGCACCACCCAACATCTGTCTCTGTGACAGAGAGCAGAGCTCAGCACTGCCCTCCACTCCCTGTGAGAGCTGCAGCTGCTATCAGGCCTTCCCTCAGCTCCTCTGCTCTGTGCTGAGCACACCCAAGGGTCCTGACCACTCCTCACACACCTTGCCCTCCAGACCCTCCACCAGCTTTGAAGCCCTCCTTGGGACACTCTCTAATAGCTTTATGTCCTCCTAATATTATTGTACCCGAATGCGCCCAGTGCTGGAGGTGAGGCCACACAGCACAGAAAAGAGGGGACAGCCCCTCCCCTCTCATGCTGGCAGTGCTGGGCCTGGAGCACCGCAGGGTACAGTTGGTCCTTTGGGCTGCCAGGGTACACTGCTGCCTCATGTTCAATTTGCTGTCAACCAGCACCCCCAGATCTTTTCTATGTGGCAGCTATCCAGTCTCTCATCCTCCAGATTGTACATATATTCTGGATTGTCTTGTCCCAGGTAAAGAATTCAGCTATTACTCTTGTTAATCATAAAAATATGCTAAATTTGATTTAAAAAATGTTAAATAAGTTTGAACAGCAGAGTTCTTGATGTCTGCCTGTCCTTAACCAAAGTCTTCAGTCCCATTGTTAACTGACTGAACTAAACATAGATAAGTAACGGTTGCAGGGCTGGAGTGACCTGGAACACTGGATGAAAACAAGTAAATTGATATGATGGAAGCGTATATGTTTGTACTTCACAGGCCTGATGGGTGAGTAATTATGAAATAAATCCTAGCAATAAATAAGTAAACAACTCAACATCTACGTTTCATATTCTTGAAACTATTCCATCTGACCTTGTGATGGTTTCCTAACTGAGAATAATAGTGTACTGCTCTGAAGAAGGGGGTACAGCTGAAAATAAATCCTTTCCTATGACTGCACCTATTCCAGGAACATAAAGAATGATTCATTAACTAGAAAAAAAGTTTAAACACAAACCATCAGGCCCTGCCAAATCATACTGGAAGAGTATATGCCAAGGAGACTTTTGTTTTACTTCTGTTTAGCAAGACTGGTAGAGAAATATTGAGAAATATCAAAGAACATGTGTCCTGGTTTCATCTGAGACAGAGTTGACTTTCTTCATAGTACCTGGTATGATGCTATGTTTTAGTTTCAAGAGAAAAACAATGCTGATAACACACCAGTGTTTAAGTTGTTGCTGAGCAGTGGTGTACGAGGCCAAGAATATTTCCATTTTCTCACCTTTTTGTACTGTCCTGCCAGCAATAGCACTAGAGTTGGACAAGTTGTTGGGAGAGGACAGAACCAGGGCAGATGACCTAAACTGGCTAAAGAGACATTCCATAGCACATTAAATCATATGAAAAAAATCTATAAAACCAAGGGGAGTTGCCTAGGAGGCTGGGGGGAACAGCCACTGCCTGGAAACTGGCTGGCATCAGTCAGCAGATGGTGAGCATGACTTGTTTCGTAAATATATACACTCACACACACACATGCACATGTACATATATATGCCCCCCCCCTCCCCTCTTGGGGAGAGTGCAAGGATGTTGCTAGGGTATGCAGAGAGAAAATTGAAATGGCAAAAGCCCAGCAAGACTTTAATCTGTCTGCCAATGCTAGAGATAATAAAAAATGCTTTCACAAATATACCTACAGCAAGAGGAGGACCAAGGAGCATCTCCATCCTTTATTGGATGTGGTAGGGAACCAAAGATGAGGAAAAGACTGAAGTTCTCAATGCATTCTGTCTTTAAGAAAAGTCAGACCAGTTATCCTTAGAGTATTCAGCCTTCTAAGCTGGAAGACAAGGATGGGGAGCAATATAAACCCCCCACAGTTCAGGAGGAAAGAGTTAGAGACCTGTTACTCCACCTGGGCTGTCACAAGTCCATGGAGCCAGATGGGATTTGATCGAAGGCACTGAGAGAGCTGACAGAGGTGATTGCCAAGCCACCTTCTATTACCTATCAGCAGTCCTTGTCAACCAGAAAAGTCCCAGACTACTAGAGACTTGCCAGTGTGATGTTGCTCTATAAAAAGGGTGCAGGGAACAACAGGCCTGTTAGCCTCACCTTGATATTTGTAAATGTCATGGAGCAGATCATCTTGAGTGCAATCACATGGCATTTGCAGGACAACCAGGGGATTGGGCCTGTCCAGCATATGTTTATGAAAGGCAATTTCTGCTTCACCAACACTCTATGATCAGATGACCCAGCTGATGGATGAGGAAAAATGCTGTGGATGTAGTCTGCCTAGACTTCTGTAAAGGCTTTGACTGTCTCCCATGGTATTCTCCTTGAAAAACTAGTAGCCGGTGGCTTGAACAGGTACATTACTTAGTATACAAAAAAGTATCTGGAGGCCCATGCCCAGAGAGTGCTGATGAATGGAATTCAATCCAGCTGGAGATCGGTCACTGTGGTGTTCTCCATGGATCAGTACTGAGGCCAGTCCTATTTAATATCTTCACTGATGATCTGGATGAGGGGATTGAGCGTACCCTCAGTAAGTTTGCAGATGACTCCAAGCTGGAAGCTCTTGGAGCTGATCTGCCTTAGGGTAGGAAAGCCCTACAGAGGGATCTGGATACATTGGATAAATGGGCCAATTGTATGAGCTTCAGTAGGAGTAAGTGCTGAGTCCTGCACTTTGGCCACAACGACCTTATACACTGTTACAGGCTTGGAGCAGAGTGGCTGGAAAGTTGCTTGGAGGAAAAGAATCTGGGGATATTCATCAACAGCTGGCTGAACATGAGCCAACAGCATGCCCAGGTGGCCAAGAAGGCCAATGGCATTTTGGCTTGTATCAGAAAGAATGTAGTCAGCAAAACCATGGAGGAGATCGTCCCTCTTGGTAGTGGTGAGGCTACACCTTGAGTACTGTGTTCACTTTTGGTCTCATTACTACAAGAAAAACACGGAGTTCCTGAAGCATGTCCAGAGAAGGGCAATGAAGCTAGTGAGGAGCCTGGAGCACAAGTGTTATGAGAAGTGGCTGAGGGAACTAGGATTGTTTAATCTGGAGAAGGGGAGTCCTTACTGCACTCAACAACTACCTGAAAGGAGGTTGTGGTAAGGTGGAGTTGGCCTCTTGCAGGTAACTAGTGATGGAATGACAGGCAATGACCTTCCATGAGGGGAGGTTGGATATTTGGAAAAATTTCTTCTCAGGATGAGTATTAATGCACTGGGACAAGCTGACCAGGAAGGTAGTGGAGTCACTGTCTCTGGAAGTATTCAGGAAATGTATAGATGTGGTAGTTACAGATATGGTTTAGTGAGCATAGTAGTGATGGGTTGACAGTTGGATATGATGTTCTTGGAGGTCTTTTCCAAACATAATGATTCTATGATTCTATGACTATTATTATTACTGTTACTGTTACTTCTCTCTTCATTTTCTGTCTTACTAAAGTTTTTACCTCAAGCTATGAATTCTATTTTTATTTTTATTCTCTGTTCCACCAGACTGAGAGAAGGGGAAGTAACTGAAAGGCTGTGTGATATTTAGCAGCATGTGGGTTAAACCACAACAACATAAAACATTTTTTAGAATGTTGCATCTTCCTGAAGGAATATTTTTACTAAAGTTATATGAACTGACAGAAAGAATACTGTCTGTGCATATTACCTGCAAAACCATTGCAAAGAATATTAGCAAATCCAAAGGAAGACTGCAATTCACTGCCAGTGCAATATTAATTCTCATTGAAATGAATTTTGATAGAGTAACTAGAAATATAGGAACAAGCTCCCAGTAGTATAGAATTACGATTGTAGAATTAATTTCTCTTGGTTTAGAAAGATGTTGCTTAAGGAGTTAACTGACTGGTTATTATTTTTGACCTTATTTCATAAGTATCTCTATTATGGAAGAGAGGATATTAATCACCATTTTCAAAGAATGTCTCCTTTGCTCATTATTTTCCTCCTCCCAACTGCTGCTTTTTGTTTTGTTTTGTTTTCTCCTTATTATCTCCTAAACAGCTGTCAATTAAGATATGAGATTAAAATATTGCATTTTTCAGAAAAGGAAATGGAGACAAAAACACTTCTTTGAAGCCACCTAATTAATCTATAGTAAGAGCAGATCCAAAACCTTCTTTCAAGTAAAATTCCAGACCATATTTCACAGAATCACAGAATCTCAGAATTGCACGCCTTCAAAGGGACCTCAATAGTCCATCGAATCCATGCCCCCTGGTAAAGTGGGTTCTCTACAATAGATCGCACAGATAGGTGTTCAGATGGCTCTTAAATATCTTCACAGAAGGAGACTCTACAACCTCTCTGGGCAGCCTGTTTCAGTGCTCTGTCACCCTTATGGTAAAGAAGTTCTTCTACATGTTAGCGTGGAACTTCCTGTGTTCCAGTTTTAGGCCATTACTCCTTGTCCTATATCTACACACCACCAAGACAAGTCTGGCCTCATCCATTTGCCTTCCCCCTCCCTTTAGAAATTTGTTAACATTAGTCAGATCCCTTCTCAGTCTTCTTTTCCAGAACATACAACTTGGCATTTTGATTGAGCTTGTGAGAACTCAACACGTATGGCAGTAAAACAACATTTAGGTACCCTAAAAATTAGGAACATTTATGTTTTCTGTGCTGTGAGTTTCACTGCAGAAATGACTGAAGCAATGAAAGAGGTCCTTCCCTGTGGACTGCCTGTTAGTCTTCCTTGCTGAGTAAGACGATGGGACAACTTGTGTGAGTGCCCATCGTAAGCTTCAATCAGAAATTGGCCAACTACAGATTGTTAAAATAAGGCAATTGTTCTTCTAGTAAATGGACTATGGACTAACTATGGACACTGTGGCCAGCTGCCAATCTTTTGTTTGGCACCTTATGCAGAATACATGGTGATAGAACTGGATTCTCTTGCAAAACAGTAATCTACTGCATCCCATTTTTATCAAAATGCCTTTATGATCTCATTTTCTACATATGTTCTAGGTTCCCCTGTGCTTAGAACAGATATACATCCTGACTCACTTCATGACCAACTCCTCTGCACCTTCATTCCATGCTACTGTGGCTGAATCTGTCCTTAGGTTCAGATGTTCATTTTCAGTTGTTATTTTAGCATGGTGTAGGATTTTGCAGTGAACACTTGCAATGGGAAGAAACATTCCAAGTACAGACATATTCACAGGGGACAAAAACTCCAAAGGCTTTTTCAAACAAATTTAAGAGACAGCAGCAGAAAACGGGGAAAATTCTCTGAAAGAGATAGAAAGCTCTCCTTTAATGGCAAGTAATAAAGATAAAAGGTTGGAGTCATCTCTCAGCTCTCAGTTATGATAGTATACTATACACACACACACACACACACACACACACACACACACACACACACACATATATATATAGGAAGACACTGAAGTTAGCAAATATGGAGTAAAATGGAAGCAAACAACGTCATTAATCATAGAATCATGGAATCACAGGATCCTCAGAGTTGAAATGGACCTCTAAAGGCCATCTAGTTCGACTCCCCTGCAATGAACAGGGACCCCACGGCTAGATCAGGTTGCACAGGGCCTTATCCAGCCTTGCCTTGAAAGTCCCCAGGGACGAAGTATCAACCATATCACTGAGCAACCTATTCCAGGAAAAAGCCAAGTATTTAACATCTCTACTTCAGTGGAAAAATCAGTATGCTTTCAGAGATTCTAAATTATGCTTATGAAGCTAATTTGATACTTAAGGACAAATGGGGACTCCCTCCTTAGGTATGAATTTCAACCTAAGATCTCAGACCTGGAAGAATGTGGATGTTGCTAACTGAAAGGTAATGAGAGATCTACAGAGGATCAGTGTGCCACAGATTTGCATCCCTAAATTTGAGCTTCAGAGGCTTATTCTTCATTTCCCTGATGAAACAGGACTGATGTCTGAGTGGGCCTGGTGATTGGAATTGTAAGCACCCAGGCAGAATAGAAAATCAAGTAATGATTCTTTTCTTCCTGAGTCATGCATAGCTATGGGAGCCAAAATAGCTATTAGGTTGTTTCCTGCCACAACAGTCCCTTCTAACACAGCTGCACAATATTCACTGGAAATATTTGAAAAAGTCGCCATGATATCATTAGCAGCAACTCTGCTTTTACTTTGAAATATTTATTAGAGGAGAAAAACAAGGAAAATTAATTATATTAGAGCTAGATGTGGATATACTTACTTCCTCATACATTTTTATCTGAAAAACGTGCAATCTGACTAGCTACACTTCTTTTTAACTAGATGTTTCTTCCTGCAACCTCCCTTTTTTTTCATCTAATTGGTACTGTATCAGAAACTTTCAGAAGAAAATCTAGTGCACTGCAGAAAGACTAGGAAGACTAGGCAACTGCATCAATATTGTTCACTGTCATTTCCATTAATCATTGGAACCCTTGTGCTAACATCCTACTGAGGACAGACAGACAAGTCAGAGGCAAAATGAATGAATGAACACAGCACCCACAGAAGCTTCACTGATAATGTGCGTATCTGATATTATTTCTACTATTATTTCTTTAATCAACTGGCCTTTCCTCAGGAGTAGGGAGCCCATTTGGTCTAACAGCCTAAAACCTCTGTCTGCAGCTGCTGCTTCCCATGGCTGTTTTGCAGAACTTATACAGCTGAATTTATTACATGGTGCTGTGTATGCTATGCTGTTTTAACAACTATTTGGAACTGCGTACAAATTCACAGTAGTAGAGCAGTAGTCTCAGAACTTCTCTTTCTAGGTCACCTGATTACTAAACCATCACTGTCATCTAATGACTATCCAGAACTGTGACATGGTGTATAATTGATCTGACAAAACTGTATTTTACTTGCTATGTTTAAGAACTGCCATGCACATTCTTGTCTCTTGTAAGACCTTCCTCTCATCCAGGACTCACCTTGTGACGAATGGCATAGGAATGCAGAGATAGACCCTTTCTTTTGAAAATACAGAAAGCTTACAATGATATTTTCCCATGAATAGAAAGATTGTTGCAAAAGCATTTGTATGTGAACTGTTGAATCACGGCCTGAACCACTGATTGGTCACCTGAGGTGAGCACCGAGTCAGCCACAGGGGCACAGGTGAAAGTGATATACATGTGTAATTGGAAGGGATGGAGCCTGGCTCTACCTCTCCCAAACCCCATTTTAGGGCTGACCACCACCAGGGAAGGTTCTCTTCTTGGAGATCCCTCCCACATGGAGTCCACAGCGAGCCTTTATCACCCTAAAGATGAGCCACCCTCTTTTGCTTACTATCTGTGTACCATCAATATAGACCTACTGAAATATACCATCTTCCATACTATTTTTGAGTATCATCCTTGGGGATTATTTACCCTACAGCATTACATAAGCAATATATTAAATCTGTAATTTAAGTGCATTGTGTGATTTGATGATGCATGCTACTAGAAATCTCTACAAATATACACATGATTCCAAACACAGTTCTTAGTTCCAAAAATTTTATAACCTTTAAAGCCTACCCATAATGGTGAGTATATACACTGGTCTTCTTGAATGGTGCACAAACTTAAGCATAAAGCCCTTGTTCGGGAAAAAGAAGAGCAGATGTTTTTAAGATATTTGAAGTTACATTTTGAACCAAAGTCTGCTGAAAGACTTAAAGTGCTTTCACTTCATCTCCTGCTGGCTGCTTGTTCCTGCTCATATCGCTGAATTTGCAGATACATAGCTGCAAGACTGCTCAGATTTGGTGGTGATTGGAGTCAAGGGCTAAGAGACTGTTTCCTAGAGCCTCAGGACATGTATGAAAAGGAGATACTTTCACTTGTATGAAAGACTCATTTGATCTCCATGTACCAGGATGAGCTTACTGAACACAAAGAAGTGTTCTATGCAATAGCACAGTGCATGTTACCTTTTCTATCCAATGAAACAATTGCATGCAGTATATGAGGATGCAGGCAATGTGACAGCGTACATGCTTCTGTGACCCAGTAGCCATGGCAACTACAGTGTGAAGACAAATTATCCCAGTGCTCAGTTCCATCAACAGCAGAACTGCAGTTATTTATGCAGGTCCTTTAACCACAGAATGAAAAACTGCATTTCAATTCTGCGTTAGAGTTTCAGTGGCTGCAAAGTTTCACAGTGAAGAGACTGTGACTGCACCTTCTATAGTGAGAAATGAAAGAAAAATATTTCATTGACAGGAACCATTTATTTGTCTTTCATGATAATGCAGTCCTGTCAAGTCTCATGGGCTAAGTGTCAGACTTGCTCTTTTAGCCACTGCTTTCTCATTTCCCACTGTGGCACTCTATTTCATTCATTAGCAGCATAATGTCACATGGCCTGATGTGAGAGTCTTGTCTGTTGGGATTATAGAGACTTCCAGAATCTGGCAAGGTCACCAAACCAAGCATTTATGCAGTGGTGAAACTTCTTCATCTGTTGCAAGCATAACAACCTCCCTCCTTTACTGCCTGACAAGATTCTGTTTAATTTACCTGCCTTCTATTCTGAACAGACATCCCTACAGAGATTTTCAGTCTGAGATCTACATTTCAGCAGATTTTTTTTTTGTGTTTCAGTGCCACATGTGCACTCATCAGAATTTCTTTTTCATTTCAGAACACTATTTTGTTTAGTTATGCTTGCCTTCATGACTAAGTTGCGTTAAAAACTGTAATTTGAAAGAACATTCCTGAGATATTTAGCTACCATTATCCTGTTTACCAAGTCAAATATATATAATGATCCCATACTTCCAAATAAAGAAAAAAAAAAATAGCTTAAAAAGGCATGCCTTAACATTTACATTTCACAAGAGTAAGCCAGGTTTGCAAACCTGACAGACAATGAGGGTGAATGATGTCTAATGCTTTGTGAAAGACCCATGCCTCTCTTTTTATATTCTCTATGAATCCAAATTCCAGTCCCAGAATAAGTCAGACGGCATGCAGGAGTAGAAGAAATGCTGTGTTCTAAAAGGTCAGAGGAGAAAAGGAAGGTATTTGACATTAATGAAGGGAATAGAGAAAAACATTGACAATATCTATAGATATTTGAAAATGGGTGGTATCGTGTACCTAACAGGAATATTTCTTTAATTACAAATAAAAGAATTTGATTTTGATTTAAAAATAATCGGAGAGAAACAACAATCACTAATAAACTCTCGTTGCCTTATTTCTTTCTTGCTAAGCACAGATTTCTCCTATGTTTGAATCATACTTGCTAATTTTATAGCATACATAGTCTACACTTCAAGTTTCAAGTCACAGAAGATATTTGTTCCCAGTATATGCATTGAAATTGTGATGTAACAGTTGAATTGCATTGATATTATCTTCTAGTTACGTAAACCTCTAGCAAGAAATTGAAACAGCTTTGTTAACAATGAGTCTGTCATTCCAGAATTCACTCATCCAGAACAACTCAGTTGGATACAAACCATATGTCTCCTGATGCCATTGCTAATACAAGATGTCTTGTATTTAGTATGCAGTCCTAAAATTTACAGCTTATTTTCTATGAATCATAAAAATAGTGATTTAGGCAAAACAAAATTTGTGCTTCAAAAACATGTACTAAAGTCACAATTGTCTACATAGATAGATATAGGTATGTTGTCACAATTGTCTACATAGATAGATATAGATATCCATAGATAGGACAGATTTATTTTATTACCTATCTCATAGACATCAGGCTAATTCTAGGAAAGCTTTTGTGATGAGTTACGTTACCTGTACAACTGTTCACTATCAGTAAAATAATATGAATTTTTCTCCTATTATCTGTAGTCTTTATTACATTACAAAATAACAGCTTCTTCTATGTGTTCTGTGACCTAAGGTACGGAAAAAATATTCATGCTTGCATTAGCGAATGAAGAAGAGGCAGTATAATCAAAGCAGTAATTGAAAACCTTAACTGATTGATGTTCATGGCTGTTATTGTAGTATTTTCTGAGATTAGTACTACTCTGTGTTAAAAGAAATAGATAAACTAAAATGAGCCCATCATATGTCAGCGTTTTGTGAAAAGGATGAATTTATAGTCATTATGTACAAAACAGAGTTTTAAGCACACTGTGTCCCATACTTATTTCACATGTTGTAATTAAACAAGAGCAAGTGCTGAATTCTGCAATGGTGACAGAGCAACTCTAGACACTTGTGCAGCCTGGGAACAAGAGGCTGGAGAGCAGGCTGACAGAAAGGGATCTGGGGGTGCTGGTTGACAGCAAATTGAACATGAGGCAGAAGTGTGCCCTGGAGGCCCAAAGGACCAACTGTACCCTGCAGTGCTCCAGGCCCAGCACTGCCAGCATGAGAGGGGAGGGGCTGTCCCCTCTGCTCTGTGCTGTGTGGCCTCACCTCCAGCACTGGGCGCATTCAGTTACAACAATATCAGGAGAACATAAAGCTTTAGAGAGCGTCCCAAGGAGGGCTTCAAAGCTGGTGGAGGGTCTGGAGGGCAAGGTGTGTGAGGAGTGATCAGGACCTCTGGGTTTGTTCAGTTCAAAGCAGAGGAGCTGAGGGAAGGCCTGATGGCGGCTGCAGCTCTCACAGGGAGTGGAGGGCAGTGCTGAGCTCTGCTCTGTGTGACAGCGACAGAGCCTGAGGGAACAGGGAACAGCATGGATCTGTCCCAGCTGGGGTTTAGGGACAGGGTCTGCACCTGAGGGTGGTCGGGCCCTTGAATAGGCTGCACAGTGCAGTGAGTACAGCCCCAGGCTGCTGGAGTTCAAAGAATGTTTGGACAGCGCTCTCAGACATGGGCTTTGGATTTTGGGCGATGCTGTGTGGAGCCTGGAGTTGGACTCAGTGGTCCTTGTGGGTTCCTTCTAACTTGGAGTATTCTATTTCGTAATATGTCTCTCTTGGAAGCCATTTCAATGCATGGACAGTCAGCTTTAGAAATAACAAGCATGATGTTGGTTTCTAGTGCCAGTGCATCAGGAAACGAAGATGAAAGTCAGCAGAAGTCTTAATTATATGCAGGACTTAGTGGTCCTTGTGGGTCCCTTCCAACTTGGGGTATTCTACAGTTCTGTGTTTAGTAATCAGCAGAAACTGTATCCCCATGAAAATAATACTTTGTAAAGTACTGTCAGAGCATATAATTGAACTGGGATAGAGGAACAATGTGAGTTGTGTCTGGCATGGAATTATATAATTCTGGTCCTTTTCTTTCCCATCTTTGCCGTCTTCAAAAGTCGCTCAAAAAGAAGACAAAATGAGAAGCACAGAGTTACTGCTAGAACATAAATAATAGAATCTGGGCAGGTGTGTGTGGGGGAAGTAACATCTCTGCAAACAGCTGAAGGAACATTTCAGCATTACTTACATTTTTACGTCTTTTAAAAATTAAATGAATAATTAGCAGAGTGTTGTTTATACAGAGATGCTGTTTGTCTTATTGTTAGCAGTTTTCATTTAAAAAAATGGTAACAATAATTTAAAGAAAGACAAACAACAGTCAGAAAAATAATCCTGCTTTATATTTAATCATTAGTTCCCTGTATGGAAATTCTAGATGTGAGATTTCTTGGGGACCTCAGTGCTAAGATAAATGCCAGCATTAAAAAATAAAAAAATAAAAGATGTTGAAGATCATTGTTTTGGGGTAAATCTATAGTCTAAAGTTTCACTGAATATTTGAGTCTACTGCTTCAAAAATCTATAGTCTAAAGTTTCACTGAATATTTGAGTCTACTGCTTCAAAAATCTATTCAGCTAAGAATTAAAACACCATTAGAAGAAGAGAACTGTTTTATGTAAGGCTATAGTTTATTATATTCAAGATTCTGTATTGTATTTTTTTTTAAACAAAACTCTAGACGATCACATTTCTGAGAATAGGAATCTCTCTCCTTTTCCCTAATTACAACAGTTAATAAATATAATGTGCTCTGTTTTCTCAGATAAATATTACTCAATTATTTCTTGGTACATATTCACATAAAATTGATAAAATAAATCTCAGGCATAAAAATTCAAGCATTAAGGCACACAAAGTGATAAGATTTTAAATGTAAGTGTTGAGCAAATTCATGATGATCGTAGTATCAGAAACAGTAATGTCAAATACAATTTTGTTTAGGAAAGAAGAAACAACTGAAAGCATGCATGATGTTTTAGAATAATAATAAAAAAAAAATAACACAACTTAATTCCAGTTTTCATGTTATGCTGAGGTAGCTGTAAATACCTTCCAGTGACTTTAAAAAGCAGCAATTTTGAAATTACTGCTGGTACACACTTTAATCCATACACACGTCTCCTTCATACAGTTTGCCTAGGTTATAACTCCTGTAGGTGTTGGGCTTTATGCTATGTGCACCATGTACACAGAAGTGGTACTCCAGAGGACAGACTCATTCCACACAGCACAGAAGTGGACAAACCACTTCCTGTCTGCTCTGCCCTGGTAACGTGCATCCCCTGGGAAACATCCCTGGAACTGCTCATTTTTGCTGAACACAGCACTGCTTTATCTTCAGCTCTTTAGTAACGAAGAAGACGACAAATTGTAAATCCTACTGCAAAACTGATTATACATTTTCCTGCCTGCTTGGAACCTGTGTAATCTGGGCCCACGATAACTAGGGACTCAGCAGAAGAAAGTTATGGGAATATTGCTGAGAAAGATGTTTAAAGCAACTTCCTGGAAAACAAAGCCTGCTGTGGGAACACGTGCAGAAGGCGTATATATCTGACAGCTGCTTTATATCTGAAGGCGCGGCGCTCCTATCTGACGGCTTCAATACTGCTGCCAGTAGCACATGCCACCACCCAACGCTAGGCCGCCATTTCAGAGCTGGGCTGCTCCTACCGTGCAGCAGCACCACCATTTTCCAAAGCCCAGCAGAAAGCAAAGCAAGGACACAGAAAAGGGGCACGGAGAGCAAATGTAACCGAGAACTACGGGCTGCACCGCCACCGCCCGCGCCGGCCTCCGCGGCAGGACGCCGGGCGCGGAGCGTGCCGGGAGCTGTAGTCCGCGGCCGCCGGCGGGGATTGAGGCAGCGAGCGGCGAGGACTACACCTCCCTGGGGCGCACGGGAGGGAGGGGCGGTGCCGTGGGTGGAGCGCGGACAGCTCCGGTGCTGATCGCGAGGCGGGTTTGCCGGCACAGTCCGGGTGGGCAGCGGGCGGCGAGAGGCAGCGGGGAGAGCGGCGGCCGCGCCCGGCGATGAGGCACGAAGCGCCCATGCAGGTCGGTGCCCGGGCCGGGGGCGGGCAGGCGGTGCGCGCGGCGCGCCAGGGAGGCGGGAGGCGGCGGGACGGGGCGGGAGGAGAGCCGGGGAGCCGTGGCGCAGTCGGGCTGGGCTCGCAGGCGGCTGCCGGGCACGGCGCTCAGCGGCAGCGGTCGCTGGCTCGGCGGGCGTGACGAGAGCGGGTCACGGTGGGCGAAGGTCCCCGGTTGGGCGGACCCGGCTGTGGGGCTCCGTGTGCCCCGTCCTGAGCGCACAGCTCAATGTCCCAGGCTGCCCAACCAGGGAAGCTGGCAGCGCGATCCCACTCTGGGGGTTCGGATGTTTAAGGGTGAACCAATCGGTGCCCTGCGGGTACCATTAATGCCCTTCGAGCGCTGATCGCAGTCCCCTGGGAGGGTAAGTTTTCAGGGCATAGTGTGAGGAATGGGTGTCTGGGCGTGCGGGAAGTTGGCGAGTCGTCCCCACCTGTTTGTGCGAGGAGCTGCTGCCCGTCCCCAGCGGGGATAGCCGGCTCGCTGGCACAGCTGGGAGCAGTGAGGAGGTGGCTGCTTTTCAACCATTTCACACATCGTGATATCGTGCCCCTCAGTATGTCAGGAAGAAATTATGCACGTACAGATGCAAGTAACACTGCACAGTTTGAAGCACTTTCTGTGTAGTTGTTTCAAAACAATTTGTGCTGTGCGGTTAGCTGTACATTGATTATTTCTTATGACCCCTTTGTGATCTCTTGTGGGAGCTCTGGGCCCCCAGACTGTACACTCAAACACATGACTGCTTTCTAATAGAAGATCAGTCACGTTTCTGGTGATTTGGTGGCAATCAATCCTGCTGATTCTGTACAATGCAAAGAACACTTCTGCAGTCAGTAGTGATTTAAGTTATGGGCTGCAACTCTGGTTGCTAATATTTTTCATGCTGGATATCTGCTGTCAGTAATATCAGCTTGAAGGGAAGATCTGCATCTGCTTTAATATGCATGCTCAGAAGGCAAACTGAAATCTTAAGTTACACTGAAGTGGCATTGGGTTTCTTTGACTTTGGACAGAAAATGATGATTTCATAGATCTTTTGCAGAGCAATTGCTCTTATGTTCTTATGTTGAAAGCTTTCAATCAAAGAGGTGCGCTGGACATAAAACAGTCTTCACTAAGAATCTCTTTCAGATTCCTGACTTGAGAACAATAATAATTAGTCTGCTGTTTTAACTACCTAGGTCTGCACTCTACATGCATGCATTAGGAATATTTATATGGCATTTGTCATTTATTTACATTTGTCTTTTGAAGTGTCAAAGTCATATTTAGCCTGTATTGACTTTGAAGAGCATTTCATTAAAAGCAGATTTTACTGAATAAAGAATGAAAAATACTGATTGGTCACTCCTGCATTTGACATTTGACAAGTCACTGGTATCGATAAATACTTGAAAAAACAAAATGGTTGTTCAACATGAGAATAAAATTTGAGGAAAACAAAGTCCATATTTAAAAGCATTATTTACCTGGCATATATCAGAGAACTGCTGCTTATATTTTATATCTAGTTATCAGTATAAATTGAATTATTGTTTAACAAAATTGAATAAAAGTCAGCAGATAGCAGAGCCTCATTATAAACAGAGAAAACAGCTATAAAAAAACAAACAAACAAACTTTAGTAAATTCCAGTGTTTCAAAGCAAGAGAGATGGACAAAAAACGTCTGTTTTTAAACATATATGATCCAAAGTGTTAATCATGCAAAAATGCAGTCTGGTGGATGAAGTTTCATTTTTACTTGTAGTTTCTGTACATTTTTTTTTCTACTTACACCATTTCATGCATTCTTACATATTATTCTCATTAAAGATTTGAGTATTCTATTATGGACTCTTCTCCATTTTTCCAGCATAAGGATAGAATGATTGGTTCTTGTTCAAATGTGGCTTAGAACTGGCTGGACTAATTGCCTGATTTCCATGAAACAAGTGTTGCTTCTTTGTACACAACAGTTTTGTGGAACAGTCTGTTCTAGAGCTAACATCTCTCTGAACTACAGAGCAACAAAAGAAGTGATTAAGTACATGTCTTTTGACCAGAATGAAAATAAGTCAGGAATACTTTTTTTTTTCTCCATTTCCATCAAACAATAATTAAAAAGAAAAAATTGAAGGTAAAATGTTTTAGAAGGATAAGAAAAAGGGCCTGTGCTTTAACACTCTTTTTTATATTTATGAATTCTTGTTTGAAACTCAGCCTCATAACATTTTTCTTTAGGCAAGAAGAGCCAGTTCTTAGCAGAAAGGTAGCTGAAACAGTCCTTCCAGAGAAGGAGTTAACCAGCATAAAAATTGACTATTGTCATCTGTTATAGATAGCTGGATCTGGGTTAGAGTTTGTGACTACTTTTGTCACTTGCTGGGGCAAGTAATTTCAAAGATTGCTAATGTCACAGAGGTGAGAGAAAAGTAAGGAAAGAGAAACAATCGGTAAAGACAATATAACAATTCTGATGCTTTGTCAGGGAACAAATGACAACATTTTTTTCAGAGCATCCCACATCCTGTTCACTGACAATGGTTATGCTCAGACAAAATGGTTTATAACAGACACATCCAAACACAATGGAAAACAGCAAGAGCAAATAAAAGAATCTTTCTAGATATTAAAGAGTTTAGGAAATTATGATTAAAAAAAATAAAGCCACATCAGGTCTTTTAGATGCAGAAATTAGTATGGCAGTGCATCTCCTATCAACGATTAAAATTCTTAGATGAGTCATTCTTGGTTAAGATTATAAGCACTGGAGAAGAGCCTGCCAAACGATTGAATCCACACATACCTTTTTGTTAATTAATCATTTGGAGCCATTTTTTGTCGCTACTTCTATTTGGAAGTCACTTATTTGCTGGTTCCATACTTTCTAATGCAGCTTAATGGTACACGGGTCTAGTTTATACTCAGTTCTTCTCAGTGCCCAGCATCTGTTCCCGTATACAACTGCCTGAATAGTTTTCACTCCCTAATGTTTGCTCAAGGTTACTATCTGTGCATATTTTACTCTTTTCTTAGATTTCACTCACAGGAGGAAGTTAAGTTAAAAAAAAACAACAACAACAAAAAATGACTGAGGAATAGCATTCATTTCACCATAAGCAGATCATCAAAATTCATGTGCCAAAGCTGTTCCAGAACTATTCTTTATAGTGCCTTGCATGCTGCCGTTCTGGGCAGCAGCAAGCATTGTGGCCATATTCATGCTACTTCTGCTGATACTTCTGCTGATACAAAGTAAATAGAGCTTGTTTTAGATTCTCTGTATCTGCTCAAATTCCCCAACTTGGCATTTCATTATGTCTATTGTAATAAAACGTCTTAAACAATACTTTTCAGACTGAACGTGATATGCTTACAAGCATTCATGAATATAACTTCATAACACCTTGAAGCAGATAAGCTTCTCCTGATGCTGCCTAGTACATTGTTTGTCAAACTGTATGCCGCAGATAGCCAGTGATCCATAATTCCAAATAAACAGTTGTCCAGTGAACTCTGTTAAAAATGAGATGCTAAGGTGATCTGCAAGGCTTTGTGAGAATTAGCTGTGGCCTATGTCTGTGAATAGACTTGTAACTGTTGAGAGAGCACCAAAGAGAGGTTAAGCATCTCGCTGAAGATAAGAGGAGAAAATAAGAAAATGAAAGTCGGAGTTTACCTCTGACAGAATCACAAACAATACTCAATCCCCAGATTAATCACCTGCCAGTTCACCTATAAAATCATTCTTCATGACTAGATCATACTTTCATAGAATAGAATATTAATATATGAATATTATATATAATGAAATATATATAATGAAATATATAATGAATATAATATATTCATAGAATAGAACTTTCATAGAATGTTCTTCTATATAAGGATCTTAATAATATCCTGACTACACTGATTATGACCTTTGATCTGTAGATTCAAAATGCTCACTTGTGGTTCATCCTACATTCAGTCCCAGGAGTTACAAATACTGATTTTTCCCCTCATATTCCATTGTTTCAATTTTTACTGGCTATCTTTGTTTAGTAATATTTGACAAAAAGGAAGATCCATCTTACAAATAGCTGCTTGTGCAGTGTTGTCCTTTTGCTAATATAGCAAGTCTTTTTGAAAGCAATAAAATTGTATGTATTTTTACACTATATATAAAAAATAAACCCTGTTCTTTGAAACAACTAGAATTTAGCCAATCAGTGTCCATTTACTGTAGGTAGAAAAATGATATGTTCACCAGGCTTACTATTAATATTTTTCTTTAAAATATTCCTGCTATAATTTTTAACAAGTTAGAGAGTGGTTGTGGAATACATAAAAAAATGAACCTTAGTATTCTCAACCACAGCTTTCCTTTTTGCATCGTCTCTTCCAAGAACAATTCAATCTGCATAGACATCCAGAATATGGAGAATATATAAGTTCAAACTGAAAACTTGTGCAAGCCAGGAAGATCATGGCACACTGCCCTTCTTAAGTGAGAAAGCTGTTCAAATTAGTTCTACCAAAGAAAAAGGTCCTCTAAGACCATAGTGAAGTGTTTCATCATCATCATGAAGACCTTTTCTAATTTGTTTTCTTGGATCTGTTCTGTTTCAACCAGTTCTTTTGGGATCAAGGAAGCAACTAAGAATAAGACTAGAAAATAAACTGAGTCTGCTAAAGAGAACTATACTTGATTATTAAATTTGCTTATGTCCATAATTAATCTACATTTAGGGTGCTTAAATATATGCTGAAAATAGAGAAGCATGCAAAGATTTTGTTGTTGGACGATATTCAATCTGGTAATGTATCTTCTGCCTGGTTTTGGTAAAGAGGAGGCATGTGATTCTTCCTGACAATAGGTCTTCTGATCTTTGTCTTGAACTTAGGTTTCCCTGTGGGCTCTCAGGTCTGTCTTGAGTCCTTCAGGAAGTGGCCTGAGGCTGCTTTTTTTTGCTGCAATCCTGATGACTGTGAGGATCTGAAGAGGTACTCATGCTGTTAAAAAAAGAAAAAAAAGAAAAGGTGCATGAAGTGAGCTAGTGGAAACAGCTTTGTGCATTTTTTTTTTTTTTTTTTACTTTTACTGAATATGGTCTAATTTTAATTGAAGAGAAAAAATCAGTGTGTTTTGCTGAATGTATTGCTTGTTTAATGTAGCCATTTAATCACTTGAGAAGAGAACCTAATCAAAATAAAGGTAAAGATTTGGCTTTCTTGGAAGCAGAAGATTATAGCATTAGCAAATTTGGCATGTTTATCTGGTTTCTGTCAGTATATGTAGTATTTAATTAACATTTCTATTCTGCTACTTATTTCTAGCATTTTTTCCAAAGGAAGAACATAACATCAGCATCATGTTTTTCACATTTCTTTGTTAAATGCCTCCACTGTTGAGACAAGTCATGTTAAAAGTGAACTGCAATATTAATTTCTCTGGAGCTGGGCTACAGCGCAGTCCACTATTGAAGCCAGCAGCCTGCATTTAATAAATAGAAGCACTAGAAGGGTATGCACAAATCCCTGCAAGAACAAGCATCTAGGTTTCTCCTCCAGTTAGCAGAAAAACACAGACTCCCCTATAGTATCATTTAGAGTGGGAGCCTAGTACACACTTTGAAGCTTATTATGAAATGAGTGAGCTTTGGGAAATAATGTCACCAGTGCTGATTTTGATGTTTCTTTAGCCTTGTGCAGACAGCAGTACTATTCTAAAACTCATCTGGGCTTTGGACAAAGAAAAGAATCAGTAGTAGTACTCTCAGAAGTCTGTTTCTCTTTGCTGAAGTTAATCTCTCCAAGCAATCTAAACTATTATCAGTAACTCATTACCCTCCTCATGATTTCCTAGAGAGAAGATGGAAAAATTAGTCCTTTCCCTTGACTTTCTCTTATGCTTTCTGCTATACACAGTAGGCAGAAATACTGAAATAAAAGTTGGCTGCAATTCAACTTCCCCTTAATTCTGCATATGGCACTGCAAGTATTGAATCCATAAGTTCAAGGTATGGTGAAATTGCTGAACTTTATTTTTTAATTATTGTTAAGAACATTTAGGAAAACTACTGCATGGGAAATGCACATAAACATTAACTTAGAGGAACATGGTTTAAAAGCATCAACAGGCATTGTTCTTACTTAAGAAAGCCACATGAAGCACAAGCTTTAGTGAGACTATTATTAGCACTATTATTAGAAACCAGGCCTCTTGGTTACTCTGATCACTGAATCATACTGTTTCTGAAGAACTGTGAGGCACTGAAGTACTTAGGGATTAAATGTAAGGCACATGGGGTCTAGCAAGCTAAATATAGAGCTGGCAGGTACCAGCTGGCCTTGTGAAGAGGTAAGCTGAAGAAGCTACAGGAAAGTCTTCTTATGAGAAAAAAATCAAGTAAGGAAATGCTGCTGCTTCTTTCTCGAAGTGGTAACTTACGGTTTCAGCTGCTAGATTATGGAAGAGAGCCTGAAGAACAGCAGAACAGGATGCTTGTGAAAGCATAAAGGCTACTCACTGGCATGCCCAGATACTCCACAGCCTTTGGTTTGGAGGATTTTATTACTTGTTGCAAGTTGTACAAAATGTTAGATCTTTATTATTTGATAGCCTACTGAGATTAGACTGGCATAAACACAAGATAATTTCCTTTTTTATATGGTCCAAGGAAAATATCATAGAATCACAGAATGGTCTATGTTGAAAAGAACATCAAAGATCATCAAGTTTCAACCCCGTACCATGGGCAAGGTTGCCAACCACTAGAGCAGGCTGTCCAGAGCCACATAAAGACTTTCCCTGAATTCCTCCAGGGATGGAGCATCCACAACCACTCTGGGCAACCTGTTCCAGTGTGTCACCACCCTCTGAGTGAAAAGCTTCCTCTTAACATCTAACTTAAATCTCCCATCTTACTTTGAAACCATTCTCCCTTGTCCTATCACTATCAATCCATGCAGTCATTCCCCCTCCTGTTTATATGCTCTCTTCAAATACTGGAAGGTCACAATGAGGTCTCCCTGGAGTCTTCTTCAAGCTGAACAAGCCCAGTTCCCTCAACCTTTCCTCACAGGAGAGGTGCTTCAGCCCTCTGATCATATCAGTGGCCCTGTGTCTTTCTTGTGCTGGGGGTCGAAGATGGGGCCTCACAAGAGCTGAGAAGAGGGAGACAATCACCTCCTTCTCTCTGCTGGCCACCCCTTTTTTAATGCAGCCCAGGATATTGTTGGCTCTCCAGGCTGCAAGCGCACACTGCTGACTCGTTCTCATTCACCAGAACCCCCAAATCCTTCTCCACAGGGCTGCTCTCCAGGCATTCTTCCCCCAGACTGTGTAAGTACAAGGGATTGCTCTGGCCCAAGTGCAGCACTTGGCACTTCTCCAGTCCACTGTCCAGGAGATAAAATCCCCACACGGTTTTAGAATAAGGAAGAGTGGTGGGGGTGAACAAGCTTTGTTTCTCTTTTTCAATGTAGAAATAAGAAAGGTGAAATATTAGTGATATTCACACCTGTTAATTTTTACTCTTTCATTCTAAGACTTGTTGTTGCATGTTTGAGAAAGAAGTGAATAAATATTAAAGCTAATGCAAATACTCAGGATGCAAAGATGACTGAGATATCATCTCAATGATTAGATATCATCTCAAGGAGATATCATCTCAATGATGACTGAGACTCAGAATGCAAAGATAACTGAGACCACATTTAGTCATGAACTTTAGTCATACTATATAAAAAGAATAATTCTGAAATCAAACAGTCCCTAATGCACTATTTATGAAATAGAAATCTTAGACTGTATTTTCATTGAAAGCTTGATACTTTCATTGTTTCCTTGAGAACTTTTTGTCCACACATCTATATGACTCTCCATAAACCCAGAGGAGCTAGCATAGTGTTATTTGTATTAGAAGACAAGAAAACTCACTAAGAAGATTTCTGCAGTGATTGAAATTCTGCTAAGAGTTTCTGTGAGTTAGTGTCAATCCTTCACCTTTCTGCAGGGACCTGGTTCCAGCTGTCCTCTCAGACTGCCTGAATGCACTCTGGGATGTCTAACTTAGAAAACATTGACGCAGGCTGCTTTTCCGAAAACTTATGTTAGGAAAGGCTGTTGGTCTTGCTACCTGAAATCAGTGTGCAAATGTATTACCCTTCTTATTTCTCACCTGCAAGAATTTAAAATGCTTGAGATTTTTCTTAGTATGTGTATAAGGTGAAAAACTATCTAGTTTTAAGTGTTTATTTTTGCCATCTGCTTCTTAATCATGATTAATCACTGCAGGTAAAATTTGAGTTATATTTGCACAATTTATTTCATTCTTCACATTTTCTAAAAGTAGGTCTTAACCATTATTCAAGAGCTGGACTTCTAGAAGGATCTTTTTTATGATACAGTGTTGTTTGCATTTGATAAGTATGCTTTTACAACTATTATAATGAATAAAAGAATCATAAAATTGTCTTAAACTTCTGTGAATTTCTTAGATCTATGTGCTTGTTACCAAAAATTTCAATAAAATCTAGAATTTTGCTATTTTATATGACTTGAAAGACAATAAGCTATTTCTTTTTATTTTGAATTGCAGATGGCATCTGCTCAAGATTCCAGATATGGCCAGAAAGACACCTCTGACCAGAACTTTGATTACATGTTCAAACTGCTCATCATTGGCAACAGCAGTGTTGGGAAAACCTCCTTTTTATTCCGATATGCAGATGATTCCTTTACTTCTGCATTTGTGAGCACAGTTGGGATCGATTTCAAAGTAAAAACAGTTTTCAGAAATGAAAAAAGAATTAAGCTACAGATCTGGGTAAGTCAAGAATAATAATTCTATTAACTAAGCAAGCTGTAAAAGTTTGTTAGTCAGATTTAAGCTAGTGTGGATTTCCACTGAATGTTATAATCTGTTTATAATCTTTATATATGGCAAAGTAATGAAAAATAAATTCTTTCCTAGATTATTTTACTGTTTCGAATCCTAGAACATAAACGATATTTTTAAGGTATTCAAATTCTCAGAGTATATATTTTGAATTTAATTCCTTTAAGAAATAGCACAGAATGACAAACATTTATAATCTGTGCAGCCACATGTAATATATAGTCTATTAAAAGTTCTATATATTATTAAAGAGAATTTCAAAGTGCCAGTTAGGACCTGCTCTGTTTTGTTGCCCCTCCCCCCCCCCCAGTCCAAAATAACAATAATAATTTAGGAGAAATTGTAGTAGATGCGTAACAGAAATAATAATTTTTTGCTGTCAGCTAAGTTTGTCATCCTGATCACCTGAACCATTTTCCTTCTTCTGAGGATACAATCCTCTTGTCTTTCTCCTACACTTCAAAGATAGCATAAAAAATCTCAAATGAGGAAAATGTGATGCTAGGGAATAGGTGTTCTGTTCTGCATATTATCCTCTTCCTCAGGAAAAGATAGTAAAAAATGTATTCAAGCAGTAGCTAGTGATGCTAATATATCCTGATTTTTGAGTATCAGGGTAATACTCAGCTAGAGAGACATTAGCAGAGCTTTTAACAATGTGGGAGCTGGAGTTAAAGCTTCAGATTTGTGTGGTCTCTCTTGACTGCCTAAAGATTTTCAACGTGTTCTTTGTAAGGTATTTGTAATAGCCTTAAATGAAGTGTCTTTTGTTTAAGTAATCTATAAACTTTGTTTACTTTGCAAACTATGTTTACTATAAACAGCGCATCCTTTTTCATTGCATGAATACAAGTAATTTAAAAAATATATGTAATGATAGGAGCCATTAAATCTGGTGAACCTTTGGATAAAACATGACTATGTTATCTAACGTTTTAAATGGCAAATAAGGTGAATTTCTTTTTAATATGGAATAGTTTCCCAGCATTCTCACTTTTTACGTGAAGACTGTGATCATAAAGGTAAAACCAAAGGTGAATTTGCCTTTGTTTCCTAGGCTGTATCTCATTAATGTCATCTTAACAAGGCTAGAGTCCTTATCTCAGATCATTTGCTGATCTGTGCCCTCTAGTTATAGCAACACAGGCTTTTTTCCTCTCAACTTCTCTACCTTTTTTAGCTTAGATACTTGCTGTTATCAAGAGCATAAGAGATTGTTCAGCACACTAGGTAATAGGTATCATATGTTCTTTCACTTCAGTGTTGAGCACAAGGTAATTCTCACTGACATTACCTTATCTTTTGATAAGAGAACAATAAAATTGTGTTCACATTATTGTCTTTACACAGTTCTTCTTTTAATCACCAAGTAGCTGTTACAATTGATTTTATTGTTCATGTATCTCCTAGCAAAATCAGCAACATCAGTTTGCAATGTTATATTAATATGATTAGCTTGACATCAGTATAATATTTCTCATAACATCTCTCCATGCATGTCTACAAATATGTGCTTGGCTCAAAGCAGTCTATTAATCTAAATGTATTCAGGACCATCCAAGGCATAGAGAGGATATAGCAGTTGTATTTTTGCCAGCTGGAATAAACTTCCAGTTCTAGCCAAATGATCATTTTGTTGGTCTTTTTATGGTAGCAACACCATATGGACTGCTATAAGAATGACCCCCTTTGTTCTGCAGTTACTAGCAGTACAGGAGAATCCTTGCCTAAAAACTCTTGCAAGTGAAATGTTTGAGCAAAAACAAGTCTTTCATCTCCCATAGAGAAGAGGGGGCAGAGACAGATAATGAAAAGGACCTTCCTGAAGCCATTTATCAGGATTTAGCACCAGGAACAAGACTCAATATCATACTGTCAAGCAAAAGCTTTTTTCCACAGCCAATGCTTCCTCAAGAGTTTTGTTTGCTTGTTTATTTTGCTTCCCCCCCCAAAAAAAAAAAAAACTTTAATGCTGGTTCTTAGAAACCCTTTGCCATTTCCAAATGAACTGAAACTGTAACAGCCCACTATTGCTGTTTGCTCTTTTTAGATGAAGTGTTAGAATACTGTGATGCAGTTAGGCTTGCCTGTGTAAATCCAGTGTAACACTCCTGGAACCATAGGCAAAATTAGCTAAGTATCTCAGAAAGCTATTGCAGTATGCAAAATGTGAAATAGAGCATTATCACCCTATCTCGTAAGTTGTATTAACATCTGCATTATTATTTATATGCATTGTCTGTATATGTAACACCTTTCTATTTTAATCTTCATTTCTTTTATTATGCAAATGCATTTCTAAAATGAGTAGTTCTGCAATATCTATCTACATTTCAAACTACAGTTATGAAAGACCATTTATATTACATAAAAAATAAAACTGACTGAGTCATTGTGAGTGTGATTTAATGTTAGTTCTGAATAAAAATATGCATTGATTTGTAATACTTCTTTCAAAAACGGTGACAAAGTATTTGGGGACATCATATGACAAACAATTTTAAGTAAATATGAAATAAAGCATTCTGAAAAATCTCAAAGATTTACATAGAAGAAAACGGAAATGAAGTGCAACTTAATGCATATTCTGAATGATGAGTTCAGAACTTAAATACTTTCTCAGGTACTGTAATGTGGAAATACATGTAATGTCCTTGACTGGCAGTAAAATGAAAAAATGCATAAACAGTAAGGCTATTAAAGTCCCTAAAATTCCCTCTCTAGAGATGATGTTTTCAGCTACAATTATTTACATGGATTTTTTTGGTAGATGCTTCATATTTAATAACATTAATGCTTGTCAGGGAAGGGCATAAATTGGTTTGAAAGTCAGTGTGGATGCTCAAGGAAACAGCCATTATTTTTAAATAAATTTACCATTGTTATTACAATATGAACTAGCAGGGTTTAGCAGATTGAAGTAATTGCTATCTTACATAGTGGGATACCCTGCAGATCTTTTCTTTGTTGGGAAATTTTTCTTGTTTTAAGGCAATGGTGCTTTAATCTCGGATTCAAAGGGCCTGAACTGAATTATCTTCTTTAAGGTTTAAAGTCAGAAAGGATGCAGCTTTTTTTGTAATACTTATCATTACTCAGTGCTAGGATGAGAAAGAGTTTGCTGGGAGTTCTGTAAGATTTTTTTTTTTCTGTAGGACTTTTTTTTTTTTTTTTTTTTTTGAGCCAAATGCCTTTTTTCCACAATATGACTTACTGGAAAAGGTTCAAAGTTCAAGTGCTATATTCACTAGTGATAGCACATTAACCTGCCATAGGACCATGAGCTGGCCTTGAAATTTTGTTTCACAACAAATTATAAATTTAGCCACCTCGATATTATATTATATAGACAGAATATTATCAGAGTTTTTACTTTTTTGAGAAGTGAAATACATAAAATCCTCTGTGCTTCAAAATCTATTAATTTCTCATCATAAACTGTAAGAAATTTTCAGAAGGAATTTTATCTGTGCATACAACCTATGTATGCATAGGATAAAAGTCCATGTGAGGATGTTAAATGTATCAGTGTTAAATAATAAGCCGTAATATGTTTTTTCTCCCGTTTGGATTTAAACTATGAATATAAAAAAGATGGAATTAGAAAGCTATAAGACTCTTAGAAGGCTATCAGACTTCTGGGTTTCAAATTCTGTTGTTTAAAAAATAAATGGCTTGTTATTCCTATGGTGAGAAAAATACAGTATGGAGAAAATGAATGAAATGAATGAAAGGTCAGAGAGGTGAATATTGGGGAAAAAAATTTTAATCTTATAAATCTGTCATTGTATTCAGTACGAAGTACTATATACCATGTTGCTGTGATGCCCTAAATGTTTACATTACCTTTGTGAAAACTCCAGATGTTTAATAGAAATGATAGAATTCACAAGCTGATAAAATATAGGGAAATGTGGATAATACAATTGTTAGCCAGTGCTTGTCAAAATAGATAATTAGAATAGGAAAAAGAGTAAAAATGAATCGTTGATTCCTAGAAAATAAAATTGCAAAGACAGATCAACATACTTATGTCTGGTGTTGTTAAACATCTTCATCAGTGACTTGGATGAAAGGATAGAGTCCACCCTCAGCACGTTTGCAGATGATACGAAGTTGGGAGGATTGTCTGACACACCTGAAGCCTGTGCTATGATTCAACAAAACCTAATAAGATTGAAGAGTGGGGCAGGGAGAAACCTGATAAGGTTTAACAAGAGCAAGTCTTGCACCTGGGGAGGAATAACTGCATGTATCACTACAGGTTTGACAATGAGGCTGGCCATGAGCCAACAGTGTGTACTTGTGGCCAAGAAGGCCAACGATATCATGGTATGCACTGAAAAGAGCATGGTCAGCAGTTCAAGGGAGGTCTTCCTCCCCCCCTTTTTCTACCCTGCTGAGGCCACATTATGCTACTCTGTTTGGGCTCCCCAGTCCAAAAAAGACAAGGATCTCCTAGGAGTCCAGTGGACGGCCGCAAAGAAGATTAAGGTTGTGGACCATCTCCCATATGAGGAAGGGCTGGGTAAGCCTGTGGAAAAGGAGACTGAGAGGGGATCTAATAAATGCTTATAAATATTTAAAGGACACTGAGTCCAGTGGACGGCCGCAAAGAAAATTAAGGTTGTGGACCATCTCCCATATGAGGAAGGGCTGGGTAAGCCTGTGGAAAAGGAGACTGAGAGGGGATCTAATAAATGCTTATAAATATTTAAAGGACACTGGGAGGCAAATGGAGGAGACTATACTCTTCTCAAAGTTTATTTCAAAAATATATAAAAGTTTGTTTTATATCAAATTTTATTTATCCTTTATCCTGTCCCTGGAGGTGTATAAGGCCAGGCTGGATGGGGTCCTGGGCATTATGATCTAGTATTTGATCTAGCAGTCTAACATCTAACCCTGCCTGTGGAAGGGGGGCTGGAACTTGATGATCCCTTGAGGTCCTTTCCAACCCAAGCCATTCTATGCTTCTATGATTTCCTGATTTCTTTCTCTGGTGCTAGTGTGTGCATTGCTGCTGCTTAGAATACACAACCCTTTTAAATGAGAATAAGAAATGTAATATTGAAAATAAGATTTTCTCCTCTCAGAGTGAAAATCAAATGTGTATCTAGTCAAGCAGTAAATGATTTGAATAAATCAATATAGAAAGCTGCAGGGCTTTGGAATTTCTCAGGATCTGTGTATAGCAGTAAATTAAACATAATGAGATTTATTTTTTGGCACTGAATTTAGCTGGCATGAAACATTTTTTGTCCATATGTTTTAACTCTTTTAGTCTCTGAAAGAGAATGGCTGCATCCAGACTTTGTATGGTATGGTCACTGGCCTTGCTAACTTCTTAAGCTTGTCCAGGAGCTGTTTGGCAGAGTGCAAGCAAGCTTGGACCAAAGCTATGCCATAAAACATGCTGACAGCTTCAGAGTATAGACTAATTCCATGGCCTAGAAATTCTCCCTGGCACACATTAATTTACTGCTCAAGACATACCTGAAAAGGGCAGCAGCTCCAGCCAGCACTGGGATGGACTGGCCTGGATGTTATGATAAATGATGCAAACTGTTCATAAATGCTAGTTTGTATGGAGACTCGTAAGGTACCATTTCTGGGCAAAGGTAGTTTATTAGGAGCATGACTGTGACAGCCAGAAAAACAAACAAACCCACAACACTTTCTGGACCTCTCCTGTTAACTGAAAGAAACTGTAATGTGAAACTTTTGTCATCATCTAAGCTAGACTTCAACAGGTGAATGATATCCTGAAATATTCTTTCTCCTCAGTTTATTTATCGCCTTCCAATACTGTGGAAATCTTTGAAGAGACATAAAAAATATTTATTTGAAAGTTTCATCATTGGATCCTTTTTAATGCTGCTGTATTTTTTCATGCAGTGCTTACCTTTCAATTTCTTTGCAAATCATATTTGTTGTACTTTATTTCTCAGAAAAAAATGCAATTCATTAATCATAATTTTTCTTTTGTTGTAGTAGTAGTTTCTAAACACCTAGTGTTTAAGAATTCACACATCCAAGGAAAGCCCACTACAGTAGTTTTACAGACCTCAGTCAGATAGCTTCCAGGAGTTCAACCTTATATAACTTGAGCACCTCAGTTACTTCCAGAAGTTCTAAGTTTTCATTTATTCAAGGAATATTAGTGCTCTTAGTATTTACTCTTTATTCTATATTCTTTTTATTGCACCTGTTCTCCTTACATTAAAGCTGTGCCAAAGGATCTGAGTCAGCTGAGGTTCCCACTGTTGCAGATAAAAAGCCAAGAAAAAATGATAATAATACTTGTCAGTCAGTAGAGTGGGAATGAGCACATGGGAGGGGTTTCATAATGGAGATATTTGACAGAAAAATAAAGCTGCTTGCCTGCAGCAAGACAGATAGACTTTTCTCTAAACATTAACAGATGCTAGTAGTTTATATAATCTATGTAATTTGTACATAACTTTAAGATCATCACAGCAAAAGAAAATATAGTAAGAGATTGTAAAGATGTTTGAAGTTTGACTACATACAATGTTCATACGATAATGTATGATTGGAAAGAGAGCAACTCAGTGAGTCTCAGTGAGAATGGCATTGTAAGTGTGGTAAAAATGCTGAAAGTTAAAGATATTGAAGGTGATTTCTTGTGTCCGTTTCTTGCAAATGACTCCACAAAAGCAGAAACAGATGGGACACTGCAATCCTTTACTGGAAGTATCAAAACAAAACTCTGTGAAACTGTGCAATAAATACTGCAATGGAACCTATTCATAGATGTATCCCTTATAATATATCTACTTCTTTTAAAACTATTTGAAGGATCTATTGTATAGAACTAGAAGCCAGTCTTAGGTTCCAAAGATCTTATCACAGAACGAGGCATACTTAGTTCATATGGACTTTAGTGAAAGAGTGCAGTATGTGAGATTAGTCATTTTTGACAGTGATGGCATATTTTAAAAAATGATGTGTTTTTAATTGAAAAGTAAGAAACTGTTCAGATATGATTTTTTTCATTATATTTACTTGTTTATATTTCTATAAAAATCACATGACTTGAGAAACTCTAAACTCAGATCAGAAAAAAGTTTGTCCTATCTCTCCAGCATCCCTGGCTTTCACTACTGAAACTGTTATCTTACAGAGATTGAAAAATCTCCAATACATATTTTTGGTGTTGCAACAGCAGCTTCTACTGATGGATTGAAAGACATGCTGTTATCTTTTTCAAAAGAAACTCAATAATATATATATATCATGTCAGGGACTGTAAAACCCCTCAGTTGCTTCAATTATACAATAAGTCATACTGATTTTATTACTGCTTAGCTATAAACAGTGTGGTTATTTTTAATTCCTTTTCAGCTCCTTCCCTTCCTGCTGCTTCTACTTCTAGGCTGTAAATCCCTCTACTTAGGTAAATGCATACTGGAACTTCCGACTGTCTTTGAGTTGGGCCATCTGTTTTTCTGATTTCCAATTTAAGTTGTGTTGCTACAATATTACATGGTTCAGGCAATGCTAACCATGTACAGAGGTCTTCAGACTCAGACCTTTGATTTAGATCAGTGTCAGAACTGATCAATAGCTGCTTCAGTGGGATGGATGTTTAATAGATCTATACAAGAGGTGTTCACTGGTCTTAGATTAGTTTCTAATTAATGTACATCCACCTTGCTTCTATTAACTAACAAAAAGGACTGAAATTCTGGTGTTATGAATACTTTTATACATTCTTAACATGCTTTTTCCCCCTGATTGTTTTAGATTCAAAACTGTTTCTTAGCCTTGCATTTAGTGCTACATATGTCAAAATACACCACAAATTCTTAGAGAAATATCATGTGAGTTTGCCCTGTGTTCTTTCCTAGCCAACTGTTTTTGGCCACTGGCATGATACTGGGCTATAGAGCCCTGTGACCTGATACAGATAGCTTGCTTTTATACTCCATCACTCCAAAGTGTTGGAGGTATTTTAACAGGTATTTTTGGAGAGGAAATGAGGTAAAATCAGTCTTCCAAACAGTATTACATTTCAGTATTTTTCTTAATATTACAGTGGTTTTGGAAGTACCTTCTGCAACATTAGTTAAAATATTTTCCTTTTTTACAGAGGTCTTTGCTATGGAAAAGAGCTTTATTGCCTACTTCAACAATCTTGCTGTATAGCTTTGCTTGTAGCAGAGATCAGGTCTCTGTGACAGCTTAGTACTATATATATATGTGTATCATGGGCGGACATTAAATATTTTCTGAGAAAGGCTCCTGTTATCAATAAAATGATACATTTCCATTCAAAGGCATTGATTGATTGGAAAATGAAAGTGGTGTTTAACATAAGTAAAAATTTAAATAACACTCATCTGACTGTTTAAGTGGAAATTTCCATGGAGATTCTTTTGGAGAAACTGAGCTAATTTAAGACACTTCCCAGAAAATTTTGCTGTAGTGCCACTTAGGCAAAATTTTCCATAGGACTAGTGGGAAATGCCTCGTCATCATTTACACAAAGAAATCATCATCAGGCCAGACCTAAAGTAATTGCAACTCTTCCTAACCTGTGGTCAAGCAGTTCTGGTATAACATTTATTTCAGCTGACTTTGCCTTCCACATTGTGATCTGCAAGTTCCCAGCATTTCCCACACAAGCAATTTCATAGCAGTAGCGTAATCATAATGAAGTAGCACTTACATGCGTGTAAGCATCATATAGGTGGTACACCAGCTTCATGGAAACTATTAATGAGAAAAGGAAAAAGAAGATAATACAGTTTTTCGTGAATACATGTGTCTCGAGAGAGCAAGATTTGTGACTCCCTTGAAGTGAGAATTCAGAATGGAAAGAAAAAGGAGGAGGGAAAGATTTTACTGGAGGTAGCTGAAGCAAGAAGAATAATCCTAGACTAACAGTAGGGAGGAAAAAAAAAAAGCTTTTGTAAGCGTTGAGGCTCTATAAAATCCAGAGAAATCTGACAGTGTATTTTAAAATGTGAGGTGAAAGTTATTAAGACCATCATTTTACCAATCATGAATAAGTCTGTTTCTAAAATGGAATTAATGTTGACAGCATTTCATAAGGTGAAATCAGCTGTGCTGACAGCTTTTCTGAGGCATTTTAATGACACATTTAAGACATCTGTACAGCTATGGTGAAGCTACAAAGAAAAGGCAAGCCTATATAGGTGCTTCACTGCATTTTAGTAAGATTTGTGTTGTAGATTGGTGTAACGGTGTGCTCTTGCTTTGCCTTTTTGAAATCAGAGAACTAAAGACTTGGATAGGAGTCATAATGTAAATGGTATGGAAAGGGGAGTGTAGAAACACTTTTGCATTCTCCTGCTCAGTGCAAGCTGTTTCCCTGTGCTTTGTTAGAATAGCTTGAAATCCTTCTGAAATTGTTCTGGATTGGACAGGGGCAGAAGTGAGTAAGGGTGTCCAAGGGTCACATGAAAGCACCTTTTTTTTTTTTTTTTTTTTTTTTTTAAGCACTGTGAATTTGCATTATATCGTGCAAGTAACTGTAAGTGCACATAATAAGAAATCAAAGTCACGAAGGACTCTGTGCCACTTCAGGATAATGTTTTTAGTAGCTAACATGTTAAGAACAAGCCTCACAGCTTCTACTTGTGAAATGATAACATCCTTGGAGAATTTAACCACATATTTGCATTCTGTCATTCTGTCTCCCACGTGTGAGATGAGAAAAATCAGTTAGGATATTGTTTGCATTTATTTTCTGAGGAGAAGCCGCTTTTTACACTTCTGTTTCTTTCCAGTGCAATACAGTGCTAATCTCCTTCCATCTTTTCTGAATAAATTTATTGTTTTCTATAATCAGCTAATGACTTTGTGGTTTAATCCCCCCCTCCACACACCCCCTCCAAAAACCAAATCTATAATTTATAGCTGTTACAACTTTATTTATTTCTGAAGTGCAGTTTAAAAATATAAAGAATTCTTCTTCACCTTTGTCATCAGTTCATGTGGAAGATGTCAGTAGTGCAAATTAATAAGGCTGATTTCTCTGAAATTTTGATGGTACCTAGGTATAAATAGCGCATACTTTTTTTCCTAACGGGTTATTTAGATGTGTTTTTTAAAAGAAAAAAAGTTAAAGTCTGTCATGTGAAGTCAGTTTTTTGTTTCTGATAGTAGGTATGATATTTGTTAGATGTTTAGCCCATGTAGGTTGGTTATCATTCACTTTAATTTGGAAATAAAGCCAACTCTAAATGAACTGATATGAAGTAACCTCTTGTAAGGGGCTGTCGCAATGATACCAAAGCCTATATTTATTCAGCTTAAATAATCACTCTAGGATGAGCTAAGCTAAAAAAACAAAAAAAAAAAAACCAAAAAAAAAGCATAATCTATAATCAGGATTCATATTTTATGTCTTCAGAAACTGCATATTTCTGATGTTTTTTCCAAAGGATTTCTAATTCTAGTCATCACAGGAGATACTTTAACAACATTAATTGCAATTTCCTTCAAGTGTAATTTTTTTGGAGCAATCTTTGTGTTTTTCATGCACAGAGACTAGTCAGATGGAGTTGTGATATAAGGCTATGGTTCCTAGATTTTAGTAGGCTTTTTCACATACGTGACAGCTTTACCTGCACTAACTGTGAACTTGAAGTGCTGGAGAGGGAAATTTGGAAGCTTCCTGAATAGTTATGGGAAAATCACAGACTTTTTAATGGTATAAAAAGAAATAATCAAGGGAATTTCCTGAAGATGAGAGTTCATTAAAGAGGAAAAACAAACAAACAAACAAACAAAAAAGATGGCTAAGGACAAGTTGTCTTGAAAGAATGATCATCAGATTTAGACATACATTGTGGAAAGGTTTTAGGTTTCATTAGTAATAGGCTTAGTTAGATTTAGTTAATAATCTTAATACTCAGTCGGTATACAATAATAAAACTTATTGAGGGAAAGTTGGGAAGTGATATAGAAGAACAAAATATACAGTTAAGGTAATGATTTTCAAGTGTGCAGTAGTAGAAAGAGATTTATTTTAGTAGTGACAGATTGTTCACCTTGGGAACAACAATAAGAAATTAATTTACAAGCTAGAAATTATTCAGTTAGCAATCACTGAAGAAAAACACAATCTGGGTACACTGGAAAGAGAAAGGATTCCTGCCAACCATCCATGTGATGTACAGTGAAAAGGAATTAATTTGGGATTTGCATGTGCCTGGTGAAGGAAACAGAACCATACTATTATCCATTGCACTGGAGATGCTTCATAGCAAGTAGGTGCAGAAAAACAGTATTGTAGTGGGTACAGGAACAGAACAAAATAGAAGTAATCAGAAAGTCTGAAATTTTTACTCTAGGAAACAAAGGAAAGAGCAGTGCCATGCTTTTTGAATAAGTATTTTTTTCAATTAATGTATTTGATCAATAATATGTTTACTTTGTAAAGAAAACTTTATTCTCCACTGTGAAAAAGTTTGGACAATCATATGACATCAAGGTCCTGTAAGAAGTACTCTGCTACAAATGAAGTGGATATGCAGTGATGGGCTGTATAAAAGACACTCATTAAGTGTGTTCAAGTAACATCTGGATGTTGTATCGAGGGCGTGCTTTACTAGGAAATGTTGGCGATAGGTGGACAGTCAGACTGGATGATCTTGGAGGTCTTTTCCAACCTTGGAGATTCTATGATTCTATGATGAACTGCCTTAAAAAATATGGATGGAGTTAGGCTGATGAATGGCATATCCTCTGTTCTCAGTACTCTCACTTGCTCCCTCCTAAAAATTACAGTGAATAATAATGTTTTTACAAATGTTATTTAAATATGTCAATCTTAATTATGGTATCTCCAGAGCTTATTTCGGCTAAATTCCTTTTGTCAATTCCACCCATGCAGGTGCTAAGAGTGCTGTATCCACAGCACTCCAGGCAGTTTAATGAAATGAGGGATCAGAAAAGTGTCATTAGCTGGCTATGTGCAATAAGATAGTGCCACTGGCAGGTGGAAGTCATAAGAGAAGCATGAGACAAGGGCAATCAATGAGAAATCAATTTAGTCTTGGACAATTATGGATTTGGCAACAATTAAATTCTCTGTGTCATCATGCCCATTTGTAGCTTTGCTGAGAGTATATTGTCTAGCAAGGCAGAAAGATATTATAAGGATCACATAATGTCAAAGGGTGTTATAGTTGCTTTGTTTATGAAGTACAAAGTCTGAGAAACCTAGCACTGTGCTAATTAAGAAAAAAAAAAAAGTGATGTGATTGTAGCATATATGGGAATTCCTGTGAAAATTAATGCCAGACCTGAAGCAAGATAGTAATTAACAGTCTAGGAAAAAAAGACCTTATGGAAAATTCAGATAGTCCAGGAAAAATGCCTCAGTGCTGAAGATAATGAGTGCCATTATGATCACACAGGAACAGGATTCTTAAAAGCTAAATGGAAGAAACTAAGATAGAAAATGACATCTGTATGAAACATCCTTAATTGGACGTCAGCTCTGGGGATTAAACCCGTGTTTGTTTAGAGCTGAGATTATGAGCACTTCTTCCTTTGTTTGAAAAACTAATTCCAATTACAGAACCATCATTTCATAAACTGCCATTTTAAGGGCTGGTCTGGAGGAAAGGAGAGAACCTGTGACTTCAAAGGAATAGAAGTAAACCAGGAATCTCCTAATTCATTCTGTCAGTCCCATACATACAGATAAGCAGAAGTCCTTGCTAAATGACATTACACTGATGGAAATTTACAAGAGTTAAGAAAAGTCAAGCAAATTCATTGAAGGGCTATTCACTGAGTGTACTTAACAACATAGAAACTATATCTAGCTCAGAAAATAATGGATCTAGGTTTGTTTAGAAGCTTCTTTATTTACCCGTAAATCAAATATGATCTGTGTTTTCTTTAAGGAGAAGCATAGCTACTTTTATGAAGCTTTTTTCAAACTCATAGAGGGTAGATTTGGTTTGGATATAAGGAAAAAGTGTTTCACAGTGGTAAAAGGGTGGTGAGGCACTGGAATAGGCTTCCCAGAGACAAGTTAGATGCCCTGACCGTGTGGACTTTTAGGCCAGACTGGACTAGGCTCTGAGCACCCTAATCTATCTGTGCATGTCCCTGTTCACTGTAGAGGAGTTAAACTAGATGACCTTTAAGTATCCCTTCCAACTCTAAGGACTCTATGATTCTCTGATTCTGTATTTCCTGACCAGAAAATTGCAAGAAAATTCAGACATCCTCATTTTAACATATATTTTATATTTTATCATATATTTAACATATATTTTATTTATTTTTATACATGCCTCTGGCATGTATAGAGAAACATGAATATTTTAAAAATAACAGGATCCAGGGAAACAGGAGTTTTCCCTGGTTCCTTTGTGGAGCCAGGATTTGAAGTCAGTGATCCTTGTGGGTCCCTTCCAACTCCGGATATATAATTTTACAACTTTCTTGATAAGAGTGTGAAAAGAATTTCAAAGAAGTCTGGTTTATTATTGGATAAGGAGATGGCTGTATTTTAAACATTTTTTGGGAACATGCTAGAGACCACTAATATTGATGGATACAGGTTTGGATGAATATAGCCTTTGCCTCAATTCAGTCATGGTGCAAAACAGAATTTCCAGCAAACAGTGTGTTACCACACAAAAGGCTTCAGACAGGGAAATGGTAGGAGCACAGAACAGAATCATAGTAGGAACACACAGTGATTTTCTGAACCTCTTAAAGTTTTTTTTTTTTTTTTTCTTTTATCTTTTTTAACCTAACTTAATTCCATTAGAACATATGAAGTACTCCGCAGGTTTTGCATAGTTTACAGGCAAACACCAAATCAAATCTGCTTCATGCAAAAGTAAATTTGTTTTACCCCTTTATGCAGATGCCCATTAGAGTGGGAGTAGAATCATTCTGCACAGCAAAAGGATTACCTTCCTACACCTGTTTATTTCTATTCATGCAGATGGGAGTCTGTGTTAATGTTCTACCCAAATATAAATCTCAGCAGACTGAAATATGTGTCTGGCTCTTTTGGGAGCTTGAGTTTTCAAGATTAGCACTCAGTCTTTCAGGATGGTTCTTTCTCTTGGAAGCACGGTAGTTAAATCTGCAGATACAGTCACAGACAAAATGTATCTTTTTTAGAATGTTTATAAACATGACCTACATAAGATGTACTTAGGTATAACTTTCTTTGATTTATCTGCTTAAATGTAACTCCAAACCAAAGTAATACAGTTTCAGTTTTTGTTTCATTTTGTTTGTCAGTTGCTTGCTTTGCTGTTGTTTGTTTTGCTGTTGCTGTTTGTCTGCTTACTTGTATTTGATTGCCTGTGGATTTTGTGAGTTCTATCTAAACAAGAGTTTTTAATGTTGTTTACTGATTTATAGTTTTGTCTTTTTTTAATCACACATCACTTTTAATTATAGAATTAACCCTTCTTTGGCAAACAACTTCCAAGCTTGACAGAAACAATGCTGAATTACTGTGAATCATCCTCTTGGTAATCCAAATTGTATTTCCAGTATTGCAGTGCTTTTGGAGAATTACAGAATGGCTTGAGTTAGGAGGGACCTTAATGATCAACTAGTTCCAACCCCTGCCATGGACCCGGCTGCCACCCACAAGAAAACTAAATAGAATTCCAGAACTGAATTCCAGAATTGAATCACCTGTAAATCAAAGTTTGCAATTAAACTATCATTTACATCTCTTGTATAAAAACATGGCCAGATTCCCTGAACTATGTAAGGAGCTAGGAAAGGTTTCAGATTTGTTACAGCAATGAAACTTGTCTTGACAATATTCTGTTAAGTTCAGTATGTACCAGTTTTACTAGGTGCTGTGACATTCAACAGCAGTGTTTTGTAGGAAAGTTAAGATCTTGACTATTTTAACAGAATATATTTTCTTCTCTCCTACATAACTAAACAGAGTAAGAATTTGTGAACCTTTTCTGATGAGATTTTATCTCTAATTTCTAAATCCAGTAGGTTTGTGGACAGAAATTCCAAGCTTAGCAAAGTTTGTTTCTGAGTAATTCAAAAAAAGAAAACCTTCAGTAAAGTATGCAACAGTGATTTCTTGATTTCTCTCATCTAGAATTGTAACTGTTGTACTTAGGGACAGTTTGTCAGTTGATCTACAATGGCAATATTCTGCTGCAGTGAAAAGTGTCAAGTTATCAAGCATGGTAAACTGGAGACTGAGGTTTTATATTGGAAAATGACAGAGGGAAACGTACCAAAAATGTGGAATCAGAAACTTCAGGACTTAGCTAAGATTTAGGTATCTGCTATAAGCTGGTATAGAATTAGGAATCTTCCAGAAGGTGATTAATTCCATGCTAAATAAAAATATCCCACAAAAAAATTTTCGTTTTGGAAATGTCTCCTCTACTAAGCTGAGGCAGTAATAGGCCCAAATTATAGCAAGCTAGGTGTTTGCTAGATGTGGCTCTAAGGGACATGATTTAGTGGACATGGTGATGATGGATTGATCTTAGAGGCCTTTTCCAACTTTAACGATTATATTATTCTATTTTAGGTGGTTGAATCACACCTTTAGCAACTAGAAAGCATGGGGGTACCTTTGACATCAAGAACAGCCAATATCATTCTTATTTTTGTCTTGCTTCTCTTACTTTTTTTCCCGAAAAATCTTTATGCTGTAAGTTACTGACCAGCAGAGCACTTTGAACAATGTGAATAGCACAAGTTATGTTAAGAAAGTAGACATTAGCTACTGAATCAATATTAAGTATGCAGAAGCTATTTAAACTTGGATGCCATTGTTGAGATGATACCAGTCGTTAAAAATGTTCAAGTATTCTTTTTTTAGTAGAACCAACTGCTTATGTTCTCATTCAGGATTTCCTTCTCTGATGAAAAAAAAAAGTAGATTTTGCAGAAGGAAAGTGAAGATAAATACTAATACTTATAAGTTAGTAGCATTTAGAGACTGAAGTCTGTGACACTTGTTAAATATTTGAGAAAGGTTATGTTGTATTCTAAAACAAAATAGTAAAACTTTATCTGCATGTACAGATGCTTTTATCCATTTTATGGAAAAGAGTTACCTTTGTGATTTATTCTGATGTCTCTATGGAGACATAAAACTTGTCAGAATCTTATTACACTTTGTGGGAGGATCCAGAATACTACAGAAAGTCTCTACTTTTGTCTAGAAAATGTTACTGATGATATATTTTTACAAGGAAGAGAGGAACTAAGAACAGGACTTGTATTGTTTGTTTAAGGTTGGGGTGATATTTTCTGCAGTCCTGAAAGTTCTTAATACCTGTTGCAGCCTAATAGTTTTATGATCCACTGTGCACTTCTCCTCATCACTGGAGTTCTTTAAGATGGATATTTACTATGGAGAAAGAGGCTGAGCTTCCCTAAATCTGCTATATCATCAAACAATTCTAGGCACGGTTTTTCCTAAGAAGGAACTGAGTTTATTACAGTCAGTGGCACAGTGCTTCATAAAGAACTTGCTGAGGAGGTTGTAACATTTCTTAAGTAATGTTGTTATATATGCAATGAATTTTCACATTGGTGTGTTTTTGCTCACCAATCCATTTTCTGTCTAATTTATTTATATTTATCAGAGAACACTGTGTAATGCATGCTGCCATCCTTTTTACTGTTAATTACCTGGACTGTAATTCAAACGTCTTTTATATTCTTTGGCATTATAACTCTGAAATAGCAGGGTGGTTGTTTTTTCAAAAAGCCAGGCATTTTCTTTGTAGGCAAGCCAAGATTTTGCATCATATGTCCTAAGTAAATGAGCCACATGTGATATTGATCATTTAGGATTTCTCTTTTTCATTTTGTAATATGCCTTGGCACAAATCTGTACTTTCACGTGTCTTTTCAAAGTGATTTCTGAGGTTCTTCAAAGAGGAAAGTTGTAACTCATTTTTGTGATTTGGCCTCCATACCAGTAAGATGCTCACTTGCATGAAATAACATGTTTGCCTCTACATTTCACAAGAAAATGTTCAAGAGAAATTATTCTCTTTGTCTTTGTACTTCCTGCTGTTGTAAAAACTTCCAGAACTAAAATCATTTGTAGCTGAAAATCCTTATTTTCAGCCGTAGATCTCAGTTCTGCAGCCCTTATGGGAGTGATTTCTGATCACATGAAGACATTACTCATGCAAATCAAGAATAGTGGACCAGGTCCATATTATATCCCCCTTAGAAGTCTGAGTCTGCAGTCATTCAGCTCCAAAGCTGACCATCAGCTTATATCCTTTGAGTCATAGCTAAAGGTATTTCTACCAAGTTACAATTGATTCCTACTAGTATGTGACTTTTCTCAACTCACATTCTGTAACCATGTGCTTGCAGCCCATGTAATTAATTATGATAGAGAATTTGGAAACATTACTACAGTCCAGATACTTAGAGACCCCCTACTAATTTCGTGCAAGGCTATCCGCAGTGGCTAGTGCCTCCTTAGCATGATCTGTACAGAACTGAGTCTCTTTATAAAGGATAATCATAATGAAGAAGTAACTTTGAGAGTTTACTTTCTACTCTGTGAATGACAAGAACACCAACAAATCCTAAGAAATGGGGGGAAAAAAATGATGTATTGAGATCTTAATTGTTGGGTATCTAATTTGTAAGTCCTGTCTACTGGTGGAATGTCTGAAATCTAAATTTTAGGTATTATATATAGGCATTATATATTTTTAGGTGATTGTATATATTCATTATTTTTATTATTTATCCTAACAAGCGTCTATAGTTTGTGAGGTCTGTTAATGATCCTTGGGTTCCCTTTGAGTGTTTGAGAAGGGAGGAAAGAAGAGTAGTGTTAACTGATGCACTTAGGCTGGGGAAACCTCCTGCTATACATAGTAGACTGTCATGTCTTCAGGATGTGTTAAACTTGTTTGTTGTCATGTCACTGGATCCTGTAGAGAATTAAGGTGGGACCTTCATTCCAGGGAACTATTAACAATAGGAAAAGAAGTAGAGAAAATCAGAATGATAGCTAGGTAGGATGGAATAACTGAAAGAGAAGCCATATTAAGGAGCAGAAGGCAGCTATGGCTTTTTTTTTTTTTTTCCTCTATTAAAATATGCTCAGCCGTTCCAGTATTAATTTAAAACGTTTTCTTTTTTTCTTTTTTCTGATTCTTTCTACAAGTATTTCATGTTACGTTGCACCAGGAGATTATTTCTTTTCAGTACCAAGCATATGTGAAAAATTGAATCAGAATGGCTTTTCTACTTTTATAACAAATATCAGTGAACCTCTTGAAATATCCTTATAGTTTCTGGGAACAGGACTTCAGTGATGTAATAAACAGTGCTATCTACCCTGCTATTTTGACAAAGTAAATTAAACATAAAAAATTTCCAAATTAGCCCAGGGTTACAGAGCAAAACTGTCATTCCTTTCCTCTTGCTCTTTAACATTGTTGCCTCTGTCTCCATTAATTTCTCAGAACATCTGTGAAGTAATCAGCATATGGCCTTCCTGTGTGATTCCTAATGAGCTTATTAAAAGCTGAAGCATAAAATTACAGTTGGATGTGACTTTGCTTTACTTTACACTCAGCTTTTAATTATCTACAATCACTTTATGAAATTCTTAATAACTTGGCAATGAGGAAAAACTGCTATGGCATTTGGAAACAAAGAATTAAATGAGCAAGTAATAGTAAGTTTGGTAGAGAATGTTTTAAATTTTTACTTAAAGCAACATTTCTCCCCAGGTTGCTGCTGTAGAGAACAAGCTAGATATGATAATTCTATTTATATAAAAAAGAAATTATTTGATGTAGATATTGCGCTCCTTATACATGGACAGATGTCAGTCTTAATCCCAAAATGATGGCTTGATATCAGAAGAATTTAGAATCAGTGGACAATTTTGAGATTCCTAAAATTCTAGAATTTCTAAATTTCTAAAGCTTTCCCATAGAATGACAAAAGTTACATGAATTTTTATGCTAAGTAAACTATTTCATGCTAAATTTAAAAACAAACAAACAAAAAATGTCCAAGTCTTCCAATACTTAAGAAAAGTGCAATAAGGAAACAGGAAAACATTATTTTTACATAAGGAAAAAAATGCAATTTGAAGTTGTTCTGCTTTGATTTCATATGTTTCTTTCCCTTATGACTTCCAAGGCTTTAATAGCGAGTTAATTAGTTTAGTTTGTTTTGTTCATACAAATGTTTGTTCCTCACATTTTTATTATTAAGGGTCAAACTTTGTGATGGTAGGAATTAAGTGAAAACAGCACCAATAATCATTCCTATTGGATGGATTTTGGGAATATCTGATTCAGTCTGCTTCATTTTCAATAATTAGTCTATAAAGTTCCTCCTTGTGTCATTGTTCTGATCTTCATCAGGTCTGTGTTTGCAATGATTTTAGATAGATAACCTAACAGAGATAAAAGTTCAAAATTGTTCATTCTAAAATCACATCGACATTTAAAACGTGGATTTCTACAGTTTTAGTTTAAAGCCTCTGTCAGTGAGATATGGAGTGATGGTCTGTGTGAACTGTGAATTACAGGTACCTTTTTGAATTGCCTTCAATGAGTCAGCATCTGGAACAAGTCTAGCGTGTAGACACTTCAGTCATGCCTGAGGACATCTTTGTAAAACTCATAAGCTTGGGACAATGATGTGTAGAAGTGAGTGTGAAGCCACTGACAGCCAGGAAATAATTATTTTTAACATCTGACATAAACAAATATCCCTTCTGTATGGAGAAGATAAGAGACATATATTGACATCCCTATGGCTCCATAGATTCCTTATCAACTTTCAGAATGGTCAGCGCTGCAAGAGTATCAATGATTATTCTGTCAAAAGAATGTAAGCTTATAAGTTCCTTATAAAAAGAATTATCTTACTGCCAAAACAAATCAGTCTGGACAAGTGGATTCATTATCCATTCATTATTCACACAGCTATAAATGGTCTGGGGCTACATTTCAATTACTATAAAATCTCTCCAGCCTTGTTCTTTTTAAATTATTTCAAAATATTTTAGTCACAGCTTTATTATATATTTATTTTTATTTTGTTTTGTTTCCAAATTCTTTTATCAACTGTCCAAGTGTGAGGCAGATTTGGACTGCTTTTTTATTTTATGCAGTGCAGTTTTACAGTAGTATGCTAGATAACCAGCTGAGATAAATCTGTTTTTCCTTCCACGTCTACGGAAATACACTGGCTTATAAGATCATAAGATCTAACCCAATATCAATTAACAAATCAGCTAACAGTCCTGAACATTATCTTCCTTCTTCCTTATTGTTACTCCAAAAACTATGGATGTTGAAGTTGATGCTTCTCTGTACTGGAGCAGTGTGGGTTATTTATGCAGATAGCAGACTTTCTAAAGAGGTAACTTACTTTAGACATCATTATTACACCTAAGAAGAAGGCATTCAATTGTCATTAAAAGAACAAATTTCCCACCAATTCAAATTATATTAACAAAACAAAAACAATGTAGATTTATCATGTTATTATAGAATTGGAAGATCTCTCTTCTTCCATACATTTAATCCTTGCACATATTAGCGTAGTTCTGCCTTCATAGGTTAGGTTAAGTGTAACTGATAAACCCTGCAGTGTCAGATTTGGTGTCCTTGCAACCTAGAAACCACAAAGATGAAGACTGTAAACAGGTTTACTGATGTGATTGTTTAAGTGTCTGTACACGTACCACCATGGACAAGTTATTGTGGACTGTAACATTGGTTCTGCCTCAGGAGTAGATTGATACTGAAAGCAAAGTATGTCTTTGTCATGTCCATATCCTGAAATTCCTTGTAGAGCCTGATTTATATGTATATGATATATATGCATATTTTGTTTCTGTATTGGAAAACATTTGGTCTCCAGTTTTGCTCAGTGACACAGGAATACAGCTCCTTCAATCAGTGAAGTACATTTCTTAGTAATATCAAATCACAAAGAATTCATTGTCACAATACTGCCAAGATTGGAAGGGACCTCAAGAGATCATCAAGTCCAACCTCCTTGCTAAAGCAGGTTTCCTACAATAGGTCACACAGGTAGGCATCCAGTCAAGTCTTGAATATCTCTGTAGAAGGAAGCTCCACAACTTCTCTGAGCAACCTGTTCCAGTATTCCATAACCCTTATGATGAAGAAGTTCTTCCACATGTTCAAGTTTTAGGCCATTACTCCTTGTCTCTCTAATTAAAAATTTTTCTTTTTTGTTTTTCTTGTTTTATTTACTTTATTCTCTAATGTCTTCCTTTCTCATATAATCACATAACTAAACATTATACAATCCTTCTTTTAAATGGGGAAAATGATATGCTTCCCCAGTTTGTCATTAAATCTATATCCGACCTCAACAGAGTAAGAGAACGTCAACTTCAGTAATCATGACACCTACCCCTGTTCTTTACCTCCTCAACTTAGAAACAAACTTAGCTTCTGAAATCTTTTGAACTTTGGTTTCTTTCTCAAAATCTGAGAGTTTAGAGCTGTACATTAATAATATTCAAGACAAGTATCTATTGAAGAGCATGTGCCATGAATTCTGCGTTGCTTTGTTGAAGTTTTCTGATTACACTTTTGCTGAAAAAGGTTTCTGAGGTTCTGCATAAAATTGCAGTCCATAAATAAGAATTAGTAAAGTCCAAAGCATTTTTTAAATAGCTTAGTCTGTCACATTAAAACCAACTGTACTTTTTCCTCTCTACTGGTTTTTTTCTGTTTACTTTTTCTTGTTTGGTTGTCACCATAAATTTTTCTCAAGGTTTTTGATTTTATTGAGATGTGCTCAGGAAGCCTTTTAAGTAATCCATTGTTTATGTTGGAGAAAAATTCTACATTTCTCTCATATTCTTTAGTTTCCTGGTAAAATTTAGCTGATAGTTCCAAGGAGTAAAATGGTAGTCAAACTGCAGATTCGACTCTCCTTGCAAACTGTCTAATCTACCTGTTTTAACTTATGGGTGGTTCAGTTGGCTAATTAGACTGGATCTAGCTTAGTTTCAATAAACTCTTTAAAGAATAGATGTTATTTGTTATTTTCATGTATTGCATTGTAAAATTATACCTTACTTTATGAGGACAGTCAAGCAGAAAACAGGTTGCCAGAGAGCTTTTAGAATCTCATTTTGAAAGTTTTCAAGATCCAACTCAATAGAGATCTGAGCAATCTCTTCTGATCTTACAGCTGACTTTTTCTTGAACCAGAGACAGGGCTAGCTGACCTCCCACAGATCCTGTGCAATTCTGATCTTAAACATTATATTACTGTAGAATTTGCTACAGTAGACAGTCACATAATTATCAGTCTCTAGCTGTGAATTTCTGCTAAATAGTTGCTGCAATAGCATTTAAATTCCTGTGAAGCTTAGACTTTTGGAATAAATTTGTTTAAACCTGGAAGTGCAGTGCCCCACTGTCTCCTTTTCACTTGACTGTAAATTATAAAATTTTTATGATGTAGTTTTATTGGCTGAGAATTTAAGTAATTATTTATTACCTCACTCTCAGCTAGCATCAATATCACAGCTGTACCCCTATCCTAGATACAGCTGTGCTACGTTGAAAGCTACTCCTTTAGAGAAAGAGTCAGTATTCCAGCAGATAAGCCCCTTGGGTTGCTTTGTGTATGCAAAGGAGTTCTGCTATGATATTTTACAGCTTCAGGATACTAATGTTACTGTTGTGTAGTGGGAAAAACTGACAAAAGATATGTCTATACAGTCAGGTTGAGAGACTCGGATTATTTGGTTATATACAGCAATGAAGGACTCTCACAATTCTGTGTCCACCTTGGAAACGTTCTCAAAACAAATTGAAATTTTTGGATGAGGATGGATGTGAAATTTCTTTTTATACCTGATGGATCCAATCAAATTTTCCCTGATATGGCACACAGTAAAGAATTTTTCTCTCCGGAACATCTGTGGAATGATTCTTTTGAATCTTTTCAGGATATTTAAATGAAAGGGACTGTATTTCAACCATTACAGTAAAATAAAATCAGTACTATCAATATAAGCTTCATCAGTTGATTTTAAAATGAAGTAAATTTACAATATATAAATCAGTAAAGTTAATGAAGTCTATAAAACAGAATCTATATCAGTGTGAGCTCATCAGTAGTAAAAGGCTAGTACTATTTCTGTTCCTGGCTGGATGATGTATGTGTATAGTATCAGTGGATAAACATCTCTAGTAAATAGACAGAAACATCTGTAGTACATAGTGAGAATTTGCAGCTATTGTGCCTTTGTGAGGCAGGGAGTAATAGAAACAGTTGGGTGCATCATCTTCATTTTAAGAATGAAAGTGTTTTCAGAAAAGTAAGGAAACGGGTTTGAACATAGCAAATTTAAGAGATTAGGAACTGAAACTTAGCTATGAGTACATAGCTACTGCCTGAACTGTGCCTCCATCCTAAAATATAGTATTGCAGGAATCCTACAATATTTGAATTTCCTAAGAAGTAGATTTATGGGTTTGGTGCCAAGTTGCCCACTGAATCGTGATGCGTATTTCCCATGTAGGTAGTACAGTATCAAGAGATACAGTCTACACAATTACAGAGTGTCCTGAGAAAGCTACTGATGAGTGCTATAGCACTGATTCATAGCTAAATTCCTGTATAATAGATGTGACAGAGAAGCAAGTAACTCTTCTCAGCAATAAGATATCTTTAACACCTTTTTAATGGAAGATTTGCCTGGGTCCCTTCTCAACCTCCAATTAAATTCATTCTGAAACCACTTGGATTTCATTCTATTATCAAAATCTACCAAATGTAAGCAATATCAAAATAAAATGTCGGAAAAGCTATAGGTGTAGTAGCAATGAAATAAGGCTTGACAGCTTATAATTCAGGAAGCCTGGTTATAATACCAGTTTTGTCACTTCTTTCTGATGACAAACTGTCCTGTTTGAGCATGTTTTATCGTATTTGGATTTGCGTTTTAATTTTCTTAGAAAAATACAGGTGTGAGAGAGCAATAGTTCATTCTCTTGTCAGAGTGAAATACTGAAGGTATTTTATGATTTTCATTGTCCAGGACTGTCCAGGAGATAAAATATTTAATTCAAGTGGGGATATTTTTGTTCATTTGGTCCAAATTTGAAGTAGAAGTCTTATTATTTGTAGGCTGCTTCCTGAATTAAACCATTTTATAATGTGAAGCAAAACATTTTACTAATGTTGGACATACAACCACATACATACGATATATGTAGAATTATGGCTACTCTATGCACTGGCTGTTGCATGGAATCTGTGGTCTGTGCAATGGCTGTTGCACAGAATGGGTGGTAACCCTGTGCCCTTTCTCACTTATCCCCTTCAGGAGTGACACTAACACTCATTTCATCACCTGACATGAGTATATGATTTGGAATACATCTTCTCTTCTTTCCTCATTTATAAGGGAACTTTGCACATTGGTGTTATATGAATTTCACACATTTCAGAAACATTTTCTCTTTTTGTGGAAAGAGTTTGTGCACCCAGAACAATTGTGAGTTTTATATTAAAACCTAATCCCTGTTTAAGATATACCCATTGGTTATGTGTTTAAAACAAACAAACGTGCAGCAACAACAACGAAATGGATTGGAAGAGGGAGAGCAAGAAAATGAGACCCAAACACTCCAAAAGTCTCTTAATGAGCGTGCAAGCATTAACAAGGAAAGATTAAACTGTCTGCCTAATGTTTCTGGCTGTCAAAAGCCCACCTTTTTGATAGCTCACTGTTTCCTTTTCATACTTCTAAGTTTAATATACATAAATAAATAAAACATACATTTAAGTTGTGTGCTGCACTGGTTTACATACAATAAATAAATAAATAAATAAAACAAATGCAACTGTTTAAGCTTTACAACTAGAAATGTTCTTGCATTTAAAATGTTTGCCAAGCTAATCTCAATATGTAAGAGAGCTGTTCTGAGGCAGTATTCACACAGAGCAGGCAGCAATCAGTGCAATCAGATAAAATTATACTATATCTAAATCTTTGATTGCATCTGTGTCCCAGAAATGAAGGGAATTTTAATTCTTGAAAAAATAAACATTAAGACTAAAAGACCTATTTTGTATTGATGTTACCCAGGCAAATTAAAAGCAATTGACAATGAATTTTATCTTTCCTTTTATCTACTGTTACAAGGGACTCTTTGAATTAAAAATATGCGCAGCTCGCTTCCCTAATTTTTCCAGCAGTTTTGAATTTTTTTTTCATTATTATTTCAGAGGAGATTTAATATTTTTCACTTTTACGATACTTTTGCTTCATTAAAGCCAGCATTGTTCATGCTGGCTCTTCTATGTAAGTGTTGCTTCAGAGACATTTCCCAGTAACGGCTGTAGAGAGAGACTGTTTGGGGTGCAGAAGACCAGTCCCCAGCAGTATTCTGTTGCTTCACATACCAATTGTTAGTGTTCTTGTGTACAATGCATAATAATGGTATCTTTCAAAAAGTATACTTGCATCTGGTTTTCTAACCTAGAAATAGATTTTTCACAAACCCCATTCATAAATAATTGGAAAGTACCCAGGATCCACAGTGAAATTGATGTTCTTAATTCACTAAGAATGGGAACACGCTGTAGGCTACACTGAATTTCATTTCTTGGACAATGGTATCTGTTTTCAAATACTCTTAGTGACCTCTACTCTGCCAGACATCATCTCATGAGGCATCACTGCTTAAAATCAACTGCTACAGATCTACGACAGGAAAATGGATTTGAATTCTTAGATAACTGTGTGGTTCTGGCTCATTGTTGAAACCATTAGATCTATGTGCAGCTTTTCTGTGAACTTTTCCTGTTTCCTTTTGTTTTGTTTGATTATTTATTTACTTGTCTATTTACTTATTTACTTTTGAGGTAGTGGAAAAGAGCTGCGTTTCCCAAATGTTTAGTTTGTAATGAAGGCGTTCCTGAAGACACAAAGCTAGCTGAGTGAGCACTGCCATAGTTTATATTTGAGTATACTTTCCTAACTTGTACGTGTATGATGCTGCGACATTTACATAACATTTCCTTTACAAGAAAAAATAGTTTGAGGGCTGTGAAAAATGCAGTAAAAGGAGAGAAACAATTGCATTCCAAACCGATTTGTTTGTTCTCACTACTGTTACGAATCTGCTTCTCAGTCATTAACTGCTAAGAAACGTCCTAATCTTTTAATTAATATATGTGTGTATTCCAAAGTTAAATGCTGTCTCTGCTTGTGCATATGGCCATCTCAGCTGTGAACTGCTATTCTCTACTTTCAGTGGAAAAACACTGAATAACTCTACAGGAATTTAAATGTCTCTGTGGAAAATGAGCTTACAGAAAATACTTACCTATTCTGGCAGATATGAATGTAAAACTAATTATTCATGTCCTGTGAGTGGCTGAGATGAATGGGAAGCAGCAGATCCTGAAACTGTTTCTGATATCTGAGAAGGAAGGTCTCAAAGGTCAGTTGACTTTTTATATAGCCCTAGTTTGCAAACTTGCAAACCTGATGTGAGCTGAGGTTTAGATTTCCTAACACTGACTAGGTGTGCACCCTGCGAGTCATGGCCTTCTGATCGTTTTTGACGAATAATTTCAGCATACCACTCTCCCTTGCCATGTGACAGGAAATCTGCGCTCTGCAAAGAATGTGAAGTTGTACTCTTTGTCTTACAAAGGAAATCTCCAGTAGAGATTCTTTTATCCTATGTCAATGTTGACTTTAGGTTTCTTTTCTGCAGAGCACATAAAGGGGTATGACTTAAGCTAGTTAAAAAAAAAAAAAAAAAGATTAAATCTTAGCAGTATGGTATTAATTACAAGAAATATATTTATAGTTCACTATCCATTTCTGTACGAGTTGCTGCCTTATTTCTTCACCACGTTTAGTAAGCAGATTTTTTCTAAATAATTATTTTTAAATTATATACAAGACTATTAACCACAGGAAACCTTGCTAACTGGACAGATAGACTGTAAACTACAGTAATGGTATGGATGCAACACGTAATCAGTGGTTGTATTCACCCTAATTTTCAGTTTCTTATAGTCCTATAGAACAGGAACAATGAGAATATTTGACTCTTACAAAACATTTTCCATCTCTTATCTCTATCTTCTTCTATAATTTCATAATTTTACTGTTTTAACTCCTGAGTAGTATGAGAAACAATAGGACAATAAAACACAAATGCTTAATTCTCACAGTCAGCTCTGCTTAATAGCTGATGCTTAAGTGAAAGTAACAAACTTCAATCTGGGAGGAGTTGCATATAAGCCATGGCATATTTTTCTTGTTTTCTTTAGTAACTTGGTCGTTTTCCACTGCATGGACTAAATAATTGCTTGCAATTGATAATGCCTATTTATCATATATTTTAGTCCCTTGTGCACCCATTCTGCTACTGCTGGAGTTTCAGGAAGGTCTAGCATCTTTGCTCCCTGGAACAAAGACAAAAGGTTAAACACCTATATTTTTAAATTATGCTTAATACTTAGATGTTTTCAAATATATACAGATAAGTAAGTCATACTCTTGCAATGGTTTAGGGCCAAGCCAACATCATATATTTAACACTATAAGAAGAGATGCATGCAATTATCATTTTATCATAAAATCATAGAATGACCTGGGTTGGAAAGGACCTCAAAGATCATCTTGTTTCAACCCCCTGCCATGGGCAGGGTCACCAACTACTAGACCAGTCTGCCCAGAGCCACATCCAGTCTTACCCTGAATGCCTCCAGGGATGGAGCATCCACAACCTCTCTGGGTAACCTGTTCCAGTGCACATCATCACTCTGAGTGAAAAACTTCCTCCTAACATCTAACCTAAATCTCCTAGGTGTTAGTTTAAAACCATTCCCCCTTGTCCTATCACTATCAAACCATGCAAACAGTTGTTCCCCATCCAGTTTATACACTCCCTTCAAGTACTGGAAGGCCACGATGTGGTCTCTCCAGTGCCTTCTCTTCTCCAAGCTATACAAGTCCAGTGCCCTTATCCAAAAAAAGAGTCCAATACTATGTGAACATTTTCTCTCCATATATTTTACAATATCAGGACACATGGAACACTTCTCAAATAGCTGAACCAAGGCATATGCTTATCCTTTCAAGTGAGTAAAAACTTTTTCCTTATTTCAATGGCACCAGAATTTCTCTGCAGAATTTCTTCTCCCAGCTGTCCCAAGGAAGCAGGAGCTTCCTCTCCTTTAACCTTGTTCATATGGCACTTCATTGCTGCTTTTGAATGAGTAGTTAATGCGAGGCATTCATTTCCCACAAGGCAGCCAATATGTGAGACTGAAGATGAAACAACATCGCTCTTTGAAGTGAATTTAATAATGGGTTCTGTTCTTAAAGTTCTGTTTTTAAAGCATTCTTGTTTTATTACAGTAATAAAAATGAGCTCTCAGAAGAATAATTCTGCATCACTTTATGGAACATGAAAGCTGTGTGCTATATTTTTTCCTCTATTTAAAGACTGTCTTCATCAGACTAAATCAGCTGTCAGCCGAGCATCCTTCAGTTAGCATTCTTGGTAACTGAAAGCCTCACAAATCCCTGTAAGCTCAGTACTGGCCTATACACAGCTTCATTTCCCAGCTAATATATAAGGGAGTCTCAGTTACTTGCTGTTGCTGCTCAGCCAGTTCCTGAATTGTATTATATTCAGCTCTTATTTTACTAATCCTGTCTTTGCCCCCTATCTTTTCTAGTCCTGATCTGCATTCTCAACTGCTGCATCATATTCTACAAATTAGCTTAGTTCTTAACTTTATCCTTATTCCCGATCTTTGTTTTGCTTATACTGATCCTGATTTCTCTTTTGTAATAGCTTTCTTAGCTTTGCTTTTGTCACATCTGCGCACTAGCTGTGGACATTTCTGTCATTTCTGTTCCTGAAACAGAAAGTTTTGCTTGCCATCAAACCTTCTGCATGTGGATATCTATTCTTTTTTCTACCTTAGCCAGACCTCTCATCACTTTTTCACTCTCCTGCTTGACTTTTTGTCTTTTTTTTCCTTTTCTGATATGGCCACAGTTTACTCCACCTTCTCCAAAATCCAGGTTGGACTCCACTGATAAAGGAAATTGAACAAATCTGAGTGGTGAAGAACTGCTTATATGCATATGTATATTCATTATCTGGATATTCTCCAGATCTTCTTTAGGCCTTTTCTGCATTCATAAGAACAAACCCATAAGCATTTTCATTACTTCTATAGCTTTTTTTCAGGCCCAGCAGGACCTGTACAAAAGAACCTTTTAATTTGGATGAGATCTCAGGCATCATCTGTCCACTTCAAGGCTTGCTTTAGATAAAAATTAAGAGCAAAGTCTAATTCTGCCAATGTGGGGAAATATTCCAGGTTATCAAATTCCAGTCTTCTCAGGATTAACTGTGGTTTGGTGAAAAAACAAAGAAGACTACCTTTGCAGTCTTAGTATCACTGAGGAAATTAATGGAAATGCATTGTTAACTATACTTGAGACACGCACAGATGCAGAGAAGAGTTATTTTTCATATTGAATTGTAATGCAAATTGATTATGACCTTCATGGATTTTCTCTAAAAAAATAATTTAAAAAAAAAGTGAGTGAGAGGGAAGCTGTACTGTTGTCCTAGTATTCTTTATATATATATATGTTTCATCCCTACATAGAAATATAACTGAATAGCCATAATATTTAAGCTGAGATTTATGATGTGCTTTTCAGGAAACTGAAACAGCTTTTAGATTTTTACATAAGAGCTGTTGTGTAGGTGATGAACTGGCATAAATTACTTCTGTTTAATCAAGATTGTCCAAGACATTTTCACTCCCATATTGGGAAGCTTTGGATAGATATATTGCGACACGAAGATAACAACCCTGCTCACCCTGAAAAAATACTGGAACAAATCCAGGAATTCCTTTATCTTGAGAAATAAAAATAATAATAAAAAAATCCTTAAACATATAGTGCCTCAAATTAAGAGAACCCTGCAATAGAAATTGAACTATTTCTGAATCTGCTCTGAATACAGAGAAGTTAATCTCTCCTATGAAAAGTCCTTCTTTTTTCTTGTCAGATAAAATTATCAAGATAATTGTATCTTGATAACTGGTAACTAGCCTACCACAGCTAGTGTAAAGTACATGAAAAACTGTTTCTTTAAGTGTTTGATGTCAAGATGATTTCCATAGTGATTTACACAACAGGCAGTAAATAAAGGATGCTCTTGTCAAGTTAAAATAGACATTTGAACCTTAGTAATGTAATTGTTGCCATGTACCTCCCACTGTAATATTGCCATTAGGAAAGTAAATCAAGCAAAATAGTAGTGTGTCTTTATGCTAGAGTTCTCATTCATATGATCTCTTATTTGAGGAGACATAAGACTAACTCCTGAAAGAGAAATAAAGTAATGCAAAGGAGTTGGTGTTGCTTCAATCTGGCATAGTTAACATTATTTTGAAGGTGTTATAAACCTAATTCCTTACAAAATTACATATTTATTTTAGTGCAGTAGTGCTTTGCTAGAAAACAGTATGAATATAAAATCTTGCAATATTTCATCCAAATAAGAAAATAGAAGACTAACAGAGGACAAAATGTTAAATGAGAGACATGGATCTTTGATAGAGATCAGCTCTGTTTCCAAATGTAAATGGTTAAGGACTCCACAAAGAGAAAAAAGCAAACTGAAAACAGAAGTATTCTTTTTGATACTTCCAATCAAACCAGTCCTGGTTAGTCATTCTTAGGTGTATGCTTTAATTCATGACATTGTTATTTTATTTTATTTTTTTTAACTAGATGGGAAATTAGTCCCTTGGGTAGATTTTAGTAGAGTTTTCTTTTGATAGCTTTGTACTATGTAGAGCTCAGGTCATAAGAAGGTTAAATCAGCTGCAGAATCACTTGAGTTGAGCCTCTGTTGTTGAGGAACAGCCTTTGAAAATTAAGATTATATACATAGTTTCCTCTTTCATAACTAGGCAGACAATTAATAAAATAAACTTAATGTGAATGATGAAAACCTTCATGTTTAGAACATAGAAATTCAACCTGGAGAGTCATGAACAAAAGTGACACATTGGTTAGGTGCTTAGTTCAGTTTGGAAACAGTCATTCTGTGGGTCTGAAGTGTAATTATTTCCTATTAACACCTTTGAAGAAGAGTAAATAAAGGATGAATTAAATAGGCCTCTAAATTAGCTTTTCTTATCGTTTTCTACTTTAAATATGATGTGAAAAAGTACTGGTTTGTAATAATTTAGAAGGGAAATATCCAATCAAACAAGTCATAGTACTTTAATTGCTTCAAAAGTAGTCCCTTCTATTTATTTCTGCAAAAACTACAACAGATACAGAGACCACAATGACACTATTTGGTAGAGAAAATTCTCAGCTACAAAATGCCATTTTTCAAAAGCTGCCACTGTTAGCTGTTCATTTTTGCTAGTGATGAACAAAAGCCTGCATGCCATGCTCATTAGTCTGCACCAGCTGTCAGTGTCACCACTGCTGAAATGCAGCACTTACCGCCTCACTGTTCTCACATCCACTGTTCGTGCTCCATCAACATTTAGCAACTGTCAATGAATGTCAATGGGTGCCATTTTTTCCAGGAAGAAATGTTCAGTGACACACCTTTGCTTCACCCATGCTTGCATTTCAGATGCTATTTTGTCAGTGTCCCTCTGCTGGCATCTGACCTGAGTCAACAGCATGTAATAGAATATTGGCAGAAAGGTTCAACTTCTACTGCTGTACCACCACTGTCTGCCTCTGACATCGTGGGCCTACATAATAAAACAGGAGGCAGTACTTTCAGAGCAGCATTGTTGTCACAGGATAGCTTTTATATGTAATTATGAAATCAATTCATGAAGTAATCTGCATTATTTTCCCTGATTTACTGGGCTGTACAAAGTAAAAGCTCTTGAACTACAAAATTCAACTTTCTGTTCAAGTTGGTAGGCAATCTATTGTAGAAATTTCTGTGAATGGCAACTAGTTATAAAATTTTGAATTTTTAGAACTTTAAGAAAGTTATTTTAGGAAATTATGGGCTTGGGAACCCTGAAAGAAAAACATTAAACAGGACAGATTGATATATAGTTACTGTGTTTACAAAATCAACTAAAAGTACAAAGCAGAATGGAAAGGTCTGCAGAAAGGCTGAAAAATATGTGTAGCCATTCAAGTAACAGATCTATATTTATCTTAACAAATATTGGTATAAATAAAGCCTGCTATGCCAGTTAACATTATTTTAAAAGTACTCTTACCTCTATCTTGTAAGTTCAGAGTTGTTGTTGTTGTTTTTTTTTTATTTTGCTAAAAGCTATAATTTAATTAAAAGCTCAAATTATTGATGGAAATTTTTGTAGGTTTTATGTAGTAACTACATGTTTAAGTTCCTAGCCGTTGAACTAAATTCAGTTGTTTCTGCCTGTTATAAAAAAAAAAAAAATCTAGTTAAGATGGTAGAATATGCTTTGTGCTTAGGAGAAGAAGCTGCTAGTAATGTACACAAAGCTCTTATTTCAGTAACAAAAGGGGTAAATTCTGCAACTATCCCTCAATCTGAAAAATGCTGTTTCTCCAGCACAGTATTTAACATGTTTGCACACTGTAATACAAAAGCTAATTCTTGACTGAGGCTGGAAAGGATGATTTAGCAACTAACCACCCTGAGGTACAGGATTTTCCAACCAGCAGAAGCAGTGCTAGTTCCATTTCTGCAAGAGGTATTTGAAAAGGAATGAGGGATTCTAATGGGTATTGGAGTTGTGTGCAAATCAGACTTGGTAACAGTAGCTGCATTTCATGTAACTGGCTATATGTTTTTCCTGTGGAAATAATCTATGTGTTCTGGCCTGAATTTTCTTCCTCCATTTTCTTCTTTGTTTCTTTATACTTAAAAATCTTAAAAAAAAAAGTCTTTTCTGAAAAGCATTTTCCTTTTTATTTCTCTTTCGTCTTTTTTTCCTTTTTGTTCTTTTTTTCTTTAACAAAGTGACAGCATAATTTCAGGCAAAATTTTAACAGCAGGAATGCTTGGAGTTAAATGAGTCATTATTGATCACTTTTTTTCCAGTCCCTCTTTGTGGCAAGGTTTTAACAGCAGGAATGCTTGGAACAAGTAGCTGTCATTATTGATCAGTTTATTGCCACTGCTTCCTAGTATTTGCTATGCTTCTCAGAAGCAATATCTGTTCTTTGTCCTCTAGCAGATGTATTTTTGGGTAGCTTCTTGAAAAGGAGGGAAACAAAGCTTCTATAGAAGTACAGATCAAATAAGTATTTGACAAGATTTTATATTTCCCTAATTTGCAATGAGGTCAACCATTATGTAATCAAACTACAGAACAGTGAATTTCAACACTAGGCCAGGACTGGACCTAACTGTCCATCTAAAAAAAAGAAGTTTCAGGCATGGTAATTCGTGTCCTTGTAAAGAGTTGAAATCTTGATCTATTTTATATACAGTTTTGCTTCTCTCTAAGTCAGCATCACTGTTAAAAATTCAAGAGCTAGTCTTTTTTTTTTTTTTTCGATTACAGATTTAAATTGCAAATTGGCTTATTCTGCTTTTATCCTAAATTTAAATAAGTGGGATGCAGTAGTGCAACTCAGATGTGGGGAAAATGACCTAATCTAGGTGTTCCTGATCTAGCAGAGGGATTGGACTGCGTTTCTTTCAAGGTCACTTCCAATTCCTGACATTCTGTAATTCTGTGTGATTCTGTGATTATTACTTTGTTTACTTTTTTTTTTTTATATGAATTCATTATGCACTCCACTTTCTTTATTGTTTCTTTTTAAAATAGATTGTTGGTCTATGAACTTTAGGGATTTTACTGCCTCTCCTTTTCCTGCTCATTAAGGTACAAGTCTATAAACGTACTTCTACTTGCATAGAACGATTGTATAGCTTTAGTTCCCAGAATGGAAATCCCACACCCAGATTAGGCAACTGCATTTCCTGGTGCATTCAGGGAGCTGAACACATAGGACCAGAATTTAGAATAGCTAAATGATGCCTGATATGAAGGTCTGGTGTTTGTAAAACAGCAATAGGAAATGTGGGAAATGTAGTTAGGCCTGAATTAGGAACATTCATGACATCAGAATTCACTGCATGAATGAGAGTGTTCCTGCATTCTCTTTCTATGCTGAAAAAACTGTGTATCCTATATTTTGTAGGTGATGGTTGTTAAAGAATTTACCCAAAATAAGAGGAATCAATGTTTACTTTTGCCAGAAGTCAGAGCCAATTTTCTCATCTTCATGGAGAAATTCCAATCTGCAAACTGGACATAACTTTTCTCTTGTTATGTCTGCCTGAAGCTAAGATTCAGTGCTGAACCCATGATGATTCCTGAGTTCAGAAATAAAAGGGGATTCACTAGTGGAGGGCAATGGACCAAGAGTCTTCAAAGCTTAGGCTGAGCAGGACACTGAGCCTGGGTTTTTCTCCTTCCAGGCTAAGAGTTATCTAAAGGTGTTATATATAAAAAAAAAAAAACAACAACAACAAAAACACCCCCCCCACCCCGACACACCACAAAAAAAAACAAAAACAAAAACACAGCACTACAGCCACAGCAAGGCAGTGCCTTTCATTAGAAAACTGTCAGTAGCTACACTGTCTTATGCTAAACCCAACATGTCAAAGGCTGCTTATAGGGAATTCCTTGGGGCTTAATGCACAGAGTCCCTAGTTTGTGGTTTCCAAATATAGTTGGATATACTGAGAGTGAACCTTGGCAGACACAGGAGGGAAAAGTTTAGCACATGTGCAATGACATTATTGTCAGGACTATCACAATTTATAAAATGAGCTTGTACGGTTTAAACTAGGCAGAAAAGCACTGGAATTTGTTATTGGTACCTGTATTCTTCATCAGACACTAGTATTTCACTGAGCATTAGCAATGTTGGCTTCAGACTAAGGTCAGTATTTCTTTAGGAACTTCATTCCTAGGTCAAAGTTTGGCTCCTTCATTAAAGTTGTTAACACAAGGTGAGAGAGATTCAAATCTCCGGTAGTCCAAATTTTCTTTACCTTAACTTTTTTCTGATATTTATGATTTACATGTGATGAAACATCTTCATGGGCTTTTGAGCCACTTCTGCAATACGGGAATTATTAATTCTCATTTAAGAAAAGGAAATTATTTCTTAACAGTATTTTCTGCCACTTTTTATTAAATAACTCTAGGAGTCAACAGTTTGTATGAAAGAGGTGACTCCAACCTAACCATTGTCATTCATTTTAGGTAATAGTAATGAATTTATGGCTTATTTTACCTTGGAGTTACTGGATAATTCTTATAACATAGAATTCTCTAAACATAGTGTTAAAGATTGTGAAAATTATTTTGCTGGATCAAATTTTCCACGTCATATAGAGCTGTCATAATTCCAGAGATAACATTATTTCCTAGATTTTAAAAGAGAAAGTGCAATTACATATCTATGTGATACTTCTGCAAAAACAAGATATAGTGTATTAATAAGATAAATTACCACAAATTGCAGGAAAATGTTTTAAACAGTCAAATAAATATTACCTATATTCACAGGTGATATTAATTACAAGGAATAGAATATTTCTCCTAACTATCTTCATCAAATAAGGCTGTCTTTCCTGTGTTAAACTGCACATTGGCTGCATAGTTTGAATGATCTTACTTATATTAATGTAATTTAGAGATTGCCTTCTGAAAGAATTCAACAGGAGTTGGGAATGATGTGCAATTCACAGTTAGTTTAGTTTCAGACTGCCACTTCATATTACTCATGATACACACCTTTGCATAGGAGATATCTGAGAGGATAACTGTTTTTTGTTTGATTCTGTTCTTTGATTCTGTGGATGAACAAATGGACAAACTGTCATACTAGTAAGCAGAAGCTAATCACAGCCTGGTGTTGTGAGGTGCAGAGCTTTTCTCCTTTAGTGCAGTGGCATTTGGTGTACAATTAATTTTACAGTAGCCAAGTGTTGTTATCCAAACTGATGAGTTCTGAGTTGTCATACATGAGCAGTGGCTGCCAGCACCAACAGTGAAAACTGAAATTGAATAAAGAAGTTCCTCCATAACTGGAAGGCTGAGATAATAGACTGGAACTGAACAAGGAAGCCTCTGCAGTCGGAAGTGCAACTTCCTCTTGTGTGTAACTGCAGCACCTCCACATTACTGCAGTTACCAGTTATATTCTGAAGAGAAAGTTTATTATTTTGAGTTTTTCAATCTTCAGCAGTTTGTGTAAATGTTTCTTTCGATTTTCATTTAAATTCATAGTACAGAGTCCACACAAAAATCTGCAGCAGATCTGATTCTTGATGGAAATAGGAAATTAATATTATTAAAACATAGAGACACATAAATGCAGCACTGCAATACAACACTGGGTACCTGGAACTCCAGTGTAGGCACAGAAATGAATCTTGATTTTCATAAATTTGGAGAATCTGTAATTTCCATCAGAGTTACTGGACACTTTTAACAGCGTAAAAGAAAATGTACAAAACAAACCATGACAGTGCAGACATCTTAGCTAAAGTAGTGTGTTGTTACAAGTCATATTTCCATAACGCTGAAGATTAAAGGGGAAAAAAACTGGGAGAAAAATAAGTGTTTCACACATTAATTTGTTGTCTCTTCTTACAAGTAAAGATCACTTTGAAACCTGAGGTACATGTCAGTGTTTCGAAGACTGAGTATAATACCCAGGTTTAAGTGCTGAGCTCTGTCATCTTGTGAAATTGCTCTCTTTGATAACAGATATTTGGAAAGGGTTATTTCCACCCCAAATCAACATCCAGTAGATTTAGCAAAATCAACCACGCCTCTTTGAGATATGTGCTGTGGACTGAAACAGGACCCTGCTAGAGCTTATAAGGAGCTGACTAAGAAATAATTCTGGATAATTATTCTCCTCCCCTTCCTTCTGAAGCAGCAATCTTTGAACAGTCTTACATGTTGGTGGTTTACTCAGCACCTGGACTGATGGCTGTGAGTGGGTCTCACCTGTCTCAAAGGGGGAAATGGATCCTAGCCCAGAAGCTGACTGGGCTCATTGAGAGGTCTTTAAACTAGGTATGAAAAGGGAAGGGGTATAAATAAGGCTTCCTAAAGATGAGTCTGGGGAAATGTTGACTGGGTTGAGGGTGAAGGAAATGGCTCTGCTGAAGTGTGTCTACACCAGAGCATGCAGCATGGGCAGCAAACAGGAAAAGCTGGAAGCCATCATGTAGCAGACAAACTATGACTTAGCTGCCATTACTGAAACTTAATAGGATTGTTCCCATGACAAGAGTACTGCAGCAGATGGCTATGAGCTCTTCATAAGTGGAAGGCAAGAAAGGAGAGTCAGTGGTGTGGCTCTCTGTGTTATAGTGTTTAAATGCTGAGCTTGGGGCTGGGAATTACATGGATGAGTCTCTGTGGGCAAACAAGGCTGACATCCTGATAGGGGTATTCTGTAGACTGCCTAACCAAGAAGAGGAAGAGACCAAGAACAAGGAAGAGACAGACAAGTGTGTTCTATGAGCAGCTGTCAGAAGTTGCATGATTACCAGCCCTTCTCATGAGGGACTTCAACTTCCCTGATATATACTGGAAATAAAATGCTGAGCAGAAGAAGCCATCTAGGAGGTTTCTAGAGTGAGTGGAAGAACTTCCTGATGCAGCTGGTAAGAGATTCTACCAGGGGAGATGTCATGATAGACCTGTTGTTCACAGAGAAGGACTGGTGGGAACTGCGGAGGTCAGGAGCTGTCTTGGGCAGAGCGACCATGAAACAATAGAGGGTTCCTGCTTTAACAGGATAGTTGGATTCTATGATCTCTTGAGGTCTCTTCCAGCCCCTGAAATTCTGTGATTCTATAAATGCTGAGTTCTTGATTCCTCGTGAAGTCAGGAGGGGGGTCAGCAAAACTAACACCTTAGACTCCCTATGACTTCAAACTATTCCGCACATTGTTAAAGAAGGTCTTTTGGGTTTCAATCCTGAAGGGTAAATGCATCTATGAAGGATGGATGCTCCTTAAGAAGGATATCTTAGAGGCACTGTAGCAGAATTTACCCATGTACCTTAAGATTAGCTGGAGGGGAAGAAGAACAGCATGGATGAACAGGGAACTTTTTCTGAGGCTCCAGAAGGAAAGGAGTGTACCTCCTGTGGAAGAAACATGCAACTCAGGGAGAGTACAGAGAATTTGTTTGGATATGCATGGGGAAAGTTAGAAAGGAAAAAGCCAAGCTTGAGTTCACCTGGCCACTGTAGTAAAAGAGAACAAAAAAGTTTTTTGCAATTATATTAACAGGAGGACTAAGGAGATTCTCCATCCTTTACTGGATGCATCAAGAAACAATGAGGATAAGGTTCTTATTGAGGTTGACCTCAGTACAAGGGAAAGTTATGGAACAGATCATCTTGAGTGATATCACACAGCATGCTCAGGGCAACCAGGGGATCAGGCTTAGACAGCACAAGTTCAGGAAAGGCAGGTCCTGCTTGACCAATCTGATCTCCTTATATAATCTAGTGACCTGCCTGGTGGATGAGAGAAAGGCTGTCGATGTAGTCTACCTAGAATCAGCAAAGCTTTTGACACTGTCTCTCAGATTATTCGCTTAAAGAAGCTGTCAGCCTGAGTGTACCTGGGCTGGTATGCTTTGCTGGGTAAAGAACTGTCTGCCAGGCCAGGCCCAGAGAGGTGATGAATGGAGTTAAATCCAGTTGTCAGCCATTCACAAATGGTATTCTGCAGGGGTCATTATTGGAGCCAGTCCTGTTTAGAATCCTTATTCATGGCCTGGTTGAGGGCATTGAGTGCAACCTCAGTAAATGTGCAGATGACACCAAGATGGGAGAAAGTGTCAATCTTCCAGGGGGTACACTTCCCTCTGCCCTACAGGGGGATCTGGACAGGCTGGATTGCTTGGATGAGGTCAGTGGGATGAAGTTCAACAAAACTAAGTGCTGGGTCCTCTACTTTGGCCATAACAACCCCAGGCAACACTACAGGCTTGGGGCAGAATGTCTGGAAGACTGTGTGAAAGAAATCGACCTGAGGGAGTTGGTTGACAATTGACTGAACATGAACCAGCAGTGTGCCCAAGCATCCTGTCTTTTATTGGAAATAGTTGGCACTATAGTTGGCAGCAGGAGCAGTGAAGGAATCATCCTTGTATACTCAGCACTGCTAAGGCTGCACCTCAAGTACTGTGCTCAGTTTTAGGTCTCACTACAAGAAGGACATTGAGGCTCCCTAGCATGACCAGAGAAGGTCAATGAAGCTGGTAAGGGGCCTGGAGCACAAGTGTTGTCAGGAGTGGCTGAGGAAATAGGGGAGGTGAGGCTCATGGGAGATGTTATTGCTACCTATAATGACCTGAAAGGAGGTAGTGTCAAGGTGGGAACCAGACTCTTCTCCAATGGAACTAGCAATAGGACTCAAGGTAATGGCTTCAAATTGCACAAGGGGAGATTTGGGTTGGATATTAGGAAAAAAACTTTTACTCAGAGTCAGTCACTGGTACAGGCTGCCCAGGGAGGTTCTTAAGTCACTGTCCCTGGAGGTGTCCAAGAATCATTTAGAAGTTGTACAAAGGAACATGGTTTAGTGGGGAAATATTGGTGGTAGGTGGGTGGTTGGATTGGATGATCCTGGAAGTCTTTTCCAACCTTGGTGATTCTGTGATTCTGTGATATTAAATTATCAAAATTTGGACTTATTTCCTCCCCATCCCCCCAGTATATTTTAGGATAGGCCAGGAGAGAGCTCCTTTCTGGGATAAAATCCTCATTTTTATCTCTTTTTGTTCAAGTCTCCCCTTTTGCTCAGTCTTTCATGTCTGTCTCAGTGGCATTTTGTCAGCTGATGGATGATGATTCAATTATGTTTGTGCAGAAAAAGAACATGTCCCACAGCTTAATCAAATCAGGGTTGAAATAATTCTCATCTTTTATCTAAGATCAAACAATACGTGGTCGAGAGTCTGATAATGTAATTTCCAGTTAACATGCTGGTCAGTATTATATTCAATGAAAAGATTTCTGGGGCTCCTTTTCAGGCTCCAGCAGCCAAAGGCCAAGATTCCATGCAGAGAATATACTCATCCACACCAACTGATGCCCTCTCCAGAGAAAGAGGCCTGGAGAGGCACAGTTAAGGAACCTGAATGATGTTAACACAGCTTGGTACTTAACAGATGTCCTATCAAGTGATTAAGTTGGATTTTGAAATTAATGGAGTCTAATTTACTATTAGGACAAATTCCTTTGATTGGATATATTTTGCATTTGACTTTGTATTTTATTTTCTTCAGGAAATATAGAATAGTATGTTTGCCTTTTTCATTCCTACTCCTGAGCTTAACTCTTTTGTAAAATGTTTTTCCTCTTTGTTTTCCTCTTTGTTTTGCTTGATGAAATGTAAATTTACATGGGAGTAATTATGATTAGATGCATTTTTTTTCTCATCATGCTCTTATGAGGGAAGTCAGAATTCAGGAAGCATAGGAAAGATTTCAGAGTGTCACAATTTTGCTATAATTATCCATGGAGTGAAGACATAATACTTAACAAAAGATTTACCAAACAAATCTTTGCATTGTAATATGAATATTATATGTAATTATGGTCCTATTGTATACATATATATTTATATCTATACCTCTGTACAAAGAAATATGTAGCTGTGTGAATATATTGTTTAAAAATTAATGAAAACTGCTACATATTTGAAACCACTATTGTGTAATAGAGACTGGCAAAAAAAGAAAAAAAAAAGGAATAGAGCTTAAGTAGAATATCATGGTTTTCAGGAAGCTGCGTCTTCATTTTAATGAATTTTTAAATTAAAGAAGAAATAGGATCATGTGTAAAGTAAAGCAGAGTCTTTGTCAAATATAATCTAAATAGTAAGTGCTTCTCTGCAGGCAGAAATGCCCGTTGAAAATTATCAAGACTGTTCTTGGACTATGTATAACTCCAGTGTCTGGTTTTGTAGTAGTGCTTTAATTTAGCTCTGATTGCAATACTTGCTACAGTTTTCACTGCTGGTCATTTTTCTGCTTCCATTAGTCTGTAATTTACTATGCCTTTATGGTGCGTTACAACAGAATAATTACTGGAAAAATACCAGTAGTTTGAAAATCACTGCTGAAGCACTAATTATGGTACAACATATACAGTTTAAATCTTACTGTTAGAAATTATTTATAACATGTTTTATTTCATCAAAATATTTGCATTGAGATCTTTCAAATAACCTGTGGCAGTCAATTCACCTGGTAATACATATAAGAATTCCCTAATGTTTTTGGAAAGAAAGGTGCATTTAAATCAGGCTTTTTACCTTAACACATCAAAATCTTTTCATATGTTTTTCTTTCATAATTGATTTCAGAACGGATAGAATTTTCCATGTTATGATCAGCACAAATGTGTGATAAATGTTGTAGATTGTCTTGGCAAGCAGGCACTCATAAAGCTTTAAAATCTCTCCCTTCATGTGTTGAATTGTTGCTGATGCTTTGCTTGCCTGACCTTTTTTGAAATATGCATATAGGAGGTAGGTAATATCCTTACTTTTCTTCATATATTGCATCCTTATTTTTTTAATTTTTTTAAGAAACTTTGAACATATCTTTCCTTAAGCTGTTCTTAATACCAACATTCATAGAATCATAGAATCATAGGTGTTGGAAGTGACCTCAAGAGATCATCGAGTCCAACCCCCCTGCCAAAGCAGTTCCCTACACCAGGTCACACAGGTAGGCGTCCAGGCGGGTCTTGAATATCTCCAGAGAAGGAAACTCCACAACCCCCCTGTGCAGCCTGTGCCAGTGCTCCGTCACCCTCACCACAAAGAAGTTCTTGTGCACATTTGTGCAGAACCTCCTGTGCTGCAGTTTCTGTCCATTCCCCCTTGTCCTGTCTCCACACACTGCTGAAAAGAGTCTGGCCTCACTACTTTGTCCCCACACCTCAGATATTTATAAACCTGGATCAGGTCCCCTCTCAGTCTTCTTCTCTCAAGGCTGAACAGACCCAGTTCACTCAGCCTTTCTTCATAGGGGAGATCCTCCAGGCCCTTCACCATCTTTGTGGCCCTCTGCTGGACTCTTTCCAAGAGATCCCTGTCTTTTTTATACCGGGGAGCCTAGAACACACTACTCCAGATGAGGCCTCACCAGGGCAGAGTAGAGGGTGAAGTTCACCTCCCTTAACCTGCTGGGGAGGGGAGGGGAGAGGAGGGGAGGGGAGGGGAGGGGAGGGGAAGGGAAGGGAGGGGAAGGGAGGAGAGAGGATAAAAAGAATAAAGGAAAGGGAAAGGGAAAGGGAAAGGGAAAAAGGAAAGAAAGGAAAGGAAAGGAAAGGAAAGGAAAGGAAAGGAAAGGAAAGGAAAGGAAAGGAAAGGAAAGGAAAGGAAAGGAAAGGAAAGGAAAGGAAAGGAAAGGAAAGGAAAGGAAAGGAAAGGAAAGAAAGAAAGAAAGGAAAGGAAAGGAAAGGAAAGGAAAGGAAAAGGAAAGGAAAGGAAAGGAAAGGAAAGGAAAGGAAAGGAAAGGAAAGGAAAGGAAAGGAAAGGAAAGGAAAGGAAAGGAAAGGAAAGGAAAGGAAAGGAAGGAAAGGAAAGGAAAGAAAGGAAAGAAAGGAAAGGAAGGAAAGGAGAAAGAAAGAAAAAAAAGAAAGGAAAAAAGAAGAAAAGAGAAAGGAAAAAGAAAAGGCAGAATACCTGTCCAAACCTTGCACAGACTAAGAATCTAATCTGTTGAAAATTTTCTAATTGTTTTAGAGTCACCTTGGAGGAAAAAATAATGGAACTGATAGTGACCATTTCTGAGAGAGAAATAGAGATACAATGTTCTGATTCCTTTCTATTCAAACAGCAATAGCAATAATGCTGGTATGAATACCAGCTATAGTATCACTGTCTATTGTACTGATCAGGACTCCTAAATTGGTGTGGTCTGTAAAAAGATTAAATTTCGAATTTGACAAAGTGAGAAATATTAATAGGTCAGTAGGTGTGGTAACTATGCTTTGTGGTGAGACCATGTTCCTCTTAAAAGTTTGAGCTTAAAATTACAAAGAGTTCATTAGAATTGCTAAATATGATTTTACATATGCTAAACACGTAACTCTCACCAGTTTGAGCTAAAAAGAAAAGAGATCAAGGGCCAAATTACAAAGCAATTTAGCTGAAATCTAGTGTAATTATTCCACTTGATGTCAGAACTCCCCATGACATTTTTAACATCTGCTTACAGCTCTCTCTTTAATAATTTACTGTTTATACTTGAACAATATAGAGTTCATGGTGGCTGATGTGTGCCACATTATGTCAGCTTCCGCAATGGTTTCAGGATAAATAAACATTTTATTGTCAGAGTGACCTGTGCTCTCTTGAATTATATTTATTTCATCAAATACCAGGACAATAAAAACCCACTGTACCAAACCATATAGCAGATTATATTCTTGTTTCCATTTAGCATCTTTAACCTCTTGTTTGTTTGTTTGTTTTTTCTTTTTTCCGTTTTTTTCTTGAAGATATTCTCACAGTTCTTCTGGTTTATCTAAGAAATATACCTTGCTTTTGATGACACATCTTTCTTTAGACTTCAATAGTGACTTCAATTTTCTTTAGAATTTCTTTAGACTTCAATTGTGACTTCAATACAATTCCCCAAATTAATAGACAAATCCTACCTAGGGATAGGTAATACTAGCAGCATACTGATGACAGTAGTATCTTTATGTTAATTTTTCCACAACTAATCTAAAGCAATTTAAAGGCAGGCAATAACAGATTTTCTGGAGCCCTGTAAGAGTTGGTAGTTACAGATCAATTTTGAAAGAGCTAAAGACAGTATTCAGAGTATAGTAGGTTTAGGGTCAGCTTCTTGGCCTTCCATGTATCACGCTCATTTCACAAGTTGTCTGGATAGAGTGGTTGACTGCCATGCTGTAAAAAAACCCTTTCAGTTTCTGATGGCTGCCATTACCTGTCCTGTGCCACCTGTCCTTTATCCATCTTTCCCCTTAACATAGAACCACTTCAGATAGACTCAGCTGAATGTGTTGAAGACACCAGAAGAACTCACTTGGCACATGACATTCATGATTCTGGCTAGCTCACCACACCATGTAATACTCATCACTGCAGAAATAAATTACTAATCACAAATACCTGAACCAAGAAGGAAAAAAATATAGAGAAGCAGTTTAAAAAGGAAAGGGAAATGCTATGTTGATAGGGAACTCAAAACTCTAACTCACAGCCACATAGGAAGTTTACTTCTGACAGAATACTGGAAAGCAAAGGAGTTAAAACTGAATGGAAAGAAGGAGAGTTTAATGAAGGCTGTCCTGTAAACACAGCTCTTTTTTCATTTGAGCCTTAAAATCTAAAAGTTTCTTCCTAATATATTATATGCCAAAACTTACCAGAGTTTCTTCAGGTAACTTAGATGTCTGCCCTAAAAGAAAATGATTCTCTGGAAGCTGGTATCCTAACTCTGCCATAGAAAGAGATTATACCTAGAGAGTTCACTACACATGGAAGCTTACAAAAATATCTCAATGGGACTGATCTTGAGCCATGCCTGAACTCTTCCAAAAATAATACATTTGCAGTCTTTTGCCTAAAGTGGGTTGAATGTGACTTGTTCTGTAATAGAAAATGTCTCTTTATTTTTATAGTTAACTTAAATGTAAAATAATTCTGTGTAAAAATCTTGAGTTGATAGTAATTCTGCTGACTACTTAAATGTATTTTGTGAACTTTGTGTTCTGCACAGAAACACGTTCTTTTACTTTTGAGAATGTTTGAAAGGTCATTAATATTTAATAAGAACATTCCTGAGGACTTAAACACGGGGGTTTATCACAGGGAAAAGCAGAGGTGAAGAGAAAATTTCTGGCAAGTGTGCTTGGTTTGTGGCTTAAGAATGTCCTTTGAACTACCAATTCAAACTTTTTTCTGAAAGAGTTACAAAACTCTGCTCCTAAAATATCTGCTAGAACAAAAATCTGCTAAGCTTGTTGTAGTCATGAGGATAGAATTATGTTCATAGTTCTTAATAGCTAAGAGGTACTGTTAGCTGATCAGTGGACAAGGATTTGCATAATCTTGTAACGTGATGACAGTATTACACAAATTTGTGCAGTGCAATGAGCTCCTGATATAGAGCTATGGTCAGAAGGGCTGGTAAAACTTTTTGCTGTCCACAGAGTTCACCCTCATTCTGATTAATAAGGGCAAGTTGATTAAATATGAGTAATGAATATTAATACAGGAAACTGTCTTCAAGATGTAGAATAGAACCTAATGACAATGGAGAGTAAACTGAAATCATATTTTGTGAATAGCAAGTTCCAGAGAGAAGTGATTAATCCAAACATATATAAGTATCTAATCACAGTATAAAAGTGGAAAGAGCAAAAAGGTACAGCGTCATTCCAATATATCTAGGTGATGCTGTCTGCTTGTGTCTTAACAGCCAGCTTAGTTTCTGAATGTATATCTTAGCCCACTGTTTTTTACCTTCATTCTAAATGAAAGGTGTATGCCTTTCAAAATTGATGAGAAATCAGGCAAAATGTAAAAGCTTTAGCACAACTGTAAAATAAATAAATAAATAAATAACGAGACATTTGTCATAGGGCAGTCACACAACCATTTTCAGGCCACCAGTTGCTCTTTGGGTTGAAGAGCCAGTTTTGAAACAGACAAATTACAAATACCAAATAACAGTCACCAAAGCAGAGATAAAAACTATTTATTGTCTCCTTCATCTGTGCATGAAACTGCTCTGCTCCTAATACAGCAATTAGGCATAAGTCTCATATCGTTAGAACAAAGTCTGCTGCAAACTATCCTTGTGCCACTGTATGTACAGTGGCCTCTGGCTACTTTAACAGTTGCCAAGTACACTCCCAGAGGTTAAAAAGACTTACCGGTGAGTCTGAAGATTGTCAACAGTGTGCCCAAGTGTCAGATTTCTAAGGTGACCATTTCTTGAAACATGACTGTTGATATAGCAATTTTTTGTGTGTTCCTTTCACTCAGAAGCTTATTGCTTTGATACCTTCAGGCTTTACCAGAATTCAGTGGCAGGTGTTAGCATTCCAAGATGGCTTTGCTAATTTAGCTGTTGTTCTTAAACAAGTCGCAGAACTCTAAGAGCAGGAGCTTTAAAAAGCAAATATGACAAGACCAGAAATATCATGTTGTTTTCCTTCTAGAATGATAATAGCTGCCTGTAAAACAGATGCTTATCAAAGCTTTGCTGATTTTGTTTGTATATAGCATCCTTTCAGGCAAGGTTCTCTGTGGTCTTAATTGTTTTTGTTCATTTGTTTTTTGTTTGTTTGTTTGTTTTTTCCAGAAAAATATGAAGATACTTCTACATTTAATTACAAGTAATTAAATGTAACAATAAAAATATGAAAGTATTCAACTGATTTTTCCCTTGATACTGGACTGATATTAATTTGTCTTTTAATTTTATTCAGAAAAGATGCTTGCATTATTGTATAAACTGCAATAATAGAGTATTTCATAAATTCTTAATTTCCACCATAGTTTTTGGATCTGAAAGTTTGATTCTGCAACTCTCTCCTTAAAATAGAAGAAAATACATTATAAAACTGAAACCCAAGCCTTTCTAGAAAGAAAAATCCTTTGTAGGCCATAACATGAAGCCTGTTTAAAATATTAAGTGGCATTTGAATCAAACTAACCCGATTTATTATTGAAGAAAATGCTGGGACCCACTGATTATACAGTAGCAAAGAAACACACATTACTAATAAGGCAGGGAGACTCAAAACTTGACTCCAGAACAAATGACTGCTGTGCTGAGCTACAAAAAAGGCAATGGTTCAGTGACTTTCAGAAGCTAAGTGTTTTAGGAAGGAGTTGTAGCTGGACTGCAGAGAATGAAATTTTTGTCTTAAAAATAAAGAAAAAAAAGACATTAAAGATCAGAAGAGGAGAAAAATAAGGAATCTGAATGGATATGAACTTCAGGCACAGTTATCAGCTGCAGGGATGTTGTGAGAAAAAGCAAATCTACGAATTTCTTACAACCCTGGCTTGGGTTTTCTGGGCGCCAAACTGTTCCTCTGAGAGAAGCTGTGCCACAAGCTCAGGACAGACCTCCCAGAGCCATTTTGCTGAGTGGAATATGGAATATTAGCCCACAGCCCTCCTATGTAATGAATGACCTGCCAACTTTGATTTAGGGTGAGTTGTAGGGACTAGCATACACCTCTGGATTATGTGTACAGGCAAGCTGAGTAGCTGGCTTTTTAAGTTGCAGATGTTTTGTTTGTTTGTTTGTTTGTTTTAATATGTATATATTTAGACATATATATATTTAGATAGATATATATTTATACAAACATATACACAGACATAGGTATATAAAAGAACAGAATTCCAGGGAAACCAAAGCCATTAGAAATCTGGAATCTGCTGCTAAGGGCAGATAGGTACACCATCAAGAGCTGAATTGGCAGTACACAGTGCTATATTTTCTCTGCATATCTTGGCTAAAGAAACAGGTTTGAAATGTTTTCCATTCTCTTATCTGTTAAGTGTTCATATGTGTCTTTCTGTGGGCCCAATGGTTTCTGTTGGAATTTTTTTTGTTTTCTTAGAAGTGATGTTCCCAGAACAGTCTACTCATTTTCCTGCAAGTTTCCTTCTCTTTTCTCATTCTTTGTGTCCTACGTAGTTACTTCTGCTGTAGATCTGCACCTGCTCTTCCTGAGTGGCTGGCAGCAGGCTTTGGATGGATTTGCTTCTGTACATACCAGGAATAAGATGATTTTTGCAGAGGTTGCCCCTTGCCTCTCTCTGAAAAGTGTACATACTGATTCTGTGTTTGTTGTATTTCACTTTTTATACTTTATTGTTTGAACTCACAATGATCCCTGAGGAAAGATCAGAGATGTGCCTTTTGAGCTGCTCAGAAAAAAAGCCAGTTCAGATTTTCATTCACTTACTGCCTCAAGTCCTTTTATGTAAAACATGAGAAAAGAGGGAAACATACAGTCTCTTTGATGGAATATATAAATAACCAGTGGAAAGCAACAGCAGGAAATAAACATGAAACTCGTAAAGCAGCTTCAGTTCTTGATTGTTCTGTCAATTTTGTTTAAGTTCACAGAAAATATTGACCTGTAAAGTGAGAATTCACCCAATTCACATTTCTAATTTTATCCTTCTGTTTGCTTCTCTTCAAATGCTATTGATGTGCATCAGAGATGCAGATGCTGTTGAAGAAATCTTTCAGTACTGCCAATTTTCTGTCCCAAGCTGTATTGTGATTTATATAAAGCTTACAATGTGAGGAAATGAATCTAAAGTGACATCAGTATGTTTAGAATACAATGCAGAAATACAGAGTCACTCAAGTGTGCTGTAAAATCAGTTTGTGTTTTCCAGACTGAATTCCATAATGACATACTTATTAAAAGTTCTTGCTGCCAAATGCTGTTTGCTTTCACCTTTGAGACTGTCTGCATTAATAACGAGTAGCTCCACTTAGAAGTTATTTACATAAAGTATTATTCATGTCAGTGGTGCAGTGCTAAGCAAGGGATAGAGAGAGCACACACTCAGCAAATTAATTCAGAAAGGGTCAGATTTAATGTGATGCTCAAAATCATTGGTATAATTGAAGTGTATGTTCTTACATGGCACATTCTGGATGACATCTGCCTTAGCAGGCCTTGACAGTAAGGAGGATTTACTTCTGCTAAATTAGTTCAGCTAACTCTATATTGCAAGCCTAAATGGTTATTATTTTCGAAACATTTATAAAAACAGGGTTACTGTGTTTTATGTTTTGGGACTTTTTAGCTCCATAAATGCTTATCTTCACATGCAGAACAGGTTATTTCTTCTGTGTCAGCTAGATTGCTGTCTCTTCTTATTTCTGCTTTCTCAGATGAGTATTACATTATAGCTCTCCACTCCTCTGCAACCATTTATGTCGGCAGCTAGTGCATTTCCCATACTCTAAAGCTACCAGCTTTATGACAGTTACATAGTAATAACAAAAATCTGTGGGAAATTTCTCAATAAGGCTAGCTTCAAGGAGGAAACACATGACAAAAAACCTTGTTAATGAAATTACTGTAAAAATAACCAATAAATGTTCTCCTTAAGTTTATTATATTGTCAGATTTACGATTTTAATTCCAACAAACAGCCAAGGTAACCTAGAATTATCATGCTTCAAATGCTGTTTGATACATGGGAAAGGACAGGTGGCCAAATATGTACCAAATTGGTATCTTCATGAGCCAGAAACAGGTATATTTGCCCACAATCTATGCTTCTCCACCATTCCTCTTTTGCTGCCTACAGATACATGTGCCTTACTCAGGGTCTTTTCCTATGGAAAACCTTTGCTGATTCCTTTGTCTGTTAACTGGTTATTTTGTCAAAAAAGGAAGGGTGGGGGTGATGCCCTCTATGTTAACAAATGGATAGATTGTGAAGAGCTGCCTTCAAGAAATAGCCATGATCATGTTAAAAGCTTGTAGGTAAAAACTTAAGGACCAGACCAATAAAGAACATCTGGTGGTCTGGGTCTACTACAAGCCACCTGATCACAGAGGGCCTTTGGATGCACCTTCTTGCTTCAGCTGCAAGAGCTCTTGTACTCACAGGCTCTGATCTTGATGGGGAATTAGAGGTGGTCTGGGCTTTAGTGACCTTGCCCTACCCAAAGATTTTGTCATCTTGAGAAATGTGGGCCAGGCAAAGAGCAGAGTCAGGATCCTGAACGTCAGGAGAACAAACATCTATCTGTTTAAGAAATTATTGGATGAGATCTCCTGGGAGATTGCCCAGTTACAAAGGAATGGAGCAGAGCTGGCATTTCTTTAAGGATACCTTTCTGAAAGCACAAGAGCTCTCCATTCCCCAGCGTATGAGATCAAGCATGGGAGGCGGAAAACCAGCTTGGCTGCACAAAGAACTGCTGTTCTAACTGAGGGATATGAAGGAAATGCACAGACAGTGGAAGTAGGAATGGGTGGCCTGGAATGAATGTAGGGATGCTGTCCAGACATGAAGAAGTAGGAGACGTTGTCTGTTGGGAGACGTTTTTTTATGTTCAGTTTTAAGATTTGTAAAATACTCCTTTGTGTCTTCCATGCATACAACTTTTCATAAAGCATTCCCTTGCTGTCATTCATCCTCTTCTATTTTTCTACTCTACTTCTTTAATGAGCAGCCTGTTGTCCTTATCAGACTTTATTCCCATGAATGAAAGAGCCCCCAGGACAATCTATGTGTCTTGTTTTCTGTCCATCAAAGATGAAAATGAACTGCCTTAGTTATAATGCCATTCATTAATAGGTCAATTTTCATTCTTCCTGAGTCTTATTTTATTTAGTTTGCTAAACTAAAACATCAGTGCAATATAACAACATTATATTTCAGAATATAAACCTAAAAAGGTGGTCACTGGATCAATTCCATGGTCTTGCTAAAAAAAGTAATAAAAGTAAAATAACAGCAGCCAATAGCCATATCTGAATTGGAGGTTTTCTTGGAGTACAAACTAATTCTTGAGGATAAAAATCATACTGATTTACAGTCATAAATATGATGAAATATGACAATTAGGTTTTTTTCTGCTCTATTCTTCCATAAGAATAAAATTGAACGAACAGAAAAGTCCACTTACATAACTTCATTATCTACTTCAGATACATTAAATCCGTATAATAAAACATGTAGCTCAATATTAAAGTATTTTTAAGTGTACTATTTCTTCGTATATGTTATTTTTATTACTTAGCAGTACTATATATGGAGCTATCTTTGAGGTGTTTTTGAGTACATTCTAGTCAGAATACAAACATGAAAATCACAAAATGTTTCACAAAATGGATTACTGGTATTAATCGACAGTTGGATTGGATGATCTTGTAGGTCGTTTCCAACCTTGATGACTCTATTCTATGATTTCATTTCTTACAGAACCATGAACACTCCAGCACTTTCTGTACATTAGATCAATGAAAATTTTATTTTCTTATAGCAAGTGCATTGATAATGACATCAACGTAGATGTGACTGTTGACATATGAACCTAATATATGAAGCCTCATTAATGGTGAACTGTCTATCCAAGATGCCAATGTAACAATTTTGTTGTTGTCCCATTAGCTGCAGGCATATATTAGATGCCTGTACTGAGAACGATCCTAAATACCTGCTTCCTTCCTTTGATCATGTCCAACCCAATGCCTTGGTCAATTCAGACAGTGTTTGGATTCTCACCTGCAGACCCCTTCCATTTGTGTAAATTATTTAAGAATTTTTATCTTTGTTTGTCATCTTGTACACTCTTTTTTATTCTCTGTAATTAGAATACCTGGGTTTATACTGACTGTCTACAAAGTGGTTAATGTTTTAAGACAGGAAGCCTCGCTTACTTATGGTTTGGTTGTGAGGACTGTTCACTCTTATCTGCAGACAGGTTTCAGCAGATATCACCCACAGCAAGATAAGATTTGCTTCAGAAACAGTAGGCTTCTGTTTGTCACAGCATCATATTTCCAACCAAATATGCTTCTGACAAACAAGCAAGCAGGCAGATGCTGACAAAACTTGTTTGGAAATTGCATCTGTTCTGTATAGTAAGACTGTGTGCTTGCTACAGTCCTTCCCTCCCAGCTCTTTTCCTTAGAATCAAATCAAATAAATGAAACCAGCAAAACATGTGAGTATAACTTACTCTGTATCAGAAAAACAAAGACTTGATTTTTTTTTAGATAATGAATGGTGATTATTTCTTCTGATAACACTGTTTTTACTTTAAATTTCAATGATAATTTTTCTCTTATTTACAGAGTATAATCTATTGAGAGAGAACTGACCTCTGTGTAGTAGAATGTACTCAGGCTTAGTGGAGGAGTCTTACACCAGAAAATCTGGGAGTGGTTAAAACAACTATCCTGCCTCCAGACCACACCTGGAAAAGTCTCAGCCAGCTCAGAATACTAGCAGGAGAAGTTTAGGCCTGCCTGGTGTTTCCCAGACCTACAGAGTTTAACCTCCCATGTGGTCACTTAGGGTCTAACTTCTTTATGGCTTTTAGCTTCGGAGCACTACATCAAGGCAGTAGCCACCATAAACCAGAATGTAGTGAATGCATACATTTTAGCCACGTCCTTGTTTGGTTTCAGCAACTGTCTTACTTTATTTCTTATACATTAAGTCGTTTCTGATATATGTACAGCCTCCTTTTTTACTTTGTTGGGTTATAGAATGCACAACATTATGCATAAAGAAGGCCTGATTATTTTTCTTCTTTTCATGACAGTACAACTAACACAGAAACCCTTTCAGAAAGCACTCCAAATAAAACATTGTCTACCTCAAGTTATTTCTCTTTTTAAGCAGTAAGACAGATTAAATAAATTCGTTCTTACTGTAAAGTAAACTAGTTCTTATCTACTCTAAATATCTGAAATAATGGAATTTTGATTCAAAGTCTGTCAAAAAAGTGATATCCAGTGGATCTTTTAGAGTGTTAGAGGACTGCTCTGAAATGTTATGTTTTGTTCATCTAAAGCTATTCATGTTTATAGGTAAAATTATTAAATAGGTTTGTTGGAATGTGGTGTAGTTATGCTTTTCCTGTAATTTAGCTATTGCTTGTGTCTCATAGTATCTCGGTAAAGGTAGCTATCCTAAACACTGAATGTAAATGTAGTAACAAATACTCCCTGATCTGAAGATGATTTTTTTTAAAATGAAAATAATAAAGCAAAGAGTGGGAAAAAGGAAAACTTCCACTCCTTACTTTACAGAGTTTCAGAGAATGCAGAAGAAAACAGGTCTGTAGTAAGTATATCTGTATATGCTAAAGTTGGCAAGAACTCCAATGGTATAAAATAAAAAAAAACACAGCAGTTAAACATTGCCTTTTAGCCAGAACATTCACAGACTTCAAGAACCATTCTCATCTTATGGTGAAAGTCTTAAGGATGCTGATTTACCCCAACTTTTTCTCCAGAACATGATACCGTCCCTTTCCCCTCTATCAAAAAGGAAAGCTTCAAGGCAGGAGACAAGGTTCTCATCCAAAATACATTACACAATATGAAGAAATTAATGACTTCTGTTATAAGCCATTTGTTCTTTCCTCCACTTTCACTGTATTTCAGAATGGACCTGTGTCTCCTATTATGATCGAAAGCAGAATACTTCTTTTTGTGGTCATTATCATTTTTCTCTCCTTTCAATTAGTTTTATGAAGAGGATTGCAGAAAACAAAAAAAAAAAAAAAAAAAAAAGAAAAAAGAAAAAAAACCCATCATTTGTCAATTTATATGCAATATGTAAAAAGATTTTTTTGTTACTGTTTCAGGACACAGCAGGTCAGGAGAGATACAGAACAATTACCACAGCTTACTATCGGGGTGCAATGGGTTTCATTTTAATGTATGACATCACAAATGAAGAATCCTTCAATGCTGTGCAGGATTGGTAAGTAAAACTTGGAATTCATATTAGCTATCAGAGGTAATGTTTGATATCACTTCACTGCTGTGATAGTGTACATTGTTTTGGAAAATTTTCTTTCCAGATATTGTGCCTATGCCCAAAGGCAGGGTTTTTGATTTTGTGGAAAGACAATCAATACCTTAAAATGCTTTGCGTGTGATTCATAGCAATGGTTGTGCTTTCTGTGATGTTAGTTAATGTGAGTTATTCCACTAAAATAAGCAACTTGGTAAGTAGCTGCTAAGTTACTAGAAATCATTAGTGTAGCTCAAGGGGAGAATTTGGATGCTATGTGTAGGGTTGTCTTAATTTTTTAATGTTGCTTTTAACCTTAGTGTGTTAAATGTCTCATTCACGTGGCTCAAGTGTAAAAAATGTTAAGAAAACTTTCACCAGATTTATAGAACTTAAAATGGATGGTTATATTTTATAAACGTCAAGATGTTTCCATAACTGTATGTCATTTTAACCAGACATGCATAAATGAGGATCCAAAAACTGTAAGGTTTTAGAAGAACAGCTGATCCAAAAGGAAAGCTAGAGTTAGTCTAAGCTGTCTCATCTTATCCTTTAAGAGGTATTTTCATACCTAAGAGCCTTCAAGTAGTGCCCTTGGTGATATGTATAGAATTTGTTTTGTGTTCTCTGTGCTTTTGCTTGCACTCTGTTCCAATGGAGAACTGCATTTTAAAGAATGCAATGTGTGTGTGTGTTTTGTTCAGTACATTTCTTTTTATCTTTCGTTAACATATGCACCAATGCATACTTTTTTGTTGTTTTTTTACAGTAGACAATGTCACAAACATATTTTACTCTTGAATTAAAAGGCAGTGATGTTGTGATGGCTGTTTGTAATGAGTATGGGTACGCAGGCCCAGGCTGACCAATAATTTTTTTTTCTCTCTTTCACACTCTTTAACTTGTGGCAGAAAAAGCCTAAACTAAACCCTTGGAGCACATTTAATCTCCACATGTGGAGTTTTTCTTGGTCTGTGTATGCTAAGTCTTGACATTCAACATTCAGAAGAAAAGAATTAGGAAACTTAGCTTAATTCTGCTCTACAAGAAATAGAAATGTTGCCTAACATGTCTAGTCTGAATGCCAGCAATGTATTCAGTCATGCAGGGAGAGGGACAGTCCCGAGTGAGCCCCCCCTTCATGCTGCTGTCAGTCCGACTCCACACTGAATTGCTCTTATGAAAAAATTGCTCTTATGAATCTATCTCTATTTTCTAGAGAATCAATAAGCTTATATGGCTAGTACAGACCACATGACTAGCTTTTGAACAAGAGAATTTATCTGAATGGAGTCTCTACACGATGCTTACATTGGAAGATGAATTGTACTGTAGCTTGTTATGACAAGGGAATGCTCTGAGTCTTTAATACCACCTGTTAATATCATGCTGAGGGCTTGCTGTTCATAGTTACTGTGAACAGTACTGCTCTGTTCAACATCATGGGACAGAAACTCCTATCTATTCAGAAGCAACTGAAACCTTTATTAAAAGATGCTGTTATGAAAGTTTAGCAAAAACAAGAAAAAAGATTAACCCCCCTCAACCGCTGAGCCTGAAATTGTGGCAGCCAGCTTGATGGGCCTGCCAGCTGAAGATTTCCCTTCAGGAAAGGAAGGCTCTGCTACCCTTTCTTCATAGGCTTATTCCGTTCAAGCTATGGGTTAACTGGGTGGTAGTGGCTGTGAGGGGCCAGCTGTAATCTGCAAATCCCATTGCCCCAATCCGTGGTCAAACCAGATGGCATGCCATGTATTTTCTAGTCTCCTCTGACATGAAGATTTCTTTATATCAATAGTAAATATGCATACTTATTGTTATTTTCACCACCTGTTTGTTTTTTAGCCTCCTATACCTAATATTGTTGCAACTCTTTCTCTCACGGTGAAAGCCAGATAGGCTTCATACCAGTCAAAGAAAAAATCTCTGTAAAATGAAACAAAAAGAAATATTTAAAAACTAAGGATCTTTTAGATTTGTAAAGTTCAATTTCCCACACTTATTATCTAGAAGATTTACAAACAGTTGGCAGCAACTGTAGAAATTTGGTGGACAGGGGATTGCATGATTACATTCCTAGAGCTACTGAGCAGTCATCTAAATGATGAAAGGGATGACAGACAGGCAGTTCTTCCTCATTTGTCAGGATGAGACACAGATATGCTTTTATTTTCATTTTTAATTTCATGAGCCCAGTTGCTGCATTACTGTTCTTCCTCTCTGTTCTATTCTTTCCATCTCAGAGTTGATAATTGATTTTCATTAGGCTGTGCTCCAAAATTATAGCTTGCTTCTGAATGGGAATTTTAAAAACCTCACAATTACCAGTGCTGCAGGAAATCAGATGTGCGTGTGTGTGTGTTTTTCTGCGCACTTGTGAAAGATTCAGGGTCAAAGAAGTAGCAGCAGATTTTAAGCCCCTCTGGAACTTAAAATGCTTTTCCCTGTGATAAAACTGCCTCTGATGGCAGTGATGGCATTTCATGTATGTGCACAATGCGCCAAATTAAAGCTCAAAGACCATTAGGCTTCATCTAGAAATTATATTACAATCAGTGCAATAAATCTGAAGGTACCTTTTACATCTGGATAAAGAAGGTCAGTTTAAAATATGTGCAGAGACCATTTGTAAAAGCATTTCCCACAAAGCTGTTTTAATGTACTAAAAAGCATTTTTTTTCAGTCTGACATCTGGCTGACATCTCTCATTTATAACAGCAGATGGATTGTCATATTTCCAAGTATGCCATGCCTAGGTCAGCATGACTTTGCTCAGCTGTGAGAAATGCTATACCTAATTTGACTATTAACATTTCACATGAAAAAGTCAATCTCTGTTTTTTTGTCTAAACCTATTAGCACCAGTATATGCAAGACAGCAGTACTACAGGCAAGCATTTGTCCACCATTCTGTGGGGCTGAGAAATCATTCTATCTTAAAGCTTGGCTAGAGAAATTGGAAGTCTACTAAATTTCAAACATTTGATACTTCAGGAAACATTCATATTCTACATTCACTAAGTAAAATAAAAATAAATAAATAAATAAATGGATAAGTTATCAGAAATTAGAAATAATAGTAACAACAAAAACTGTAACATAAGTATTCTTTACATATCCAAAAGCATTTGGCTTGAGAAATCTTGAGTTGCTCACTTTAGATCGTTTTTCTGCATGTGGACCCAGTGATTTATTGCTAACCCTTTTCCATTTCTTTGTCAAGAGTTAATTCAGTTTTAATCTGTCAAAGACTAAACTGTTTCTCTAATTTATTTTCAAGAGTATTGCTAGTCTTCTAGCTGGTTCTCCTGAAGAAGAATCAGTCACCTGGTTTTGTCTCTGGAGTGTCTTTTACTAGTATTCTTCTCTAAACTAACTATATTTTGAATTTTGAATTTTGAATTCTTTAGACAGAACTAAAATGAAATGATAACAGTAAGGCAAAAACACTTTTCTTCTCTAGACTTCAGAAAGAATTTTGTGAAAGATTTGGAGTAGTTCATGTACTGATGCTGAAGAAATGCTATGCCCCTGCATAAACTTTTCCATGATGGAGAAAAGTCAGAATGTATAATTTACAGCATTAAAATTCCAGGCAGCATGTCTTCACAGAAAGGATCTTAATTAGAAGTGTTTGTGTGACTCAGAGGAAGCTAATTTCTCTTACTTCTGGCCCGGGTAGTAGGTTAGGTAAACAAGTTGTGTACATGAATCTCTTTGTGAGCCCTTTCCCAGGACAACTCAAACAAGCCAGTACTGCTGGTAAGGAAAAAATGATAGGTCAATCTCTGAATTTGTTTCCTTCAAAGAAAAGCTCGTGGTAGTAGTCAAGCACTAAAAATTATTCTCCTTTGTATATACAGGCTTTCAGAAGTTCCCTAGAACCAACAGCTTCTGTTTATTCAGTGAGAGCAGATGTGTGTTGAAAATCTGTCTGCTAGTAGAAACAGCAAAACAAATGTTTGACTCAGCAGATCTCCTGTGGAGCTTTGGATCTGCTTTTAGCAGGAGGCCATTTTGCAGCTGGCTCTGCAAGACAGGCATGTACTTGACAATGCTTTTGTGCATATCAGTGGTGCCACCCTAAAATGATTCACAGTTTTGGAAATAGACAGTTGGGCTTTTTTTCCAAAAATAGGAACCACTCGGAGGGCATAATTTTTCTGCTTGGGCTGATGTCTAGAGCCTACATTAGAAAAAGAGAACAAGCAAAATATGCTCCTCAGGTAAACTCCTTAGACCGCACCCACACATTTCAAGTAATTTGTCTGATTTTCTTTAGCATTCTCTTCCTTCTCCTATTAAATCTGAATATGAAAAAAGTGAATGTTAAGAGCGGCTCTGTTCCACTTCAAATTATGTTTGTTGTAGTAGTTTGGTTATAAGGCCACAGTAGTTGCTTTACTCTTTTACGCTGACAGTTGGAGCATTTATAGCTTTTAGCCTTTATCATTATTATACTTCTGAAGGGGCTTTTATGCTCACTTTTCTCTTAGTGGATCAGTCAACACAGATTTATGGCTCTGTTTCCTTTTGGTAGAAAGGAGGATGTGAAGGCTCTGTATATTTTTGAAAATGGAATCAAATCAGTATGTTGAGTTCCATAGACATGTCAGGAAAATAAATCTGAGATGAACTGCTTTTTAAATACAACCTTGCTATCCTTTTACTGACAGTTTTGAGGTTGAGGAGTTATTTATACCCAGAATATTTCTAATGCAGTGTCTCATCCTAGGTTAGAAACAGCATATGAAAGCCTGGGTCTTTATGTCCTAGTTTAAATCCCAGCTGAATGGCTTTACCCTCTGCAAATTCAAAGGCTAGATAGGAGTGTTTTTGCATAGTACACTCACTTTGAGTCAGTACTTTGGCAATGAAAAGGTTGTCCCAAATCAAAGCACATGTCTGGCAATATCTGTCATTGCCTGGTGGCAACTGAAACAATTGCCATGGGGAGCTTCCTTATGTGTGTGTGTTGAGAAGCTCATCACTTTTGGGAAGGTATCAGCTGGCAAACAGTGTATTATTGTGCTTACTTTATGAAGGAGACAGAGGCTTAGCATACAGCATGCAATTTCTGATTTAAGAATTCTTTTATGCTTATTATTTATGTTTATTACATATTTGGAATTATTATATATTATGTGTTTATTATCTATTTCCATGGAAACTTGTTGCAGAACTTAGTGCTAACCAACTTGCCTGTAATAACATGAAAATTTAGTGAATTTCAAATAAAAGCCAACAGAATAAAATACTAATCACATGTTATTCATCTGTGCACATAACACACGGGGGATGGTTATTGGGAATGGGGTCTGGGCAAAGACAATAGAATAGGAACAGTAATCATTAGTTAAAAACAGAGTGGATCCTGACCTGCAGTATTATGAGTTAAGCCATTACCAGAAATTTTGACGTGTTTTTCCTGAAGGATAGCTGGCTTGGAAATCATTCCTCAAGGTACCATTTGAGGTATCTTGAAAGCAGAGCTCTAAAGAGCAATTATGCTACTATCAACACAATGTAATATTCAGAATTATGGCTTAAAAAATATGAACATTCACTGCATTGTGTCATTAGGCAGCTGAATGTACTGGATATGCCACTAATAGTTGTCCTAGATAGCACTGTGGAAAAAAGCCCAGTTCATTCAAAATGTGCTTTTACTTTCCATTTAGCATCCTGAATGAACTATAAGCCATCAGGTTGTACATACAGTGCTCTAGAATTATTATTTTTTATGTTTTCTATAACACATCTTTCTTGTAATAAGAGACTCGCTTTTTTTTTTTGAATTGTCTTTAAGAGGAAAAATAAAATTGGAAAATACATTAGCATGTTAATGGACAAATGTAAAAAGCCTCAAACCAAATTAAGCCCATTAAGTTAATGTCAGTACTGCTATGTGCACTTCTGAAGGGCATATGTTCTTTTTGCTTTCACCTCTCTACTTTCAGCCTAATAATCATGCTCAGGGCATGCTTGATCTACAAGCAGGCTATTTTTCTTCTACCTCTCAATATTCAACTCAGTTCTACAATGTAAGAAAAATCCATTATTTGCTGTGTGTTGGGGAGAAAACCTTGGAAGTACTTCCAGGCAGAGCCGAAGTCCATTCTTGTCTGTCAAAAGGTATGACCTGACAGCACCATTTGTGTGATCCTGCTCTGCAGGGCACTGACACAAGCCATATTTGCCACCTCCTGTGTGTGTCCCAGGAGCTCTGTCTCAAGGGGCTGCGTCCAGCATGAGCTACAGCATGCCAACCAGTGATCTGTGTGCAGGCTGAGTCTGCCCTGCAGCTAGTGGCCTCCTCCACACACCAATGCAGCTGGAAAATTGTCCTGATGGAGCACTCTGATAGTCTATATATTAACTTGGGGTTGGATTCAGATATATTAGTTGATTCCCTGCTTATTTGAGGTAGTTTTTAGCCAAGCAGATGCCAGAAGTTGTGCAATTGCTGCAGTTTCAGTCACTCCTGTTTAAAATAAAGGAATGAGACAATAATGTTGTGTAAATAATATCATGTGAAAAGAACAGGATGAAATTTAAGGATGAATATTTCAGAGCAATCAAAGTAGTATATTTTTTCATTTGTCTTCCTTCTGCAGGATGGATGAGCTTTAAGAGTACTCATATTCTTTACAGATATGAGTATACAGATATTCCTTTAAATATAGGAAACAGAAATACAGAAATTTCAACTTTTTACTTCTAATGATCATGCTTAGAACTGGACGTTGCTATGCACAAGATGACACTAAAATTCTTTGTTCTAAAAAACTAAATATCTTACTTTTGCTTTTAACTCTTTATTTCTGAAGGAAGAATTAAGTCCGGTGGAAAATTAGATATGCTCCTTAAACAGGTTTTTCTTCCCAATAGAAATAGTATCTAAATAATTATAAAGAAATTTAAACAAAATTCTGTATTCCAGGTCAGTTTGCTCAATGGTTTTCCATGTCCTGTTTAGTGCTGAATTCCTGATGTCATACACTGAATATGGAAAACTTAGTTCTGTGAAATGATGTCTTTTTTTCTTCAAATGTTTGTCATCAAACTTAATTTGGATCACGTATGCTAAACTAGTGACAGCTTAAACCACCTACAGGCTTTTCAGTTTGACAGACCCACTCCAAAGTCTGCCACAGTGTTTCTTCCTCTACATCAGAAAAGGGCTACACTACATTACAAAGTAAAGGATTTGAGTAGCAGCATATACAGACAGCTTCTTCCTAAAGTGAAAGGAATCTGTGATGAAAATTTTGCAAATCAATTGTTTTCCTTTTTTAATTTCACTTTTCTACAATGTTCAGCAGGTCATCCATAACATTTACAGTGGGCCACTGAACAGCATACAATATAAAAAATCTTTATTTGTCCTCTTGTCCTTGGTGTTTCCAAATGTAAGGTTTTAGGTTTGCCTGGAAAACAGGTCTCAGTGATGAAAAAAGAACATCTTTCTGATAACATATCTGATAGTAGACTTAAGGCGCACGGTAGCCTGGATGATAGTGCTTTGATGAAGATAATTTTCTTATCATGTTCTTTCCACTAAATCCTGAATTTAAATATGCATATTATTTATGGAAATTTATGCAAACTCTGTATCCAACTGTTTTGAAAATAGTAAACCTTTGATTTAAAAGTTCAAACCTCGTCAGAAAGTGTTTTCAATAAGTTTACTGCCAAAAAGACCAAAAAGTTTCATACACTGTAGCAATTAATCAGAAAAGACTGCAGTTTTTATTACCTCTTTTTTTTTTTTTTATGTTCTTCATCCAAAGAGAAAAAGTACTTAGGGATCTGATATCTGTATTTGCTTCACACCTCTACTTTCACTTTTGCCATGGGACAAAGCACTTCTGCAGAAGTTCCTGCGCTCACACTAAGCTACTTCAATATGTACATGTGATCTCCTTGCTAGAATTCAGTCTTCTACCAGGTATCTGTGTGTTACTCAGCTCGGCTAAGCTGTATCAAGCTGTATCTATACAGAAAGTGGGGCATCTAATCAGGAAAGGGAGCAAATACTGTCTGGACAGAATTTACTCGGGAAGCTCCATGTATTTCTTCTCCCTCAAATCTGAGATGATGCAGCATAGCCATGAATATGTGGTAGCAACCATTCACCCCAATCCTGCTGATTTGCTGATAGCTGAGTAGAGCTCCTCAATGGAGCTAATCTTAGTGATATGCTTCAGGAATTCACCAGCAGAATGAAGTCATCTTTGACTTCCACTGGATCTAACAGGCTGTGTGAGGACCTTAAATGTTTGACTGTTAGATTTTTTCGTTTCTGTATTATGTGGCAGTTGATTAGGCCTGACAGTGGCCATAAGTAGATATGGCTTACTGTAGGGTCATCAGGACAGAGGGAAAGAATATGGAATGCACCCTGTCTATGAGCACCAGTTGCTAACTGGCAGTGGTGCCATCACTGCAGCTGTGGCTCTGCCCCTTGCACCCATACAAATAAGGACTGCAGTTTGAGGGATGAATTTAACCTCTTGTTAGTACTCGGTAGCAGTGAAAACATCCTCACTATTCTCTCCCAGGGCCATTTGTCTTCACTCAGAAAAAAAAAAACAAAAAAAACCATAGGAGTACTGATGAATTTGAAACAGCAGAATTTTTCACTTGAGAAAATGTGACAGATCATGCCTAGTTAATATCCACATCTGGCAAGAAGAGAGGTCTGCCTTAACATACTTCAATTTTAATTCTCAAAAGCACATAGCGTGTGGCAGAATTACCCTGTGGTTTTGGGTTCCTATCCATTGTTCTTTATGAATGCACAGCAAGAAGCAGAACACACCTGCTTTGTCGCCATCTTTTTCCCAGCTGGTAAGTGAACTGAGCATCAATAATTAATAACAATAGTGCAGATGTGACAATCTGAAAATAAACTTGCTTTGTTTGACCAGAAATTTCACAGTGGACTTTCATTATGCTATTGATGAGACAAAAGAGATTCTCAGCTATTCAGAGAACTGATATTAAATAGAGGAATTGTCATCTATTCTATGCCATGTCCTTGTTCTCTTCAGATATGGCACTAGGGGTTACACTGGGGTAAGTGAAAACAAATCAGATCAGATTAACATCTAAATGCTGCTGTGTTTAACTAATATTCATTATTTAAACTATGCTATAATACTCTTAATGCAAAATACCATTTGGTCTGTTTGTTGTTGTTGTTGTTGTTGTTGTTATCCATGACTAGATGATACACTTTAACTTTTCAAAAAGTTAGACAGGTTAAATTGACAGCGTTTTTTTAGAAAATAAACGAACTTCAGTGTGATAGTACGACCGTATGCTGAAAGGAGTGTACGAAATGCTGATTGCATTGTTCAGGCTAGTCTTTTATTTAAAGAGAGTCACAGCCAGTAGCAAATTAAACAAAAACTGGCATGTTATCATCAACTCACAATATTTCATATTGCTAGTAATAAATGTCATAAAGTCTTGTGGCAATGATAGCTTTTATTAGTTGAACAGTAAATAATATATTCTCTTTATCTTCCTCTTGCTGGGCAGGTTGACAAAGTTACACTGTTGCTCAGCATTCCCAAATGAAAGCTCTGCTGCCAGCCAATAACATATGAGTCTTATCACTGACTCAGTAATATCCTTAAACTGTTCCCACTCTCAGCTCAAATTACAGAAGATTTACTTTTATCTGTACTCTAGTAGTATAAATCAGTTATTTGTAGCTTTGGAGGAATACCAGGGTCCTGCACCAAACTCAAACTTTGTGATGCACTGAAGATGCCTTTCCTGTTAGGGATTTCAGATTGGAAGTTAGTTGTGCTGGGTTGGGATAATGTCAGTAGCACCAAAGGCTGGTTTCATCCACACAGTTTGAAGGCAGTTTAAAAAGCCAACAAAAACGACAATGTATATGCCAGCAGTGAAGTAGTGTATAGATTTGGGGGTATTATGAGGGAAGTTTATCAGACCATCTTCCTAATTTAGCTCCCTCATCTCTGCTACCCTCTGGATTGCTTCCTTTCTTCAGCTAGCTTGTCTGTTTTTGATTCCTCTTTTCATCTCTGCCTAATTTCAACACAGATTGTTTTAAGTGTCAGATATTGACAGTTTTAAAAGAGTGATAGCTATGTGTGCCATGACCTGTATATGGGCAAGTATAACAAGGCTCTTGCAGCCATTCCCCAACAACTGGAATTCAGCCCTTAAATCAAGAAGGACAAGTGCCATCAGTGTCATTATGTCAAGACTCAAAGTAACACCAATATAATCCAATAGTAGAGTTTGGGATATTTTTGTATTATAACTTCATGCTATTTAGGTCTGTTCTGCAAAAGAAGCTAGCTTTATAGTATCGATTATCAGAATATTGCAAGACTGACCATTAAACAAAAACATTCATAATAAATGCTTAATAATAAATGGTTTCAATTAAAAATAATAATAATAAAGTATAGTTTCATCAGTCCTATTTCTTGTATGAGCCATTGCCAAATCCACACAAAGAATACAAAGAGCACATGAACAATGAAATATAACTTTTGGAAATTTCAGCTTCAAGGAAGATATCAGTGGTAACTTAAAACAGGCCATAAAGCTATTATGTTGATAGATTCCAGCTGGCAGCCAGAGCAAATTACAGCACACTTGAAGAACTGTATATTTCAACTTCTATGGAAGCTTAGAACACAAGTATATTCTGAATAGGCTAGATGTCTGTTACAAATCTAGCAGACCTACAAAAGCTTCACAACCTAGCTCAGTCTGACGATTGCAAAATAAACTCAAGATGGAGTCTCTAAAAAGAGTTTCCATTAGAAAATCTATTTTTATCATATGCATGTTTCTAGGTCTATGAATATAAAGTTATTACAAAATAAGGAAAAGGAAAAGATCATCTTATTTTGAAGTCTACTTCTACCCAATGCATACTCTTGTTTCTCGCAATGTGAGAGACATTACATTGTTTCCCTTTCTGGACAGAAAAGCCTGTCTTGTACTGGCAAAAGGTTTTGTGTGTTTAGTAGGCTTTGCATTTTAATAGGCTTTACAGGAAAATACAGTTCTACAACATGTAATTTGTCCAAGTATCATATGGTACCCACACAGAACTGGCAGTGGAAACAGTTAGCCATGGAGGTCACAGGCTGCTTAGAAGACTTACCAGGGGAACCAGTGGAAAGGAAATGTCCTGCTTTAATCCTCCTCTGTGCTGGCTGACAAAGAAAGGATGACAATCTGAGTGGCTGAATATGTTGCGGTAGCCTTTGCTGTATAAAAATAATGCAGTGATGCACAAAAGATTCAAGCTCACTGAAACACTCCTTCAGGACTTGAATAACTGTATCTAATTCTTTGCTAATTTTCTTCCACTGAACTAAGATGTCACTGTGCAGTGCTTAGTTCATGGGGTTAGACTTTGAACAGCAGTTATTCCTGCAAAATAATTGCAGTTCTCCTTATGGGTAGGATGGTAAAGCCCACCAAACATCACCTAAGCACTTTAGGATTGTTTCTTCTATATACTGGGTAGAAGGAGTCAGGTAGTGGTAGCTTGGTCATCATGTGAGATATTTCATCTGTACATTACTGCCTCAGCAGGAGATTGTGAGCTGTGGTTCCCAGAAAGGCAATCCTAAGGCCTGTGCATAACACCTGGGAACACCAAGGAAAATGTACAAAGGTATGTTGGGGCAGATCTAGCTACTTGGAACAGCAGGAAACTCTCCATCCTTCCTCCTTTTTTGCTACCATTGGAACTCAGACTTAGTTCACACATGAAATCAAGAGAAGAGCACTAACTGCCTGGTAATTCAGAGCAGGAAAGCCTTTCATATTCTCCACTCCCATCTACTCGCAGCAGCCATCCTCTGCCATGAGTTCACATAAAAGCAGGATACTACAAGGAACAGAATAAATCAATGTATTCTATCTTGAATTACCTCCTGTCACATACACTATGTTATATCAATTAAAAGACAATTGATATGGAATGTGTGCCTTGGAAAGCCAAATTTTTCTGTTTTCAGGCCTAGCCTCTTTTTGACAAAGTCAAAAGAGTCCCAGTTTCTCTGTATCTACATTTTAAACTATACCTTTCAGGTGTACCCTAAACACTACAACCAGTATCTGCCATGTGAGGTATTTTTTTGTTGTTTTTTTTTTTTTTTTTCTTTGCTCTTGTACCTGGAAGGCAAAACTCCTTAGAAAACCCATATTAATTGAACTGAAATTTGCACTTTGATAGACATTAGCAGAGGCAAACTTAAATTAATTAGTTAATTAATTTGTTAGTTTAAAAAAGAGAGAAACACAAATTCAATTCCAAATCTAGTCTAATCTGAAGAAAGAATGGCACTCTCCAGCAGTTTCTGTTTTTCTATTGACAGTCAGTGAGAGGAGCCTGCATATTATAGCTCCCTTATTGAAGACAATGAGATAATACAATTGAGCGTTATGGCCTCTGGGAGAAAAGGAGAGAACAAAATGTAATCCAGCCTGAAAGGATGGGGATGGAAACCTTCCTTTGATGCAATATTTAATATCAGACCTTTCACTTTTGGCTGCTAGGTGAAAACCAGTAAACATTTCATTAAGACCCAGTGACTAGTCATCCATAAACAACCTGCACCTGCGATTATAAAAACAAAATTTAGCATAAATTAAAACTGCATGTGTGCAAGCTGTGGGAAAGTTTTGAAAAATAATAAATATCTCTTTTGTATTGTGTTTTTGGATGCACAAATTGAAATTGGCCATCTCTTAAGACTCTCTGTTTACTACGGTCTTTGCAGTGTATATTTTTTTTCTGAGTATTTATACCACAATTGCTCAATGCAAAATTCATAGGAATTTCATTTCTATTTCTAAGCAGATTTAAAGACAGGTCACTCATAGATCAAAAAAACAAAACAAAATAAACAAAAAGAAGCAATATTGGTAGCTGATCTTTAATACAAGTACTTTTTCACTTCTTATAGTCATCACAAAGTTTTGTTGTCAATATGTATATTTATGTGAGTAGACTATATAGAATGCACAAGCAACCAAGAATGATCAGCAAATGTTGCTGCCAGCTGAAAATCCGTATGATAACTATTAAGAAAGACATATACTGGGGAAATCATGGGTATTTAAAATGACTTTTCAGTCTCCATGGAGACTCATCACTGCATATATTACTGCAGTCAAAGTTTAGATATATAAATAAAAACACACGTTCTTCAGCTACAGGGGAAGTCTGGATTTATCTGGGGCTTTCAATTGCTTTCTGTTCTGTAAATCACAATGAAGCAATCTTCTAGATACACAGTATCTAATCTTTTCCTAATCTTTTCCTCACATATAAATGAAAGTTTTCAAATCTGGATAGTTTTTTAGATGTCTTTATTTTTTCCATCCCATAGGAAAGAATTTCCAGGACTCATATTTTCAAGAAACTGGAGGCATGTTGCAGGCTATATTATAGGTACATAAAAACTGCAAGCCTTGAGCTAAACCTTAAATTATTTTCCTTCCAATTCTACAATTTACTTCTTTTCTCTTTCTCAGAACAGTCACACTAGGAAAACCCAGTTAGAACTGATTGTGCAAACAAGAGACAGCAGAATGTGAAATGCCCCAGGAGACGGAAACTGTGAGAGGTTACAATACTGAAGTTCTCTTAGACTTACTGAAAGCACTCCCACACAGCAAGCAGGGAGTACATATGGATATAGCAAATGATGTGAGATCCCATCTCCTTTTTGGACAGGATGGCAAAATCTCCTGAGAAAGGAGGCAAAGGTGTTTCTCAAGAGTGATAGCTATGTTGGAAAGTAGTTATGTTTCTAGTAGGTAAGGACTGGAAGGTGATCAGATGTCCTTCAGTGCTTTCCCCAGGCCAGTCTCTAAAGTAGGTGTAGGGCAGCAGGTCTTGCTGAGAGATACAGTCCTTACAATGAGGTTTGCAGGACTGTGGGGGATATCAGAGGGACCTGCAGGAGACAGAAAATTCCCATACCAGAGTGAGCATGGGAAGACTGAGCACTGGTTCTTAGACTGTGAGTGGAACAACACAGGAGGGCTCAAACACAAAAACTAATTGGAAACTGCTGCTGGAAGCTTGTCTTTATCTGGTATTAGTGCTATTGATCTTTACTGAATTCATACATCCCCTCATACTGATTTATCTCCCTAGCTTCTAGTGACACTCTTTAAAATCATTTCTCACTACTATGTGGCTGAACTATCTTCCATACCCTCTGTCTTACTGACATCTTCATTTTACCTGGTGTTCTTCTTGAGCATCCTGAGACTGCTCATCTAAAAATGGAGTTTATCTACATTTCATTTATGTGGTGGAAGGCTTCATTGGAAAGTGATGAAACTGGAAGGGAGCAAAGGCTTTTTCTGGGAAGAGAGAGGATGCTGTAGTCTCATTACACTACATAAGGATAAAGGAGATTTGAAAGATATATTTGAACAAATTTGAACAATTTGAATTGGAGTGGTTCTGTTTTCACAAGGGAGAATTCACTTTTGGACACACAGTGATCAAAAGTCTACGAAGCAGTTATCTTCCATTTCAGTTTGATTTTATATACTCTACTGCTGAAGTTGGCTTTTCTGACAGCAGAAGTTATCTTGAGAACAGTATACCAAAAGACAAAACATGAGTTTCAGTATTGATCTGGTATATTCATAGCACAAAGCTTGATACTGACAGCCTTTCCTCCACAAAATCATTTCCTGAGCTTTAAAAAGGGATTGCATTTTAGAAGCAGAGTCAGCTTAAAACAACAGTGAACTGTGCTACCCAAGGAACAGCACTGGGATAACTTGGAAATATACAGGTATCCCTGATTGTGTGGCCAGAACCTCCACAGATAAAAACGCAGGCATATGTTCTTCCTGAATGTGATTGGTAACCCACATTCCTTCCTGAAGGAAGAAGTCCAAGTAATAGAGTTCATCCTGCGAGTTATGGAAAAGAGACGAGGATAAAGGTTTGTGTTAAATTATTGGGTAGCTTAAGATAATTCATATTTCCATGAGGTGTTTGAAGGACGGGAGTTGGACGTTTTCTCTCATGCTCCTTCATCTTAATTTCACATACAGAGAAAGCACTTAATTTTGCTTTTATTCCCTTCAGCTTACAGCAGCCTCACATGCAACCATCGTATTCCACAGAAGTGGACAGGCCTTGCTACCTATGCCCACACCAGGATAATAAGGCCTGGGCAGAACTACGATTGCATTTAGAAGTGTAAAGTTGTACTGAATATACACAATGAATTAAAATATTATTGTAGAATCCTAAAGATTGCACTGCTGCCATTTACAGCTTTATTAAATGCAAACGTTTTTTGCCTAGTCTTTTACATTTTCCTGCATGGATACAGTGCCATAGGTTTCCATTGCCCTAATCATTTTATTACCCTTGAGTAATTTCCTGCTTTCATATTCTAATAAATCTTCTGAATTTGCTGTTGTTTGCTTTGCTGTTTTCATAGTGGAATATTGCCAGCATAGCTGAGATCATATGGGACACCCAGTTCTTTTCTGCTTTATTGTATCCTTCTGTTTCTGTTCCTTTCTGTTTTCATATTAACAAAATTTGCAATTTTTTTTTTAAGTGGGATAGCTAGATCCCAGCCCCATACAAATTTTGTGTTGAATGCAAAGTAAAGATGAAAACTTTTCTGACTTCAGGAAAACCAACTTTTCACTTTCCATGCCTTTTTAATCGTGTTTTTTAGGATGTACATCAATGATAACAAAACGCAATATTATGAAAACACTTTCTAGATTTCATTTTATTTAACAAAGATATTGCCATTGACATTATCATTGACCTTTCTAACATTAACATCGGAATTGTATATGCTGCAAAACCTGTGGAGGGAAATTATTATGTAGGCTTATTCTTATTTACGAAAATACTTGAGTCATTAATTCTATTACATACATTCGCACCCAATTCCTATGTTTTCTATTCTTTTTCACTACATTAGAGGGATTGTCTTGTACTGGAGTAAACATTCTCCTAAACTTGAACTCACCTGAAAACAAGATCTTGATTTAGACATTGAAAAAAAGGACCTTCTCCTGGTAGTACAAGTCATTCAGGAAGTAAATGGGATCTTGAAGTAATTATTCCAATATCGAAATATCTTTATTTGTATTAGAGAGCATTAATATGATTATTAATTGTAATTCAAGGAAACAGAGCACTTCTTTTTTATGTGGTGAGATTTGTATACACATACACAATTAAAGCAACAACAAACAAGGAAACAAAAAGAAAATGACTGATATATTCCACATGAGAATCTTTGAGGGCAAAATTCTCATAATCATGAGTGTTTGGATTTCTGTTTAAGCATTTTTAAGGCTATCATTCAAAACAGATTTTATTAGCTTCATTTTCACTGTATCGCTTTTTGAAATCTTTTGTTTATCCTGAAAGAACTGTGATACTTCACTAGGTGTATTTAATTGAAAAGTATTGTTTTGTTTCATTGGTTGTTCTTCTTTTTGATCTTTTGTTTTGGTTTGGTTTATTTTTCCTTTATTTTTAAGTCATGTTCTACATCATACACATATAAAAACTTGCTGCAGAGCTGAATACCTTCACGATATTAAAAATCAAGTTTAAAATGTTTTTGCTTTCTCATTTGCAGATATAGCTAAGGCCCATCAAGATGGAAATTACCAAATACCTGAGAAATACAAATGCTTGAAATATTGCTTATTTAATTGCTTATTTAATATTCAGGAATTAATCGGCATTTACAGCATTCCTTCTGATTAGTATTTTTAATTCTCCATTCATTAAAAATCAGCAACAAAAGACTGAGGAAAATAAGGGAGAAGAAAGACAGTATCTGAGAAGAATGTATACATAGCTTATTTTGTGGAGTATATGGTTTACTTCTGAACCTTAACAATGAAGCCTTCTGGGCATGTCTTTCAGTTTTGCTTAGAGTTTGGGTGCGGGTGAAAGAATCAAAAAGTATGAAGAAAATTAAGTGGAATCTTTTCCCTTAGATCAGTTGACTAATTATTTTGTTGCATTTTTCCTATTTTTTTTCTTGATAGTTAAAGGTGTAAATCAAGACATCTGGAGTTACAGATTATTTCTTTGAGCTTTGAATTTTTTAGAGATAAATATACAATAAATTAGAAAAGATAATTGTAAACAAAGGTCCAAATTAAATGAGAGAGAAGACTAAATAATGATATTTCATGGCCAAGAAGGATAGGTAAGGCTGGTAAGAAGGTTTTTTTTGTTTGTTTGTTTGTTTGCTTGTTTTTTTGAGGCAAGAAATCAGAGGTTTTATCAGGTAATCAGCATTATGTATACCCGTTACAGCCCTTTTTCTTTAGGGGAAATTCCCTATACTGATAGCTGACAAGTAGCGCACATTTTGTGCCAGTTCACTGTAACACAGAAGAGCAAGTTCGCTTAGCCTCCAGGCCAGGACCAGTTCAAAGTCAGAGCAAACTGTTATCCTCACAAAAAACAGGAACCCTTCCGTGCAGCCAAGCACAAGCCACAGTGGAGCAGGTTTTCTGGAGCATCTGTGTCCTTGATGCTGTCAGCAGAACCTTAGACCTCTACAGAGCAGGGTTCAAGAATATAACCTTCTCAAACTTTAAAAAAAATCGAGATGTATTCTAAGTTAAAGCGTCATATTCCATGCAAAAATATGTCAGAACATAAGCCTCCCTACATGTACAATACTGAGAAGATGAAAAATGGAAATAAAATACAATGGAGCTTTTTTATTGCTTTCTGAAATGAATCATAGTATTTTTAAACACAGTTCTGTGTAATCATGTATCTACAACTTGGTGAGTAGGTGGCAAATATAGTACAAAACAAGAAAGATAACAATCATCAGACTGTTAAGCAAAGCATGTCCAACACTTGTTGTCTTGGACACATTGAAAAAGATAGAGTAGTTGAGTGTTAAAGTAACTAAAAAAGAATCAGAGAATGTGTTGCTTCTCTTGATGACTAAATGATGATATTTTTTTTTTCAAGTGTGAATGATTGTTAAGGCAGTTTTTGGAAGAAAGTAGAATACTGTTTTTCAAAGATTCACGAAATGAAGAGTTGGGTTTCAGCTTTTAAGTTTCAGTGACAGTGGATGAATGGCCTATCCACCTGTTTTTCTGCATACATTTCAATCTGACTTCTATTGTTGTTGACCTTTACTGAGCTGAGACTAAAAAGAAAAAAATTGGTAGAGAAGAATGAAGTCACAAGCATGAACTTACAAAACATTTATAACAAGTAAAATTGCTGTGTCCTAGGAAGGAAGGTGTTAATCTTCAACCAGATAAAGATAATTGGAATAATGGAAGGATATGAGTATAATGTCTGGAAATTATATTACTGATACTTATATGTCAATATAAGATACAACAGGAAGAGCAGACAATGAAATTCTAGGAGCGTTATGAACTGTAAGGAGTGTATAGCCTGACTGTTGACAGTTGGTCAATATGAATGATTTTTCTGACAGATTTTACAACCTATTGAACGAATATCTGTAATTATCTAGTCTGAACACAGTATACACAAAAGAAGAACCTAGAAATAAATGCTTTACTATCATTTTCAGCCTGATCTGGTCTGTCTGACAAATGCCCAGCATTTTAAAGAGAAAAAATACAAGAAGGAAAAAAATCCAAGAGGAAAATTTTTTTCTATTTGAGAGTTTTTGAGCCTATGTTGATTCCCATGTCACTGCTTCTCAGTGGAGTGTCCTGTTATTTCCATCCACAGGTCATTTTCATACTCTTTGGAAAATTTGATGTGATTCTTAATAGGATGAATTCCATTATAATTTTGTGTTAGGAGAATCAGTGAATGAAACATACACCCTAGTGTCTCTGTAGCTCCAACTGTTAGTTGTTTGTTGTTACTGTTGTTGTAAGTGATGAAAGAGATGAGTCTTCTTTGTTGTTGAGTTACAAATTCAGTCTGAAAAAAAGGCATTTATAATGAAAGCTGTTCAGCAACCTATCATGCCAATAAATATTTCAGAGTTATTTTAGGCATATTCATTTGTACACTGCCTGTCATACACTGCCTGTCATCACAGGGAGGATGTGCAAAGATATTTGCCATATTATTTTAAATGCCACAAATAAGACCATGGTTAGGCATTTTCTCTGAAAAGTATTCAGTGTTTGTTAACTCCAGAATAGCACTAGCGTACTACTGAGGGGGAAGAGAATCTCATTCAAAGTTTTACTACTACTCACTGAAAAGGTAATTGGTCTTCCAACCAGAATCTAAAACCTAAGCAGTCTCACAACTTGAGTTCATTTCACTAGTAAGTATTGAATGAGAAGATAAGTCTCCTGTCTACAACACAGTTAACATAATCTGTAGTAATCTGGCACTCAGAAGTGTTTACACTGCTGAAGATGGTCTGTCTTGCTAAAATTGTCAGATTTAAAAGGCTCCATAAATAAAGAAAGGAGGCTGAACTATGTCAGGCATTGCTACCTGACATAATGTAGAACAGGAAAATTGAAAATAACCTTTGAAGAGCGTTGTATAGTTTAAGGAATGGTATGTGACCTACGTTTTCCATTCTAAGAAATATGAAACTTGGGTTTATTTAATTCAACTTCTTTTGATGTTCTGAATGTTTTCAGGCCTTTATCCAGGACCATGAGGGACAATCTTCCTTTTTTATTTTTAAAAAACAAATGTAATATTATAATCTCAAGAGATGATATTTCAAAGAAAACACTGAATATTTATGAGAAATTTTAAGATAAGTGATTTTTTTTCACTTGGAAAGCAGCAAACATATAAACTTTTAATATATTTTCTTGCAAGAAAGATTCCCTAGTGCAAGCAAATCCATCTGCTCTCCCCAGAAATTAATAAGAAATGGTAGGCTTCAGAAGAAATGCTGTATACTGTGACCTTAAGAGTGAATCTAAAAATCACATTATCAATTAGGTATGATGATATGAACTACTAGTATAATAGAAATGTAACCCAGTTTTATTTGCACAGTATATATATATATATTACTATCCTTAACTATTTTCTTTATTCATTATATTCACTTGAATTTCAGCTGATGAATTTTTGGCTTTCCTTTCTTTTTGCTCATTCCCCAACTTTGTCTTTCCATGTTGCCAAAGAACAGAGAATTAATGTCCCTGGAATGTGTTAGATCAGACAATACTTGACAATTGAACCAGGCAACACTGATTGCTTCTGGGCTATGATTCTAGAATGTATTGTACCACTTAGACATCCAGACTGCCCAGGAGTATCCCTAATTTAGCAACACGTTGCTATACACATGCTTCTCACATTAGCCCTATATTAATGATTCTTTCTATTTTCATTTTTCTATACCCTGAAGTTTAGTAGGTGATGATGAGAAAGGAAGACTGACAACACAGCTGTCCCTCTGTTGCTAATGCACTGCCATTAAAGACCTTATCAGAACTGAGTGCCAATTTTAATAAGCTTAGTGCAAAAATACTGTGTAAAATGTCAGTTCTTACAAAAATAAAAAATAAAATAAAATAAAATAAAATAAAATAAAATAAAATAAAATAAAATAAAATAAAATAAAGTAAAATAAACCTTCTGAAGAGAGCTGAGAAGCTGTGGGAGAGAAAATAATGTGAAATATCTGGTGGAAATTTATCTCAGGTTTGTGAGTTCTGTAATAGGATAGGAGGGGAAAGTACTTATATAAACAACAGCTTACCTATATTTTTTTAAGTAGATATTGTGAAGAAAATAGCATGTAGGCAAAAATATTTTTGTGTTCTCAAGTACTTTAAATGCATTCAATACAAATTCTTGTTAGGATTTTTTTTTCACATATTTGTAGATTACTGGTATTTCTGCATTATTGTTCTCAAATATCCATCTCACTTTATAAACCTATAAGTGAGGAGGAAATAAAATAAAGACTTTTTTTATAAACTTTGCAAAAAGTTTCACCTTCATTCCATACAGAGCAGTTAGAAATAGGTCAACAGTGAGCATCTTGTTTGAAGAAAAAAATTCAAACCTGTTTCCAAGGTAACCAATCCCATCCTTCATAAATCTCTGCCATGCTTCCACCTGTTTTATGAAGCTGAATGCTTTTTTCATTTCCTGAGATAAAGTTTGAACTTTAACACACACATGTACACACACACCACATGCTGCTTTCTCTCCCCTGTAACAAAGGAGACAACAAAAGTAAATAGGAGGTGGTTAATATTTAAGCTGTTAATGCAGGTGTCTCAGTAGTGCATTTTTAGAAGTATTGTGAGTGGTGCCAAGCAGCACTTGAACAAATTGTTCTTACAGGAAAGACGGATTAATTTTGGATGGATTCCTGGGTATCTGGACTTCAGGCCACCACAATTTCCTTTGTTCTCTGCCCTATGCACTGGCTGAGAAGGGTACAGTATTTTATGGAAAGTAATAAGGATGTGTCAATAGAGGGAAATGATACTCAGTAATGCTATTTAATTGCCACCTTCTCTGTTACATTTGTTGGTTGCTCTGCACGTCTGATAGTAGCAGGTAATGTAGAATAATTATTTTTAAAGTTATCTTTGTGACTTCCAGACACTTCTACACACAATAAAATATTTACTGCAGATTGTTCAAAATACATTTTTTTTCCTTGAAAAAAAAAATTTAGAGGTAGTAATTAATAAGAAGGGTTGGATCACAAAATGTATGGCACAGAAAATCACAGAGTGGAGAGACTCAATGAAGAAAGCCTTGAAAAAAATATATTCCTTTATCTGAAAAAAAAGCTGGGATGTGATGCCTCATTAAAAACACTCTGAGTACTGCTAATATTTTATAGAAAGCACGAACAATTAATTTTGCATTTGTTTTATTCAAATACTGACTAGAAACAAAATTTAGAATGTCCTGAATTGTTCTCAGAGCAAAATAAAACAAAGCAGTTGCTGCAAGATAAAAACCATTCCTGTTCTGTTGCCATAGGTGATGTATCAAATACACAGGTCACTCCAGCAGAAGACTTAATAATGACATAGGACATGGTATATGATATTCCAGTAAAAATGTCCTATATTGATGTAGGCTGCACTGAAAGTAATGCATCCTATTTCTTTCAATGGAAACTGCAACAGTTGCAAAGAGCACAATAACACTATTTGAAAGAGAAAATAATCAGTTAAAAGCAAACAACAAACAAACAAAAAATCAATATTTTTAATGTAGTTACATTCATTAACTCTGCATTTTCACCAGCAATGAACAAGAGCTGGTATGCCACGTTCATAAAAATCTGCACCAGTGGAGGTGGCACACTGTTGCTGTCACCACTGCTGAAAAGCATCAGTCACCCCCACATGTGCTCACATCCACTGCTTGGGCTCAAGAAATGCTCAGCAAGTGTTGATGAATACCACTGTGTGCCATTTTTTTCTGCATGGAGGAATTCAGTTCCACATCTTTGCCATGTATGCCCTTCTACCTCAAACATAGCCAAATGGAACAGAATATTGATTCAGCTTCTGCTGCTGTACCACCAACACCTACCTCTGACACTGGGGACCAAAATAACGAAATAGAAAGCATTATTTCCAGTCCAGCCTGTGTAGTTATCTACTAATCATGTAACTCAATAATTTTGATAAAAATAATGCCTAATTACCTTATGTCTTTTGTAAGCCATTCAGACTTTCTGTTTATCTTTTGAAAAATTAATCTGCTATCTGAACAGTGGCCAATTGTGTGTCAATTAAATACATCATCTTAGTAAAAGGTTCTGCCTCTGACAGACAGTGTCTCATATCTGAGAAACATGTCATTTATAAAATACATTTTTGTCCAGGTCTCTTCAACTATGTATGAGTGACTGAAGGATTGTTCAAATGCTTTCAATTTAATTTAATTCAAATGTCTTCAATCTAATTTGAAAAACTAAGACCATCTTAAACTTCTGTTTGAGAAAGCATTATAGGAAGCATTCTATCATAAGAGGATGAAGGCTACTTCAGGGCTTGTCAACTTTAGGGCTTGTGATTGCTTTGGATACCTCTAGCAAAGGCAGCTTTCAGCAGCATCCATGTGTAGCAGGAGCTCTGCAGAGCCTCGGCACATGGTACACAGTTCATGGAGAAGCAGTGAATGGAATTCATGTTTCTTTTATGAAAGGCATGAGTGAGCATTTTTCTTCCTATCTTTTCTGGAAAATGTCATATAGTAATAAATATAAAATGCATTAGAGATCATTTCGAAGTTATCAGAAAATCAAAAGGCATTCTTTATCCATGGTTATATTTTGAAGCAATTGTTTCACATTATTTCTTAATTAAAGGATTTAATACAAAACTATCCTGTTTAGGTCTTTTTTTAATAGTCTTTTAACATTTTGGTCACAAAAAAAGACCTATCAAATGTGTTATTTAAAAACTTTTGATTGTCTGGATTATAGTGAAGTTGTTAAACATTTGCTTCGATTTCAGTAAATTCATACTGTGGGGGACTTTAGGAAAGTGTCAATAAACTTCTGCTCTGGGCAATGCTGGTTTTCTTTCTTTTGATCTCTCTATTTCCAGTCCAAACTTAATTTTTTTCTCTTTCTTTGCATCTAGAATCTTTAAATTGTGAAAAGGCTGCTTCTTTTCTATATATTGCAAATTAATCAATGTTAATTTGTCATGCCCTTCAGGTCTGTGTAAATATAGATGATTAAAGAGTATGTTCAGTTAAAATACAATCAATTTATCCTAACTTTAAATGAGCTATTAGTCTAATCCAGTCATCATGAGTCTATTTATAATAAAATAATAGAAATACGAACCTGGGAGAGGATATTCATCTATGAAATTTTTTGCAATAATTATAAAGTGGAATGAACTGCTCTCTGCAAGGACCTGTGTCTTTGACTTAACTATAAAATGAGTCACAGCAACTGACTTAGGCAGTTAAAACTGCCGAATCCAAATCTTGCTGTATTTTGTTATGGAATTGCTTACAGTTTCAAGAGGAAGTAATGTTGTGGATATTCAGGATCAAAATGTCAAGACACAGTGTTAACCATCTAGGAAATGTTTTCCTTTGCATATCATTCATAGAGAAAGACAGGTGGATTTAAAGGCATTTGGTTTTAAAGGCATAGGTGGATTTAAAGACACAGGACAGTTTCATCTACTTTACTGCATCATTCCATGCTTGAAGCACAGCCCCTTAATTAATCTCAAATATCTTGATAGCTTATCTTGGTTCTTGTGTTAGAATATTATAGGGGTATATTGACTGTTTTGAGGATTCTGAGACTCTCCATGTTCTCAAAGATTGAAGAAATATATAATGGCTTTGGTTGGAAAGGATCTTAAAGACCATCCCATTCTGACCCTGTACTGTGGGCAGGGTTGCCATTGACTAGCTCAGGCTGCCCAGGATCCCATCAAACCTGGTCTTAAACACCTGCAGTGATGGGGCACCCACAGCTTCTCTGGGTAACTTGATGGTGCTCTAGTGCATACAAAGGAATTTGCAACAGAATGCGTTCTTGATCTGACTCCAGTTCAGGATGATCTTTTCTTTCCTCTTTGTTTTTTAAGCAGCAGAGTGCTATTACTGTGTTTCTTCTTCTGCCTCCATTAATCTTTCTGAACTAAAATTTTAATCCTTTAATATTTCTCACAAATTGTATTTCCTAAACCTCAGATAAGTCTTGTTTGTCTCCTCTAAAATCTTCTCTCTGATTACCAGTAGTGAGACCCTAAGGAATGGCATGGAACTGCGTCAAGGAGAGTCAAGTGGATGTTGGGAAAAGATTCTTCACTAGGGAGTGGTTGGGGCCTGGGACAGACTCCCCAGGGCAGTGGTCATGGCCTCAAGCCACTGGAGTTCAAGGAGCACGCAGACAACACTCTCAGATATAGGGTTGGAATTCAGGTAGTCCAGTGTAGAGCAAGGAGTTGGATTTGATGATCCATTTGGGTCCCTACCAACTTAATATTCTGTGATTCTTTGATTCCTGATTTCTCTGTCCTTTTCTGAAAATGTAGCACATGAAACGGAGCAAAAATCCTGCAAATCCTGAATAGAAAGAATAATGCCAATTCTTTTTAACACTGAAGACAAATCACATTTGTCTTGTCAGTTCATTACCCCCTCTGAGTGTTCATTATAGCCTCAGACAAAACTAGTCTTTTTTTCCAGAGCTTATATTTATGTATTTACTCTCTTCTTCCAGAAAGAAGCACTTTGCACTTGTCTATATTAGATTTTATTTTGTTGACTTCAGATTGCTTTATCAGTCTATCAAGACCATTTAGAATTCTGATCCTACTCTCCAAAGTGCTTGCAGGTACTTCCCTCCAGTTGGTGTCATCAGATTTGCTCAGCGTCTTCTTTATTCTGTCACCCATGTCATTAATACAGCATCAGAAAGAAATGCACTGACAGACCATATTCATTGTGCCTGTCTAGTCTGACAGGGAATCATGCATAACTTATCTGAGTGCAGACTTCAATTTGGCTGTTTCTCTTCCACATATTTTCTTTGCTGCTATGTAGAATTTTTTTCTTATGTTTCAACCTTACATTCATTTTCTCAACTGTACGTACCAGATTAGTTAGCCTAACAGTGAAGTCAACTAGACTGGTTTGACATTCTTTTCATTGGCATTGGATTGCCAGTGGGACATCTACTGCATCTAAGTCTCATGAACTTGTTACATTTCAGAAGCCAGGAAACTTACCTGGATTAAAAGATTTATAGGCATCAAGTGCATTTACTAGTCTATAATTCACTGGCATCTGCTTGTTACACTTTTTGTTTGATTTCATTTCTATCTTTTTAACAATTCCTGTCTCTAACTTCTTTGGATGTACCTGTCACTAATAGTTTAGAGATTATTTCAATAGTTTCCTGAATTATTTACAGCACATTTTATCAGTCTGTGCTGACTTTTAATATGTCTAAATTTTCTCAACATTCATTAACATATTTCTTGCTTTTTTGGCATGCACTTTTCTCCTGTTTAACTTTCATTATGCATGAAAATTCTAAAGACTGAATAAGGAGTCAAGTATAGGTTATTGAACTTTGGTTTTCTCAAGCCTCATGACTCTTTCTACTCAGTGAGCTGGCCAGTATTTTCACTATTTCCCCTGTTGCTTCCAAAACATGTACAACTTTTTAAGATCTGCTTTTTTTATATATATATCTCCCATAAGATAGGGACCTGAATCCTGTGTGAAACATAACTCTTACTATATGCAAGAATAAAATTCATACCAAACCAGGATTCAGGTTGGTACTAATAGCATTGTTTAAAGAAAAAGTACCTTTCTGTTTGTCACTTAAAAACATGTAATACAGACTTTTTTTTTTTTTTCAAAGTACTTTAAGACAGACACATGTGGCTGAAAGCTTTTTTTGATTGTCCCAGGTCTATCACTTGGCCCAATAAAAGACATAATCTTTTATTAGTCTCCTTGTGTGCAACTGATATTCTGTAGATGATTTTCTGATACAAGTGGTTAGAAATTTCCACTGTGTACTTTCTCTGTCTTAGCATTTATTCCCCAGGGGCATAATTGTTTTCTGATGTTGTTACTAGCTGTTATAACCATGCTTTTTATGGAACTTCAAAAGATTCAAGCTGATATAATCTTTCCTTCCAAAACATATTTACTGCTAACTTATGCAAAAACAGACATCACACAATAAATAGGTGAAAGATAAATTCATGTCTTTGGAAAAACAAATACCAATTGTGTAGATGTGAGAACCTCTACTGTGCTAGGCTGGCCACAGAATTACAGAATCATAGGAAGGGAGCTCTGGATTTCATCTAGTCCAATCACCTGCTAAAGCAGGTTCACTACAGTTAGGTTACAGAGGAAAGTATCCTGGCAGGTTTTGAATATCTCTAGAGAAGGAGACTCCACAGTTTCTCTGTGTACCTTGTTCCAGTGCTCTGAAACTCACAAAGATTTTTTTTCTCACATTTGCATGGAACTTCTTGTGTTCTAGTTTGTGTCCATTGTCCACTGAAAAGAACAGGCTGCTGTTCACTTGACACCTGCCTTTTAGATATTTGTAAGCGTTGTTCAGATCTCTCCTCAGTCTTCTCCAGGCTGAACGTTCCCAAGCCTCTCAGCTTTTCCTCATAAGGGAAGTGCTATAGGCCCCTCATCACTTTTAAGGCCCTCCTCTGGACTCTCTGTAGAAGTTCTCTGTAGATGTCTGTCTTGATCTCAGAAGCTCAGAAGTGGACACAGCGCTCCAGATGTGGCCACACCAGGGCAGAGTAGAGGGAGGGAGACCAGCCTCCTGGCTAGGCTCTTTTTAATGCAACCCGGGATATTGTTGTCCTTCTTGGCCACAAGGGCACACTTCTGGCTCATAGTGAACTCATAGTGCACTCATAAAATCCCCAGGTCCTTCTCTTGAGAGGTCCTTTGCATCAGGTCATCACCTAACCTGTTCTGATGTGTATAGTTATTCTTCTCCACGCGTAGAACTCTACATTTACCCTTTTGAACATCAGTTCCTCTCTGCTGAATGACAGCATGGCCTTTTGGTGTATCAGCTACTCCTCCCTGCTTTGTATCACGAGCAAACTTTCTGAGGGCTCACTCTGTCCTTTCATCTAGGTCACCACTTGACTGAGTGACAGAGTGTAACCTCCTCTGCTATTTCGTGAATCAGTATGCATTTAAAATTATCAGATTACCGTAACTACAGAACAATGTTATTTATATTTGTAGACATTCTCAACATAAAAAAATATGAATAGATTAAATGCTTTTAATGATACTATTTTTTATTAAGACTAGTCACAATGGTCATGCTTTGCACACAGATTCTTGGCAAAAGGGTATACCTTTGAGATGGATGGGACAGCAATGCCTTGTCTAGTCTGTTTTGCTCACACTTCTGTTGCTTTCCATATCTTTATATCCATTTCCATTTTAATAATTTAGATAACATGGCTGAAGATGTTTACATATCCATTATGACAGATCTAATGTTGGTCCATACCTTTCTTTATCCTGTTTCACAATTCCACTTCCTCCAGTTTCTTGGTGTAAGAACACTATAACCCAAACAAAATAATTTTGGAAATAAACTTCATGCTACATCAAAATACTGATTTCAAGATATCTCAGACTTTCCACAGATGATCTGTTTTATTTATGCATTTGTCTGTTCCCTGGTTCTTTATATAATTAGTGAATCACTTGTCCATATGTTATTTTTTATGAAGGCTTTGGACTGCTTTGAATCAGTTTCAATTCAGAATACTGTAAAAGAGGATACAGATATTTTAAAATTAACAAGTTTGATACAAATAAAAATATATAAGGAAACTGGAAAAAGAAAAATTCATACTTCATCTATTTACATTGACAGTACATCAGAAAGACTGTTTCCCACTATGCCACTCACTTGTGTAAATATTTCATAAAATTAAGCTGGCCCTCAGTAAGTCCCTTCAAGGCTGTTTTATTCTGTTTCTCTGACTCCCATAGCTCCCTGTCGTACCAACATGTGTGACACCTGCATAAGGCACTAACAACATACTCTCCATATTTTCAGTCACAGCCAATTGTTCAAGTTCTTTGTAGCATCTTCTGGGAAGACCAGGTGTCTGCTCTTTTTGTATTTAAAGATTTTTTAGAAACCCTGTTGTACTAACTCACAATTATTTGGAGACTTTCTCCTTCAGTATCTTGGGTTTGTTTGTTTTTGTTTTAGTTTTATTTGTAACTTCTGCCTTGGCTAAGAGAGGGTTAAAAGCATCTCTATTATCTACATTTACCAGAAGACCTCGATTGACTCAGTGCTGTATCCAAGCAGACATCACCCATTTGTGTATGGCAATCATTACTGGATTTAATGATAAAAAATTAGATGTTGAGTATGAAGAATAGAGGTAATTTTGTCTAATAGGCTGAGGCCTGGAAAGGCTATTTTTAAATACACTTCTTTTTTTTTTTTTTTTTTTTTGGAGGCTTATGATTTGTCATATTATTTTCTGGAATAAAACTATTATGGTTTGGCTTCCATTTGCTACATATTAAATAAAGATTTTTTTTGTCATTATTTCCATCCATCACTAACAATAAACTGAATGAAGGCTTCCAGTTTCATGCGTTCATATGCCCTAAATTCGTCATAATTCTGGCTTTCATCTGTGACACCTGAAATCCCAGGATGAGCTTTCACCCAAGAACCAGGACGCTATACTGTATTGTTAATTCAGTCCACAGGCATGGACTGAATAATTTTTAGTACTTTTTTTGAAAACCTCAAAAATAAAATTAAAAAATAATAGTTTTACAGAATGATTTGGACATGCTCTGTGAGTAGAACTAATTAATTCACTTGTCTGAACTGAAAATAAATGTAAATGAATCCATTCTTTGCTTTAGGTACATAGGCATTGAATATTCAGAGAACAAACATTCTAGCTTTTGTATCATAAAGCATGCTTTTCCTCAGGCCCTATTTTAATCATGAATTTTTGTGCTGGAGTGACTAGAACTCAGCATTTTCTTCCAAGCAAGCTCCTGCAAACAATTTATATGTTGGAATTATATGTTTGCTGTGATGAAGGTCAGTTGAGAATCTGCACTGATTTGATGACAATACGTCTTTAAGAACAATGGAAAAATAATAGAACTCTTTTGTAACAAGCTTGTTGAAAAATTCATCATTTGTACCCAAAATATCTATTTCCCAAAATGTTTTGGGGAAAAAAGAAATAAAGAAGAAAAAGAAAAAAAAAGAAAAAGGAAAAGGAAAAGGAAAAGGAAAAGGAAAAGGAAAAGGAAAAGGAAAAGGAAAAGGAAAAGGAAAAGGAAAAGGAAAAGGAAAAGAAAAAGAAAAAGGAAAAGGAAAAGGAAAAGGAAAAGGAAAAGAAAAAGAGAAAAAGAGAAAAAGAAAAAGAGAAAAAAGAAAAACAACCCACAAGTTTAGAGCTGGTGGGATCGTGAACAGTTGATGATCTGTAAGTTTGGTGTTCTGACTTTATGCCAGTATCAGTCCTGTGTTAGCTACTCTACTACAGACTTAATTTACAGCAGGTGAAAAACACTGGGCAGTTCTGTTGCATGATTTATCTCATCCTAAAACAGACATCTAAAATACAGTGCTCTCTAGAGTCATCAGATTGCACTTACACTGTAGCTATCTCAGTTTAGTCTATTCCATGTACCTAAAGACAGATGGCAAAAGAGAGAACATAATGAAAGTTGTTCCTCAGAGAGGATGTAAGGAGTTCTTTCTGCAAGTACTTCTTTAGGGAATAAGCTGGTTTTATGAGGTTTGGGAACTGTAAGATGACTATCTCCTAATTTCTATTGTGGCCTCAGCTTTTGAGTGTGTTTTTTGGGATTTAGGATGACAGCATCAAAGACAGGAGTGTTTCTCCTAAAAAAAATTAAAACACAAACAAATTGAAAAGGGACAAATAGAATCCTGTCTACAAAACCTTACTTTGTCTATCCACATGAGGCAGGAGGAAGATTTTTAGTATTCTATCATGTTATGCCAGCCAACATTTTGCTTGATTATATAACTGTTGTCACACATAGAGCACCAGTTTTCATTAAGTAGCTTGCAACGATGCTTGAGGTTTTTCCTAAGTGATTGTAGTTAATTCAGACCTCATTAGAGAAGACGAGTAGTTCAGATTATCCCTTCCAGTGTGCACATTTTAAATTTATCAACGTGATTTTTAACCAACCATGACTACGTCTTTTTATTTTAGTATTTAGATGACTTTAATTCTTACTATCTCACCATGTCTGTGTTACCATTTTACCCCCTTTTTTTTCAGAATGCTATTATTTCTACCATTTCACAAAAATTGGAGGCATTTCTGTTTTTCTCACTGAATTAAATGTTGATTTTTTTCCCCCGTTTCAGTCCCCTAGCTGGTTCTTTCTCTAAAATGACATTGCAGTGCTTGTCTAGTACAATAGTTTTCTGCTTGTGTTTACTAGAAAAACAGCTGCAGTAACCTGAGATGGTAGTTTCCGTTCTTGCCTATCTGTGACTGCTTTCCTCTATTTCATTGCTCCTATACAAAACTCAGCAGAACAAAACATGTACAGGCCTATCAACCAGCTCCCAGCTTGGAGCCATAGTTCATAGTTCATAGTTCATCAGCAGATGTGTTTACATGTTGCTGTGTTGTAACTAGCTGCTGGACTAAAACTCAGCAGCGGAAGTGGAAAGGCAGCTGGGAGTTCTTGTGACAAAATGCTCTTCTTTACAGGCTTCTTAATGGGCCAACAAATTCTGACAAAAGTGCACAGCTATGAGGAAAACAACTTCTAAGCTTTATAAAATGTGTCCTTATATAAAGGACACATTCTATATTATTTGTGGAGAAAAGTTATTCTGTTTGACCTTGTATAATTACACGTCCTTGAAAGTACAGTAAACATCAAGTGTTTATATTCTCTTTCCATTCTGTTACTAAAGCCTCAGAATGCTATGAAGTCTGTGTACAGGAGAGGTGACGAGGAAGGTGTTCTTTCCCAATGCCTGTAAAGCACCCTGCATCATACTGTCATTAGACCAATAATTAGGAGAAGCTTTACATGTAAATGCAATGTTCTCTTAATATCATTCTTGTTTTTTCTCTTGTCCCATGGAGTTAGCTGCTTGTTAACCTTTAGCACTGCTGTTTCTCTGTGATAGAGAAATTGATTCTATTATTCAGAGATAATATAATCTTTCTAATCTACAAATGCATATTCAGTGTTTACCCAAACTCAGTAAAAACAAACAGGAGCCAGAAGTCCTCATGTGTATCAGTCCATAAGATCTTCATGTCTTCCTCCTTCATCTACTTCTGTTTATTGTGAACCCACATACTACATTCTAACCAACTCTCTGGCTAAATTTTTGGGCTTTTCTTCTGGTGTTTGCAGCTTTATTGTTGAGTCTGAAGGAGTAGGCTACATGCAGTCATGTTAATCACTGTGCACAAATATAAAAGAAAGCAAGAGTAAGCATGAACACAAGTGTAAGGAATAAGGATGTAAACCAACACAAAAAACACAGTGCACTAGTAGAACAGTGAGAATTAGTGCAGTAAGTTCACTTACAGCACCCCAGCTGGTTCCTCATTAAACAGACATCAATACACATGTTGCTTTTTCAGAAGAGATATAAAGGAGGATTATATCATGCTATTCAAAGAATAGCTTGTGAGAATGTGTGGAGGTTACAGCTAAAAAAAAATAAAAAATAAAAAATTGAGAGACAGGAAAGCTATCCAGTTGGAGCTACCAGTAATGCAGAATTGAAGTTTGGTGGCATGATGAAATACTGGAAAGATGAGGTGTTTAGTACAGAAATATTTTAACCAGAAGTAGTAATCTGGGATTTCAGAGAAAGAACAGCAGCTTTCCCCCATTTGTTTTGTTTGATAATCAAAGAATGATCCAGTCCAGATCAAGTTCAGCTCAAGATAAAATATGTGACAATCTGATGTCCAAATACCATGCACTATCCTGGAGATCCTTAGGAGGGACTCAAAATGACAGTCTTTCAAGCTTTTCTCATTGCTTTTGGAACAGCTCAGGAAGGACAAGCTCACATCCATTCACTGAATCTCAGAACTGTCAAGCAGAGAACTGCTCTAAATATTTGGTGACTATTTTAATCAACACTCTGCAAAGAAACTTACAAATCCATATTGAGGCACTTGAACAAAAAACCTAGTTTAGTAGAACTCAGCATTTGAATTCAGTGCTCAGTATAGCATGACTCTAAGTTTTAAATGTAATTTCCCTGAAAATCATTGTCAGAACAAAATATACTGCTAAAAATAAATAAATAAAAAAGCCATAAAAACAACCCATGCAGTTATTGGCTGTCAGTGATTTATTATCAGCACTTCAGATTACAAGTAAAAATGCATATTTTCCCCTTGTCTGTAGTCAGAGAAGTTTAAATTCAAGCTCTGGGTATTTGCTTTTCATTTGTCCCTTGTAATTGAAGGCATTATATCTCCTGCTCTTCACAGTGAGTCCTCAGGACCACCTGTGGTGCCTTACTCCCTGCTGTGGATTTGCAGTCAGCTATAAGATACTGATATAATCAGGATTAGAGCCCAGGTGTCCTGCTGCTTAGAAGAACACACTTAACTGGGCAGGCAACACTTGACTGTTTTACCACCAGTTCTTTAGTTAAGGATTGAACACAAGGAAGGAGAATGTAACATGCCTGAGGTATAATTTCAGGTAGCCCTGTCTGCATCCTCTTACAACCATCGGAGTAGAGAGGACATCTTCAGATTCTTTCTACAGCCATACAATGAAAAGTCAGTCCCTTTCCCCAACCTTTAGCATTTATACCCGCATTAAAAAATGTCAGGTATTATTTTTAAAGCGCTGAACAAAGGTGAGAAATAGAAGAACAGAAAGAGGTCAATTTTGCACTGCCTACTGTTTCTCTGCATGAGGGCTTTACAGCGTAAGTCATTTGTTTGATTGCTGTGTGTGCTTAAAGTGGTTGGCCAGAAAGCTTTGAACTTCACTGAAGTACAAAAAGCAAGCTGTTCATTTAATCAGCACATTTAATTCATCCTGCTTTGCATGCTGCTCCACGCTGTCTTCTTTCCATATAAGGATTCTGTGATATCTTTGTGCAGCACCCCTGCCTTCCTTCTGAATGCAGCCAAAGATGGTTTTGTGCATATTGCTTATGTATGCTATAGGCCCAACTGCTTTTCGGTATGTAATGTAGCAGCTACCTAACTCTCATATATCTCTTCTCCTCAGGTGAGTTGTTTATACTAAAGTTCTTTTCAAGCTGATTGAGAGCATGTTCTTAATTTATACTGCTTTTTAGTATTTATTTTTATTCTGCGTATGTGGGCAGTGAATCAGTGAACTGTGTTTTGGTTATGTCATGGATTTATATCCCTGATAAGTGTCTTTTGTGTTTAAACACTTCTTTTTGTTTGATAATGGGTATTCATCACATTTCTCTTTAGGCAGCCATTGTTTAGAATCCAGTGAGTGTTTTCCAATGCTGTTCAAACACATTTAGGAAAACCTTCAAGGCAAAACTGAACAGAGGAAGGAAAGACTTTCAAATTTAGCTACCATTAACAAAAATATACCATTTTTGTTCTACCTTTTAGTGAGGTTAGAGGTGTTTGAGTTTTCTTCTCTTAGACCTGCTCACTCACCCCTGCATTATATATAAATAGGTAACATTCAGTGGACAACCTATTAATGGTGCTTTTGTGTTGTTTTCTATGGTCTGCTTTTTTTTTAATCTAATTTACCTTCCTATGCTAAGTTGATTATGGACAGTGTTGCATCTGAACCTTCTGAGATTACCTGCCAAAATTGTTAGAAGAGGTACTTGATAATTACTTAGCATCTGTTCATGCATACCACTTTCCTTTACTGGACAGGTTTCAGATAACTCATTATTTCTTTTTGAGCCACATCCTCTTTCCCATTCTAAGTCTTTCCCCTGCCAGATGTCCAGAGGACAGAAATTAAAGATTGTTTATCAAATGATAATCCATTCAGCACTACTTTGAAGAATCAGAAAAAGCCATAGAGATTCAAATCTTGTTCAGATTTTCCTCTGTGCTTTTCTGTGGAAGACTGAAGCTATGAACTCTCACTTGGAAGTAATGGAAGTGCTATGGGAAACCCCACTTTTCTACAAATCCTCTGCATGCTCTCCAAGAGCTCTGCGGCCCTACAAAAAAGAGAGCAAAAATGTAGTTGTACCATAATTTGTTCTGCTCTTCCCCCTAAAACCTGCCATCCATGCAACATTTTCCTTGGATTATACATATTCCTTTTTATGGACTGCTTATCTGAGAGTCATCATTTGTGTCTTTGAACACAATTGAAGTTAAGATACTTTGTCAGTTTTCTTGGCTTCACAATGAGACTACACTGCTTCTTTTATGTTAATAACTTCTGGATTCTGTTGATAGAATTCTGTTAAGCGAGACCTTTTTACCATTTAATGGGTCTCAGTGGCTGTTCCCCAGTGTGCACCTTCATAACCCATAGTATAAAAGTCTACTTACAGTAGACAGACTTATGTCTGTGTTCAGATTTATTATGAAATTCTCCATTTTAAATGATAATCTTCAGATTATCTTTTAACTGTCATGGTGAAATCTTGAAGAGAATGATCAGTGTTCAGACCATAGTAAAACTTGTAGGAGCAATGAACCAATAAAATATTTTTTTTTACTCTGTACCTGCAGTTCCCATGCTATAGCACTGAAATAGCTCAGAGCAATACACACAGATAAGACAAGACAATACTTGAAGTCCTGAGCTTTAAGGGTTTTTTACCTGGAGATTTCTTGTTCTAGTCCTATTAGATACATATACACACACATTAAAGGTATAAATCAAGCCAGGTTTTCTATAACATTCCATTCAGCTGTGAAAAAACAATGACTTCATTTCAAATGTTGCTATATAGAATTTAGCTTCAGTGAAATCTAGAATATTCCCTACATGGAGTCCATCATGGACTCTCTTACTGTGGAACATGATGGTTAATACCATCAGGTAACTCAAATAATCCATTCCCCTCTTTAGCCTTCCTTATCTCTATTATCAGAGGATGAAAAAGTGTGGCTCCCTTAATAAGATATGTCACAGTCCAGTGTGGCACCATTCACAGATAAGTGAGGAATTCTCCCTGTGGACATTCTAATATGCCTTTTGAGTTACATTCAGAAGAGCTGACTGAGGCTGCTAGGAGCACTTGAACTTCAAGTTACCTGCATGTGCAAGCAGTAGAATTGCTTTTACATTGTACTGTCAAGTAGTTTTAAATGCCAAAGTGGCCAAAGTTTTATATTTTTGAGAAAATAATGAATGCTGAGATGATAGATGCTGAGATTCTGCACAGCAAATTAAAGATGCCAAAACAGTAGATGGAGTCACTCCATCTTGAGAAGCGGTCATTGACTTGGTACAACCAAAAAAAAAAAGAAGTAAACATAAGGGAAGAAGTAATATATTTTTTATCCCTTTCTTGCTTCTTTCTCTCTCTTTTTTTTTTTTTTTTTTTTTTTGTTTTTTGCTTTTTCCCATATCTGCTGTGTGGCAGTTGGGTTAGTTCTTATCTTTACAAAAAAGACAAGTGAGCTTGCATTCTCTTTGAATACAAATGCTTACATTTGCATGTGTTTAGTGCTTATTTAACATTTCTTTCTGGGTATATGTAATATGTATGTACATATGCAATATGCAGCTAATTGCAATCATTTAGGATTCTTAAAAGGAATTCTTGATGATTGAGAGTGATCCACAGAATCTTAATCTCCTAACTAAATGCATGAATTCTAACCAGCACCTGCATTATATGGGAAATACAAGTCCCTGTACCTAATGTTTTTCTAGCTGTAGGCTGGGGTCTCTACACATTTCTAATGGTAGGAAAAGACAAAGCTGGACTTGAAACTGTGTCCAGAGTCAGGATTATGTCCATAGGATTTTCATATATAAGACGAAAGTCGTACAGATTTTTCTTTTCTGCTCATCTAGGAAGCACATCGAACAATGTACTTCACTGGGAAAGGGGAAAGGAAGCTGGTTAGCAGGATCTGAAACTGTTTTGCCTCAGTCTGTAACCCTTCTGCTATTCTGCAATACTCACACAGCTGTATTCAGGAGTTCCCATGTTCTGACACAAGTCAGGTCTTGTCCTTTTTTTTGATGACTTACAGATAGCAAACATGCCTTACAGAATCAGCTTTGGTAAGAAATTTTCATACCAGCAAAGCTTACAAACTGTCTCCTGAGCATTACAGCTCTGCAGAAATCTTTCATTGTTAAGAGAGAAATCTACTTGGAGATGTTAGCTAGTTTATATCTGTGAAATAAACGTCTAAGAGGAACCTTCTCCTGATACCACAGACAAATCTTACAGTGAGTTCTGTAACCTTGGGGACCTTGACAACATCCAAAGCTTCAAAATAAATTTAGCTGATATATTGCAGACACCCATATCCAAATTAAATGCCTGCCTTTTAGTCAATGGCAAGAAACAGACGCTTTTAGCTCATTAGTCATCTCATTCTAAAGTCGCTGTCTAGAATAGAACAGATGAATTGCACCCAAAAAGATCTATGCCAGCCTCTTTGTCAGAGTTCTGAAGAGTTGTGACTCTTAACTTGTCTAGCTCTGCCAACAGAAATAGGGATGTAGTTATACTGGGAAAAGTTTTACTTCTTTATTCTGTTCTCTTCTAAAATCAGACTCGGCAGTGCATGATATTTATTACATTCCATAGATTCATAGGTACATTAGGTTGGAAAGGACCTACAAGATCATCTAGTCCAACCATCCTCCTATCACCATCCCTACCCACTGAACTACTAAATCAAATCCCTTAGCACCTCATCTAAACGCTTCTTGAACAGCACTAGGGATGGTGCCTCAACCACCTCCCTAGGCAGGCCATTCCAGTGCCTGACCACTCTTTCAGAGAAAAATTTTTTCCTCTAATCTAAATCTTCCCCGGCGCAACTTGTGGCCATTCCCTCTCGTCTTGTCATCATTTATCAGGGAGAAGAGGCCCAACCCCTCATCACCACAACCCCCCTTCAGGAAGTGGTAGAGTGCAATAAGGTCTCCTCTGAGCCTCCTCTTCTCCTGACTAAACAATCCCAGCTCCCTCAGCCGCTCCTCATAAGACTTGTGCTCCAGACCCCTCACCAGTTTTGTTGCCCTTCTCTGAACACGCTCCAGGGCCTCAATGTCCTTCTTGTAGTGAGGGGCCCAAAACTGAGCACAGTACTCGAGGTGCGGCCGCACCAGAGCTGAGTACAGGGGGATGATCACCTCCCTGCTCCTGCTGGCTACACTATTTCTAATACAGGCCAGGATGCTGTTGGCCTTCTTGGCCACCTGGGCACACTACCGGCTCATGTTAAGCCGAGCACCAACCAACACCCCCAGGTCCTTTTCCTCTCTACATTCTTCAAGCCATTCTGCCCCAAGCCTATAGCATTGCATGGGGTTATTGTGGCCAAAGTGCAGGACCCGGCACTTGGCCTTATTGAACCTCATCCCATTGAGCTCAGCCCAGCTGTTCAGCCTATCCAAATCCCTCTGAAGGGCCTCCCTACCCTCAGGCAGTTTGACGCATCCTCCCAACTTGGTGTCATCTGCAAACTTACTGAGGGTACACTCAATCCCCTCGTCTAAGTTATCAATTCCTGAGCTAAATACAGTTTTGTTAATATAGTTAAGTCCACACTAGAAATACTTTCTGTTCAGGTGCTGTTATCGACAGTACTCCATGCCTTATAATGTCCTAGTGTCCAGCTCATTCATTCACCTTTACTGATTTTCAGTGGTAGACTTTCATTTCTAGAACAGCGCAAAGGAAATAATTTATTCTCCTTTTTCTTTCTAGTACATTATTTCTGAAATCTTTCTTCTTGAAGACCTGTACTGCACTGAGAGTACAGACCAATTTCACTGCTAAGCTTCCTTTTTTGTGACACCAGCCCAGTTAGTTTTCGTCACTGCAGAGATGTGTTAAGAAGAGGTTTAAGCAGTATGTTTCAAAGTGCTCTTGGAGGCAGTGTGAGATAAGCTTTAATTTATAACTATTCTACATGATCCCTAAGATCCCTCAATAATTTAGACCATATTGCATTGAAATACAGCTGTGTTCACTTTTCAGACCTTTTGGAAAGTTTCACATTTCACCTCCAGTGTTTGGCTGATAAGTACTCATACTTGAATATGTTGCCAATAGGTTCCACCACATTCAGGATTTCTTTTATATCTGGCTTCTGAGTTCAGGGACAAGCACTATACTTTTGTGGGGTTTTTTTGAGGACTGTGATAGAGAACAAAAATTCAGATGTACAAAAACTAAGGACTGAGAGTTAAGTGTATACATATACACAGGTAGCAGTACTACTGACCTACTGACTACTGACTGTGATTGAATACACAACCCTCTTGTTTTTTGTTTCACTTCTGAGTTTAGGAACAAAAACTAACATCTAATGCTTCCCACCAGGCTCTGCGAGTCAGCACAAATAAACCTGACATAAAAGCCTTGCTGGCAGGACAATCCAGCCAGGCAGGATATAGACAAATGTTTGCTTTTACTCCTGGAGCCCTTACAAAACTAATTTTGAAAAGCAGTGTCCCAAGAGCAGAGCATGGCTAAAGTAGCTACGAACCTACCTTCAAAGCCTCAAAATAAATACTTTTTTTTTTTTTTCTGATTTATTTGTATCAGCTAGGAGTTAGGTTAAGGCAGCTGCCTTTTTGCCAATCCTATTTCAGTTATCTGTTAGAAGAGGCCATGACTACTCCGACTCAGAATTTCAGAGCTCAAATCCTTTGTGCTTGCAAGCATGTATCTGCAAAGGGAAATTACGTCCAGACACTGTGCAAGGACACAGTAGTGGAATCTCAGTTTTGTGCCTTCAGGATTCATGTTTCCTTTGCTCTACCTTCAAGAGATTAATGAGATAAGTAAGTTCAGAGATAGAATGTCGGTTAATAATGTTAATACTAACTCTGGTGTAGAATGTAGCATTTTGAAAGTTGTGTATTCTTTATATTTTAGTAGAACAATCCCACCTATCTCATCAACAAGTAGTCTAATGACTTTAACTAATGCCATGACACATGGCTTTCACACTGGATAAATCCTTGCTAAGGATAGACCATTATCTGTCACATGTGCTGTGAGCCATGATCTGGCTCCTGTGCTAGTGAGCTTTTTTAGTGATTCAAATTAGGCCAGATTTATTTTTCTTCTATCCTCTTCATTAAAAAAAAAAAAGGAAGAAAAAGAAAAAATAGATGAAAATATTTCAGAACATGATTTATGTACTTGCAAGTCTTAGTTGTTATGAAAAAGGTTATGCCAAACACTGAATGGGAACAATACCAAACTATCTAACAACTTCAGATATAAGAGAAAAAATAGAAGAATTCCTTTAAACTTAAGAAAAAGAAAGCAAAAATAATAGAGGAAATTAAATCAAAAACAGTGAATTTGAGAAGTGAAAGAAACTTGGAAGGCATTCCTCTCAAAATAGGCAGAAAGAGATTAAGGGCCACAAATGTGCACTGAATTTCATCAGGAGATATGACAGTACAAGTATAAATCAATCCAGATTCCCAGAGAATTGATTAATGGGAAGTTTCCTAAAACAGGGAGTCTTGTTGTTGCTAGATATTTCCCAAATATATATTGACAATATTAATCTGGATTTGCTATTTAAAAGATAAAAGTGCAAAAAAAAAATCACCTTCTAAGGCCCATCTTAATTTTACTTATAGGATTATCAGTGTTATTACAAACCAAAAGAACTTCACTGTACCTGTAAAAAAAAAAAAATCTGCCACCTCCACAATACCATCACCATGTTCCTAATTTGTGGGACTGGTGGAGAAATGTTAACAGGTAAACCCATAAGAGCAATAGATTTCAGACTGTCAGATTAGGGCCACCCAGGGCTGTGGGTCTGTTGCTGGTACAGTGAGGAGGGAAGTATTAGAGCTAATAGTGGTGCACCAGAAAAACTTGCTTAGGTTCAGTATCACACTTTTTTTTTTTTTTTTTTTTTTTAAGATCAAATGCATATCATTGCAAGGAAGAAAGAAGGCAAACATGAGGACGTGTGTTTTTATCTGTTTCTTTACATATATACATATATATATATATATATATGGACACAAAATGGCAAGAAAAATGGAAATATTTTACAGTGACAACAAATCACTCATTTACGTATATAAGTGTAATACAGACACTGTTATTGTTTTAGCAAATGCCTTCAGTATTTCCATATTTCACAGCTATGTTTTTCAAATATAGAAGTTTGGATATGATGTATTGATTAGGGTCATTAATCAGAGTTCCAGTAACAGTTTGTGCAATCAGCATAAACTGGTGATTAACAGGATTGCTTGTTTCGAAGCATCTGGAACATGAAACCATGGGGACAGATATGTGAGTGCAGACTGTGTTTTGCCTTTTATTGTTTCCATGGATATTATTTTCCTTATAAATACTTTGTTCCATCCCCTTTCAAACCTTTATCTTTGATTGTGTACACTGTGAATGTGAAGTAGTAGCTTTGAAGGATGACAATTTAACGGTAGGTTTCTCAGGGGGGAGAAAATTAAAATGTACAGCCTTTTGTCTGTGTGGTAAGTTACTAAATCACCTCCCACAGTATGACACAGCTTGCAGCATTGTACACGACATAAATACTCTTCATTAACATGTGCCATTGCTGTGTCCCACTGTGAAAAATGTGTTACATTAGTTGGTCTACTCATAAGTAAACCTTGTTGTAGGAGACGATTTTGTACACCTGTAAATAAGAACTAAACATTGAAATCTGTTTTATATTGTTTTGTCATGATTCAAAATATTTGAGTAGGTTGGAGGATTTCTCTGCCCTTGATGCATTAACACAGTCTCGATTCTCTGTGTAAACATCTGCATAACTTTTTAAAACAAAAAGCGTGTGAAAGTGCATACTATACATCAAAAAATGAAGAAATTGCATTTGACTTTCATAGAGAATTAACTAATTTTATTAATTCTGCACACCTTCAGCTCCTATCTTTCCCAGGAGTAGGTGGGGAGCTTCTGTCATCTGTCTCCAAGAAAAAAAGGTCTCCAGGGTTTGCAATGCCTGTGTGATCTAATATATACTGTGACCATACTCCATGTAAGACTGGCACTGTATGTACAGGAAAACATTTGAGCCGGTGGGCTTTTCTTCTGAAGAGGTGGCCATGAGTTACTGGAGAGGAAGGATATAGAATGTAGTACTAACATTTCATGTAGCACTAACTTTCTACTACTTCATGTAGCACTAACTTACTACTTTCATGTAGTAATAACATGTAGCACTTTTCTCTCTCTCTTTTTTTTTTTTTTTAAATGTAATAAGTACATAATCGGGCTTCTGGTGTTGGAAAGTACTTTCAAGGTGTGTTTGACAGCTGGGAACAAAGCAGGATGCAGAGATCGTGCCAAGGATGCAAAAAACAAAGGACATCTGCAACCTGATTCATATAAATTAAATAATCCCTGAGGGTTTCTGGTCCTACTAAACGAAGTACAAAAGAATTACAACTCAAACCCAAACATCTTTTACCCTCAGTATATTAACTCAATATCATTTACTGTTATCCTGTGAATTTGCATTCTAGTATCAGGAGTTAATCTTTTTCTGAACACAGAGACTAGATGCTGTTATTTGAAACAGCACTGTACAGTGAAATACTAATTCATATTCTGTTAAGAGTATTATTTGTATATTCCATTAAAAATGAAATGTTATTTGATGAAGCACTGAGCAGAAGATTCTGGATGGGAAGGCACATCCATAGGAAAGACAGTACAAGCATAGAATAGTTGATTAGAAAGAAAGAAAATTTTGATTGATGAGCTCCAGTGACGCCTGTCTTCTATCTTAGACACCATACAGCATTATTTAGTTATGAATAACATGTCAGTTCTCATTGCACTGTGTTAAACACAGACCCAGGACATTCCCGAGAGTGAATGTAATTGAGTAAGTGTACACTTCTTCCATAGAGTGGTAGTGGACCGTCACTAAGAAAACTGTATAAGGATAAATATCATAAATACGCTGAGTATATCAGCCTTTAAATCTTTAGGTATTCTCCTATTTCATACTTTCTTTCACTGTATTATATAAAATAATAAATTACAGATTAGCTCTGGAGGGTTTTACTCTCCAGAAGAATTCAATTTATTTTGATCCTTGTTAAAGCCTCTCAGAGCTGAAAATGTGCACATAGTTTTCTAAATGAAGTTATGGCCTTAGCAACCTATAGTGGTGTTTTCTGTTAGGTTAGCTTTTGCCTTTTGTTCACTGTCGAAGCTGAATTTATTTTGCTTAAAGCAGACCTAGTTCCTACTGGAATACTGCAGACCCGTGATGCTCTGCTCATTTTGATTAGTCTGCTGTCTGAAAATTAACCAGATATTTGTTTGTGTCACACCTGTCACACAGTTTCTGCATCATCAATTTATCTTCCTCCAAGGGAAGGTTAAACATGTAGCCTTTCTGTGCAAGATGTGCACTGCACAAGGAAGATAAAGCCACTCAGAAGGAAGTGACGACTCAATGGTATTCTTCTGATTTCTTTAGACGTCGGCTTATTTCAGAATCATCATGCAATTTTTTATTCATTTCAATCCAGGAAAAAAGATATAATATTATGTAAAAAATTACCGACACACCAAAAACGGTCAGCCCTGGAAAATATTCATATATCCAGGTCTTTTGCAAGAGTAAAGGAGTTGGCATATTCCATTTTTGTTATTACATCCACAACTCTTCCGATCTTTCTTCTTTACTGTTTTGTTGCACTTAAAATGGAAGGCTTTTATTCCCGTTTTTTTCACCTTCTTTTTTCTCTTCATTCATATTTAATAATTTTATGTTTCTGGGACATCTTTGCCTTTATTCTATATTAATACACAGTCAGCAGGTGCTGGCGGTATCACTGAAATTAAAAATCTCAAATTCAGAATGCATGTCAGGTACTGTAATTAAAAATGGAGATGATAGGACACCTACTAGTTCTAAATCGTCTGCTAGAAGGACATTCTTCTACAGAAATGCCCCACTACAATCATGGGTTCACCTTGATTTTCTATATTGATAAGTATTTCCTTTATTGATTGCTTTTTATTAGTAGTAGTATTTTCATTAGTGGTTTCAATAATTATTAAGCAGTTCATAAGAGGTAATAGAATTTTCATTTCTCATAATCATTGAGACTTTATGGCCCTCAGCTGTATCATGCCAGAATGATGAAATGAGTAGCAATAGTTTAAAAGCTGCAAATACCCAAACTTTCTTTCTCAGTAGCTCAAGGAGGAAAGATCCTGTGCTGTTTCTCAAAGTAGTTCTGGTTCTTGGGGTTGTGTCCTCTCGCAGATACTCATCAGTTCTTTGAATTGTTAGGATCTCTTTTTTGTTTGCTTGTTTCTTTCTTTTATTACATTAATAATATGACAATAATGACCATATAGAGTCTATTATTCAAGTAAGCACCCCAAAGCCTGAGGCTACTCCAGAATTTAATTTTTCTCTCTCTCTCTTTTTTTTTTTTTTTTTTTTTCAAAATGGCAATCAGAAAGTTGGGTTGAGGTTTTTTGCTGGGGGTTTTATGTATTTTGGATGGCTCATCTCCCACTAGCAGTGGGTTATTCTGGGGAACAGATGGAAGGCCTGAGGCCACCTCTCTCCCTGCCCTCCCTGCAGCAGTGTCTGGCTGCCAAGTGCAGAGCAGCTGGTACAGAGCCAGCTTCCAAATGGCCACCAGGACCAGGCATTGCAGCCCTTTAATATACTGTGCAGAATCATCCTATACAATTCCTATTGCTTTCATATCTTAAAGGTGAGTGGGTTACAGAGCAGATGAAAAGGCTCAAGACAAAAGGTATTCTTAAGGGACCTGACCTTTCAGGTTTGTTGGGTGTAAGAGGGTTTAAGAGACAAAAAGGAAGGCATAAGAAAGGACTAGAACATATGATGCCTAATGAATTATAGAAGAGATTTGGTAGAATGAGGAAGACCTCAGATCCACCTCATAGAAGAGACTGAGTCAGCAGGAGCAGGATAGGGCTCCTGAGGAGATCCCATCCCCTGGAAGGATAGGCATGGCAGAGCTGCCTGTTACCGCCCACTCAGTGTTTCCCACACCATACAAAGGGGACTGGGAGAAGAGAGGGAAGAAGCCAGCATTGCCTCAGTGACAACAAAAAAATAAAATCTCCAGAAAATGCTGATGAACCATCCTTCCTGCTCAGAGGTTTCCAGGCATGCAACAGAACTTCCTGCAAATAAAGGAGGAACTCTCCTCTTTTATTTGCAGCAATATGTAAAGATATGTGTTTTTCTACACAGCTCCAAACTTACAGCAGCTTTTCTGACACTCCACCTCACCAAACACTTAAAGAAACTGAGAAAGTTTTTGTACAGACAGCCTGGACTACACCCCAGTTCTTGTTATTACCCTGCAGCCCTGGTGATTCTGGTAATACACTTTGGAAACAACACTGGAGACAGAAATGAGAGAACTTAGGATCAACCAATAAAATCAACCTAAAAATCACTTCAAAAATTAAAAATGTTTTGGTAGGAATTGTGTTTATTTGGATGTGGGGTGGCTTCTTTTCTTTTCCTTTTTTTTTTTTTTCCCCTAACAGGATTATGCACTCCATTTAATTGCATGCTCTTTCTGAAACCAGAACATCAGAAGTACAACATGTTCCCTGAACTTCCTAGAATAAATATTATACATGGTCCCCCTGGAGCTTCTTTATTAGGGTGATTCTCAGCTTTCGTTGCACGTGGCTTACTACATAGTTCAACTAAAAAGCCCATAGAAATTAGCCCCTGTAGTGAATGCAGGAATCCTGGGAAGGTTCCGGATTCAAACAGTAGTATGTGTATTAGAGTTGGCTTTAAAAAATGCATATTGCTGAGAGAAGTATTTGCTATATGTGCATATTTTTTATCTACTTGCTTGCCATCCTTGCTGTCTGTGGGTAAGAATATATTAGAGACTATTAGAGTTAAAATTTGTTCTGTTCATATGAGAGTTATTAAAAATTGATCATCTGAAGACATTCAGAGTGAATCATATGATGCCAGTCAGTATGCCAATCAGTGGAAGCAACCTGAAATATATCAGGTGCAGTAAGCAGTAGGTTTAACTTCTATAGCAGTTTCTGCATGGTACAATGCAGTGTTACACAGCTGAGCTGAGTCTGATCTGTTCAGAGAATGTTAATCACGTTGGACGTGATGGCCCCACGGAAGAGAGGCTGCTGCTTCTCTGTGCTCCAGATACAACCATTAGTGAGGCTGCAGGAGCATTTCCAGCAGGTAGATGCACACAGAGCATGTGTACATCCCATATAGGAACATGGGATCGTAGGGGGGACCTTTTCCAGTCAGTGGGAATTTCACCAGACTGTTAACAATATTTCAGATATGATGTACAGTGGCTTGGCAACTTCATCTGCCAATTCCCTCAGATCCTATGGATAGATCTTATTGGGTCCTACAGGCTTGTGCACCTTCTTTAGATGGTCTCAGACCTGATTTTCACTTATAACAGGCAGATTTTCCATCTTCCAGTTCTTACCTTTCCTTCTACAACTTGAGCAGTATGCTTTATCCCAGAGCACTCGCCAGTGAAGGGTGAGGCAAAGAAGCCATTGAGCACCTCAGCTTTTTCTGTATCCGCTGTGACCAGATCTCCAGAGAGGGCCAATAAGTTATTTCACCTTCTTTTTATCACTGATATACCTATAGAATTTGTTTCTTGTTCCCCTTTATGTCTCTAGCTCAACTAAATTGTATCTGGGTTTTAGATTTCCTAACCTAATATATATAATAACATAACACATATTAATTAAACATAGATATAACATACATACATATATATGTGGGTGTAAGTTGCTCCAAAAGTAATGCCTCCTACTTATTTCTTTGAAAAGCACAACAGTTATACTGAGCACTGTGTGGCAAATGCTGAGTCACAGCCTGAATCTCTGAAAAAAGATCTGATCAGCCCTGTGAGCACAGGCTCAACCCTTCATAGACCCCATTTAAGGTCTGACTGCCACGAAGGACAGATCTCTTGGAGATCCCTCCTTTGTGGAGTTCTCCTTTGTGAGCCTCAATCCTCAGAGACAGGTGAGCACTCTTTTTTTCCTTCTGTAACATCTACTTGATTGCATTGGTCTTACTGCCATTATACTATTACAAGCACAATAACACTATTTAGCAGAACAAATTCTCAGCGTAAAACACTTTTTCACCATAGTCACCAGTGTTAGCTACACATTTCTTCCAGTGTGAACAAGAGCCTGCATGCTGCCTTCATAAAAATCTGCACTGTGGAGGTGACCCACTGTCATTGTTACCTCTGCTGAAATGCACCACCCACCACCTCACCGTGCTTACATCCATTGTTTGGTCTCCAGAAACATGAAGCAAGCATCAAAATGTCAGTGAGTGCCATTTGTTTCCCATGGAGGAATTCAGTGTTGCACTTTTGCTTTGGAACACTTCCATGTCAGACACTATTCTGTCAGTCTGACTCTCTGCTGCCATCTGTCACGCAGCAACAAAATGTAGTAGGATATTAGTGGGAAAGTTCAACCTCTGTTGTATCACCAACATCTGTCTTTGACATCATGGGCCAACATCATAAAATAGAGGTATTACTTTCAGAGCAGCCTTAATACATGGCTGACCACAGATCATAGGTGACACAGAGCACTCCCATATCTGTGTGATGTAGATCCCTCTCTCAGCTGAGCCCAGTAACTCAAACTGCTTAATAGCTACAACTGGTTCATGCACTCCTCAGCTGCTGGCACCTGGAGAAGCCTCTAATGCTCCTACCACATTCTGCAGGTACAAATCCTTTATACAGACACAGACACATAGCTAGCCAGGACTTTCCTGGCTACCCACAGTGAAGTTCCCCTTAGAGACACCCCTTTCTCCCAGGCTAATAACCTACTTGCCAGCTGGCCTGGCTCGAACTTCACCAGTCCAGTTTTTGTATCTCTTCCTCCACATCCCATCATGTGCCCTGCACCCCCACTGAGTCCAAAAGTGTTGGCCCATAGGGATGGGTTTCAGGCCAGGACAACAGGACTCAGGCACTTCTGAGGGAGGCCTGGAAGTAGCGTTTCTTCTGAGTCCTTAGTTTGGATTTCTGCCTGCCTTTGTGTGCCTGTGCTCCTCTGGGATTGTTCATGTGCATGTCCAACAAGCCAGTGGCTCCTGGATTAGGCCTGTGAGCAGCCAGGGTCAGGATATTCTTTGGGCTCTTCAGTCTTCCATTGCTTTCCCATGCTACTTAGTCCATGTGCAGATAAGCTTTTATCAAATGTTTTAACACTAGTGAGTCCGTACAACGGTCACTTCACATTTGTTATGCTCTGTGTTAGTGATCTTGCTTTGCAGCATTGCAGCCACGCAGCTGGCTGGGGCTGGGTGATTGCGAACACATTCCATCATGCTGTGCAAATACACCCATCATGCTCCCTGCACACACACACACAGGTGCCTGGACAATTATTTGAAGCTCTTGCATGTTTAGAGGTAGAAGGTTACCCCAGTTCTCAAAGGTTAGTCTCCTCCTACATTTTTTTGAAATGTTTATTCTTTTTTTGTTGTTGTTGTTTTCAGTATCCCTACTAGTTCTTCATTCAACTGATTCTTTTTCAGAGCTCAAGTGGAGTCTAACCTGAGAACAGGAGTGTGCCTTTGAGCTCATACCTGTCATACAGTGTGCTGCAGTATAGATCTTTTACTGACTGTTTCACCTCACTCATGAAGGCGCATTTCACTATGCTTGGTAATAGCTATAAATGACAGTCAGTGTTGGTTTATTTTTGCCAAATTTGTTGGAGGTTGCACACGATAATAGTGTCTTGAGTCTTGATAATTGTGTTCACCGTTTTAAGCATTGTAATATTCACTTTGAAACCTGTATGCTCATTAAAAATGAGGTAACATTAGATGGATGTTTTTGCCTAGGCAACACTGATTTTATTCTCTCCATTAAATGACAGACGTGGAAACAATTCAAAATTACAAAATCCTGTTGTACAGTATTGATCTAATAAGCAATACTGATAATATTCTGAAAGAAAAATACCTTGTGAACCAGTGGGAATTACAAGGTATTTCCTATGAGCAGAAATAGGATGTGCATATAAGCAATGAGCACTGTTTAACACTGCCTTTCCTTAAGGCTTTATTTTAAACAAAGTATGATTGAAAAACTGTCTTTTGAACATTTTCTTCAGATAGAATTTCAGTCCATGAAACAAAGCAAAAAGTCCATCTTATTTTTGGTAATCTTCTGTCTTAGTACACCAGTACACCTTTGGAGATTTATTAATGTAACTTTACAGCATTTTGAAATATTACTGCAAAATGCAATGCTGTTTTAGGATGAGAAAAGAGCTTTACTATACTTGGCATTCAGCAAGTACTCTTCTGATAGCGATCATGGCAGAATAGTACTAGGAGAAAAGGTCTTGTGTTGATCACTGAAAATACTGGATCACTGAATTCCTGCATTAATCTGCCTTTCTGGTGCCTGTCTAAACATTATAAGAATTCAAGCATGTTGCAGATTGTCTGCATACCATACAACTAGAATGTGAAAGATTTACAGGGTAAATTACTATTGACATATACCAGGGTAGTGAGACTGAACAAGAAGTGCTGTATTCAGCTAATGGCAAACATCAGCTTTGCCTTTTCATATCTTAAATCTTCCTGAGGCTAAAGTTCTTTACAAGGACAATGTTTTGTGTTTTGGATTAATCAGAAGCCTCAGTTATTTGAAAGGACGTATACTCTAGGAACAGCAGAATCTCTTTTGTAAAGGACCTGTGTGTTGGCTTAAGTGAAGAATTGTGGGCAAAAAAAAATCAATAGAAGCCATTAGTGGAAATGTATGTCTAAAAGAAAACATAACAGTGATAAGCCTATTATATTCTTTGAATCCATGCTCCTGCTGATGTGGGATTGAGTGGGGATATATTTGTCTCATTTTCGCAGTCAGTTAGGTGTATCCTTGTACTAGAGTTTTTTTCAAAACATGAGCCCTTGGAATCATTATCAAAGCAAGATCTCTTTTCCTGTTGCTTAAAAACAACCCACAACTAGATAAGATGTTAGAAAAACAGATATATCTGAGGATAAAATAAATGGCCTTAGTAATGAGAAGCATTTGGATGTATAGGACCATTATTCACAGAATGAAAAATCACAGCAGGCTTTAGTAAAATGAAGTCTTTTATATTCTTAAGCAAAAAAAAATGGAGAAGTTAGGTAAAACAGAAGTCTGCAAAACAAGGTTAAATGAATTCTCTTTGCACTGGTGTGAAAATATCCTCCAGGACATAATCCTTCATTCATCTGTTTATGATATTTCACCTTTGCAGATGTGGTGGTTTCACAGTGATGGCAGCGAATGCTGTTCTCTCACTCTCTGTTCTCGGAAGAACAGAGAGAGAAAAATATGAAAATATTACAGAATATGCAATTGATTCCTTCTGTGAAATTTAACATTTTTACTGTGTATTTTGCTTTTGAAACTACTTCAATTTCCTATGTTGCTATGGTAATATACGTAATTCTAGTTAAAGTATAATAATAATCCTCTTTTCCTTAACCACAAATTTCTAAAGAGCTCAGCATGGTTTCATAAGTGCATTTTTTGCCAAAATGAATGCACGGTGCCCTTTCTTCTGAGCAATTCTATCTTTAGTAAAAGTGTAAATGGAAGTCTGACCTCTGTTTTGTCGCTGTACCTTAAGATACTTACTCAAATTGTTACAGATTTTTAACAGAGTTAAAATACCACACTGTCCATTTCTTCAAGGAACGATCAGGGCAGGTCCAAGGGAACAATCTGCAGCAAAAAGAAATGGAGTAGGGCTCACTTCATCTTTTTCTGGTCATTCTGGTGAAGTAGAATAACACTAAAGTTAGTGTGACCCTTCCCTTAAGAACAGCTTTTCCCTGCACAACAGGCCCATCACACGTGGCTAGAGGCAGCTGCAGCAGGCTGCTTCAATTCGTGCCAGCAGGCTGTCAATGTTGGACATGGGTACAAAGATGGCCGGAGGCAGCTTTTGCCTACATCCACCCCTCTCAGTACGTGATAAGCACAGACAGATGGGAAGATACAATCCATATCTCTCATTAACTATAAGTGAACGATGGACTATGCCATGGTCCTTTCTTGTGTATGAATCATTCTGCCATGACAGGGTCTCACTATGCAGAGGAAAAAGTTGCATTCTGAAAAAGGGGGCACTAGCAAACCAGCACCTACATGAGCCATCTTCCAAAATGTTTAGATGGCAGATTTTGGATGCTATTTAATCTTTTCTTACAGAGTCCCAGAGCCCTGGTATACAATAGGTATCCCCCACATGTGGTTGAACAGGCTGTTTTCTATTCCAGTGCACTTTTCTTAAACATGCTGTATTATCCAAGAAGATAGAGATGTTCTACATCTTTTCTCTCCTTTGATCCCATAGAGGGACAAGAATACTAACACTCTACCAAGAACTTGAAATAATGTGAAGCCAGGTGTAGCCAAGTCCAAGACAAATTGTAAGCACTTAAAGCAATCTTATTGCTCCCTGTGAGCTGTATTCAGGGACAGGTATTGTACTTAGTTAGAAGATGCTGCCAGCAGCATCACTCTCAACTGAGCCTGAAGTCTTGGCATGAAGCTTTCCTTCCTACAGAGCAGGTCTGAGAATCAGCAGAGCTGCTGAGAGCTGCTAAAACCATGCTCCTACACTGCACTTTAGCTGCATCCCATTCAGATTGCAGAAGAGAGTTTTGTAGGGTGTGCTGTTTCCCCATCAGCGCTCAAGGTCATCATAGGATTTCAAGGCCTCGGACACCTCTGTTCAGCTGTAGTCAAGATTAGAGCTTGAAGAATCTAAATGGAAGGCAAGTGAAAGTTCAAATTCAGCCCCTGACCATGGCTTAATGTACAACATGAATGTTGCTGTCCTCTTGGAAGACCAGAGAGCTACTGTGGAACATACTGGAGAGAAACAGCAGAAGGAAGACAGAATGTCTTTGAAGCTTTACTGATAAGTTTAGATCTTAATTTTAAAAGGTGAAAAATATGAATAAGCTGCTGATTTTGTTTCAAGGTTCTGCTTTTAGATGATAAGTTTTGCCTTAAAATGTGAAAATACTTTTTTTACCTGTGTGGGAGAAAGTGACACTCATTCTTTCTAAAAATATAGAAAGAATGTTTATGACAGGAGAAAATACTGAAAGACTGACTCGTTTTAACAAGCAAAAGTTAAAGCTATAATTCCTGAAAGATAATCCTTCATTTATTTGAGATCCAGAATTAAACGTAATTGTTTTAACTTAGATGTCAAAATCAGTATTGCCTTTGTTTTCCAGATTACAATTCTCTTTGAAATTGATTTAAGAGGAATCTGCTTCACTTTGACTTATCTTTTTCTCTCTTGTCTTTCTTTTAAGGTCAACTCAAATCAAAACGTACTCTTGGGATAATGCCCAGGTTATTTTGGTGGGTAACAAATGTGACATGGAGGATGAGCGGGTAATCTTCACAGAGAGAGGAAAACATTTAGCAGAGCAACTTGGTAAGGAAAAACAAAATGACAAAAGCTTATGACTGTAAGAATGCACAAAGTAATCTCATTAATTGCTACCATGCTTGTAATGAAATGTTCACAAAACACTCACTATACAGAACTACAGCTGTACAGCACCGCCTTTTTGTTTCTGCAGGCTGAAGTCTAAGCTTCTGTGATATCACATATAAAACATGATTAAAATAGACACGTCCGGGGATGACCATATACAGAGCTGTGACATGTCATCTAAAAGGGTCCATAAGATCAGTGCTGGCTCAGAGGCTGGCTTATATTTAAGACATCTGATAAAACATTCCTTATGCTGCTTCTTAGATAGGAATAAAGTTATCAATTTTGTGATAGGCAGATAAAAATTATGTATGTGTTGATAACATATGTATGTCTAGGTAGTTATAGTCATAGCCAGATATGTTCTAGTGAAAGGAAATGTAAAAGAAAAAAAATTAAAGGAGAGATAAGATTGTAGAAATATTTTACTTCAAACATCAGATAGACCACCTGAGAAGCTGAACACGAGGATTGTGTTTTTCACAGTCAATAATCCCAAATAGAAAGACATCAGTAACAAACTCCCAGTCCTGAACAGGTAGTTTACACAGGTGTAAATAAGATGTTCCTCTGTTTCACAGTCTCCTTCTAGGAGACAGATGTCCCCACAGCAAATTGCAGAACTGTGGACATCTCTGTTCTGTCTGTGTTCCTGCTCAGCAGTGATATCCTTTTGTAACAGCAGATGTTTAGGGGGCGAGACTGGCCACACTGTGATGAAAGGCCCAAAAACATTGTAATACTATCCAGCTTGCTTTTTCTTCAAATACAAATCTCTCTGGAGAACATGCACAGCAGTTGTGGAGATCAAACTTTACCAGTACTGGAGGTTAATTTCTGTGCTGTACCAGGCATGGGACTGTTATTATATTTAGAACTGATTGTAGTAAAGGAACAGTCTGGCTTCTTGTGGACAGTGTATGTAACTGATCTCTTAGTAGACATTGTTATATTGATGTTTTAGGAAGAGGGTATTATTGGAGTGGCATTTCACCTGTGTTGACTATAATGTTATTTTCAAAGCATACTGACCTCATTTTTTAAAATTAAGTTCTAGAATTACTATCAAATAATTTCATAAGAATGGCTAGTGTTCATATCACATCTATCTCAGTAAGCATTACATGTGTGTAAAAGCACACCTCATAGGTATCAATAAAAAAATTACCATGAAACAATTAGTCCTTGAAATGTGACAGAAAAGATTTAGCAACATGTTATGACCAGAAAAATTGCCAACATTTTTGAAGAACTGAGATCTTAATACAGTGTGCAATAAAAACAAAATACTTGCCATAGCATGCTACTACAACAGCAATGCCTTTCTTTACAGAAATCCCTTATAGCACTGTATGTATTTCTGTAATCTGTTCTTCACTTTGTGAACACTTGTAATATATATTCATTTCAGTAGGATCAAGGTAAATGTCTCTAGTGGAGAAAGAGATGCAAAAATTGAGAAACAAAATAGTGAAGATTTAGATATCAAAACTCGTGTTTCAGGTTTTAAAGCAAACACTGACTCTGGGGATTTAGAATTCATGCTTTGAGGAAGCAGATTATACTGTAGTCCCGCCTTTATCTACTCTGGGCTTTTCCTTCCTCAGATACATGTCCTGCAGCTATCTCAAGGGCATGCTGGATTAGTTGTATCTCTGATCCACTATGTCATGTTCTGTACTCAGACTGCACACAAGAATGTTTGTATTTATTTTTTTTTCTGTACAGCTGTAATCATTTCTTAAATCTGCCCTACAACTGAGGGAGATGAGGTCAGGGAAAGCGAAAGAATGAATTTCACTGAATTACACAGAAGTGTTCTCTCTAGTTTGAAGGGCACTGAGTTGTGTCACATATTTGAGACTATCTTTTCTTTCTCTGCCAGCAAGCTCATAACCATTCTTGCAGGCAAGTTTTTAAAAAGAAAAACAGTATAGATTTTTTTTGTCCAGCAAGATATTTTAAGACTCTGAACCCTATGTAATGGCATGGTCTGTAATGTTAACAACTACCATAATTATAAGTGAACATAATATTTGTGAGTCCTGTGAAAAGAACATGCTAGGAAACACTCTGTTCTAAAGTGAGGTTTTATTTTGAACCCTGGTTTAGTTGAAGTCACCTCTAGAATCGATATGTGCATTTTGGGCCAGGTTCAACACAAGGAAAGAAAGTGGGTGTTTAATGCCCTGGAAAGCCCAGTTCAGAGCCTCTGTTTCTGATGGAAATTGGGCATCTCTGTGGCTGCTGAGCTCCATGAAAAGTGTGGGCTTCAATTGTATTAAGGAAGTATAATCAATTATTTCTTTAACTGTCAGTACTGGTTTATTTCTCAAGTGTAACTCTCAATCTGACAGTAGGTCTTAACTGCTACTGCTGGCTAAACTGGCCACCTAACTTGTGGTACCTCCAGGCAGGTCCCTCACAGTGATAACAGAAGTTCAGAAAAGGGGAATGCTATCAAAACTAAATTTCTAAGAATTACCCAAGAGAAATTTTCTAATCAAATACACCCTTGAAGGGAAATGAATTGAATGCTAATGACAACAAAATTTGCCTTCTTTTCATTTAAATATTTTAAAAAATTATTAATGAAATATGTTCATCGTTGAGCACTGTCATCAAAGGTCACAGCTTCAAGCTGCTTATGACATCATCTACAGTAATGGCAGTAAGTAGGTGCACTGGGAAGGGGCTTTTATAGCAGGGCAAGCAAATAGTCAACGCTTACGTGCATGAAGTATTTTTAGTGATAAAAGTTTGAAATTTCTTGAATATCCTGTGAATGTACGCACATTTACTAGCTGCATTATTCAGACAGCTTTTCTGAGACATTGATCTCATGTATCTCAGCTGAGTTCAAAGCTTCATACCTTCATAAAAGTTTGGTGTCACTTGTCAGAACAGAAATGAAAAGAATGACTCACAGATGGCATGATTTTCTTGGTTCCTTTTATTTGTAATCGGTATGATATATTGTGATCTACATTCTGGCAATGGTTTAGCAGGCAGGGCCGTGTGCAGAGCTTTGAATAGACACTGAGTAGCTGCACATGCAAATGGATAACTGAATATGTTGTTCAACATATGGTTTCCTCACTTATTTCTGCCATACTGCTGTGCCTGTGAAGTGGGTGGATAATTTTATATATTTTCTTGCCTGTGGTTCTTTATTAGCTTCTGTACAATTCATACTTGCTACGTGTATACTACAGATTATTTAAACATTCATTAGTTTCTAATATGAAGTTCTGCCATGAGAAGGTATATTATATTCTGAAGGCCATGGCTCCTAAAATTGATGCAGAAGTACAGTCCTTCTGTCTGCCCAAGCAATGCTGTGCTCATGCAGCGCCAGACACTAGGAGAATATTTCACAATCTGCCCCAAACATCTGTCCATCTCTGCTGTAAGTTCCTCTTGGTCCTATCCCACTTTTTTGGCCTGGGCTGGTTAAGTCTCTGGGAAATTGTGTTGTTGTATTCTAGAAACACTGTATGGAAGGGATCCTTGTTAACTACCCAGTGTGATGTCCTGCTAAGATATATCTCTGTCTGTAAGCTCTATTAAGCAGCATCCAGGGCAGTATTACTTGCACTGATTTTTTTGTACCTCCATGTTTGTTTCTTGCTGCAACCCAGGACCCTCAGGGCTTGAGCAGCAAGCACTTCTGACCATGCCTTGGGTGCACTTGTTTGTTTTGTAAATACATCCTGGCACACGGTCTCCCCCATCAAATGTTGTCAGAAAACAAAATGAAATGGGTCCCTTCTAGGTGAGCTACTGCATTTCCTTCTTCAAGGACAGGCTGAAGCCAGTCCACATTGAATTCAGTGTACCTCCACAGCTTGTCACTCACAAAACTGGTCATTTTATCCATTAGATTTGAAAACACACTTTATTTTGAAAATTCTTTTTTTTCCCTTCTTTCTTCAACCATTCTCTTGTAATTTCTCCTTGACTATTTCTTCCTTGTTATCTTTATTTTCATCTTTTTCTTTCTTTCCTCTTCTTGATTCATAGCAGTTTAAAAATAAACCCTACCAAAAATAAATAATAAAATAGGGAAGGGAAGGGAAGGGAAGGGAAGGGAAGGGAAGGGAAGGGAAGGGAAGGGAAGGGAAGGGAAGGGAAGGGAAGGGAAGGGAAGGGAAGGGAAGGGAAGGGAAGGGAAGGGAAGGGAAGGGAAGGGAAGGGAAGGGAAGGGAAGGGAAGGGAAGGGAAGGGAAGGGAAGGGAAGGGAAGGGAAGGGAAGGGAAGGGAAGGGAAGGGAAGGGAAGGGAAGGGAAGGGAAGGGAAGGGAAGGGAAGGGAAAAAAAAAACAGAAAATTTCTCATTTCAAGCCAAACTCAGCCTACCGTGTCTTTTTTATTTTCATATTGCTCTTGGCTTGGGCATGAGGAGTGTGAAAGACCTGATTTGATTGTGATTGGGTTTCTTTGATTTAAATCCATTTAGAATCCCAGCAAGCAGAGCTCTTGTCAATGCTTTATGCTTACTTGATGTGTAACTCAGAACCTAGCCTTTCTGTTTGATCCTGCCAAGCCTGCATGACAAAGTCCACTGCTGAGAGATGACAGGAACATGACCGCTTTTGAATCCTGCACAGCTTGAGCACAAGTCATGAGGTCTTGTGTCAGGACTTGGGTGAACCTCTACTTGCTGTGAACACAGCACTAGCACTATCAGGCAGATGTGAATTATGCAGCAACTGAAGAGCCATTTTTAGTATTGCAATTTTGGAATATAAGTTGGGGGTCAAGTGGGACTTGGAACCTCATTGCATGGCTTAGTATGACAGTAAGTTTTCTTTTGCCTCCGTGTCTGGCTGGAGGCTGGGTGCAGACAGCAGGATCACTAATAGCTTCAAGCACATGGACATATGGTCTTGCCCAATTTTGCATTAAAAATGAATATAATTGGGTTATGCAGTAATATGCCTCTTTCATATTCCTTCGCTGTTTTTTAGTTCTTTGTAAAAGGCAAATGTTAGTGTCAGAAGGAGACAAACTGACAGCACTGAAAAACTCCAGTCTTCTGTAAGTTACAGCACACATGGAGCACTAGCTGAGAAATTAAAAGGTCAAAAGCACCTGTCCCAGCATGTTTTTCTACAGGGGGAAAGTGTCAATCTGCTTTTCCTTTCAGAGACTCCAATATGCATTACAGGAAAGTTAATAAATGACAAAGAGAAGCAAGGAATTATGTTTGCTCACCAAAAGCCTAAAGGAAATCAAGTCAACAAACTAACAAAACAAAAAACAAACAAACAAAAAAAACCCCTCTAACAAAACAGGTCCCATCAATGAGGCCTTCAAAGCATAGCACAATGTAGGCAGTTCTTTTAGATAATTTGCAGTTGCAGGGAATGTTTTGAAGAACAATGGTGACCACCTACTTTGAGCTCAGTTCCCCAGGAGAGATGTCCTTTGCAGTGATGTCTCTCTCTGTTTCTATTTAAGAGATGGCTAAAAGCCTCTAAGACCTAAGACCTTCTGAGGAGATGAACAGCTAAGCATAGGAGAAAGTCTTGCTGTTGCCCCGACTGAAAGCCTACAATGGGAATGCAAAACTTATTAGGTACTATTCACAGCAAGATTGAAGATAAGTGCCTGCCAGTGCCCCTCAGAGGGATCACAGGATGCAAATTCAGGAAAACAAGTCATTAGCTCCTCTCTTTTATGCACTATGACTTCATGAAATTATTAATTCTCTTAGTTTCTGGACTTTGCCAATTGTACACCATTGTACAAATGAAGCAGCTTCCTGCAGTTACTTCATGTTCAGACACTACATTGTCCTACTGTTCCTCAAAGTACTGGGTTGAACTAGAAAGAGCAGTACTAAAGAGCACACTTCAAGCTTGCCTACAAGGAAGGTTAGCTATCAGGAAAATGCAGCCTTGAAGATATCTGTTAAACAAAGCATAATATCAGAGGGGATAAATAAAATTGTTTTTGTTTTGGACACATGCTCTGAAACCAGAAGGTCCTTCTGATCAGCTAGCGAAACAGTACCATAACTCTTATATGTGCTGTGCTTAAAATGTGCTAGTTAGTGTCCCCTCTTGTGTCACAGTTTTCAGGAATATGAGAGTCTGCACGATGTTTTTTCTTTTCCATGGAGCTCTCTTTCTTTTTCTTCCTTACTTATTGAAAGTAGGCATAAACAAGTGCTAATGAGCATTGATGAAAGAACCTCTGCAGAGCAAGTACCAGTGCAAGGCAGAGAGAAGAAAATAAGTAAATTAGACTGTTCATGTGCTTCAGGGTTGCTAATGAATCTATTCTATATGCACTATAGGTCACCAGGTGAGTGACAGCAGCATACCAGTGCCTAGGCCAGCCACTATTTCTGCAGCGTGCTAGATGTCTTTGAGTCAGTCCCAGGGAGCAGAGGTAATGAAAAAGAAAGAGACAGAGTATTAGAAGAACAGCAGAGTGAGTGAAAAGAGATTTAAATGATGCACTCTCATTCATCTTCCACACATAATAATGTTCATATGCTCAGAAGGCACTTTGATATTTTGTATTTTCTCATTTTCACTTCCATTCTGCCTAACATACCTACATACAACTTAGGCATTTTCATATCTTTCCAGTAATATGCTCTGCCTGATCTCATCCAATTTTACAGTACAGATCATCATGGGTGGTAAGATCATGGTGTTCTTTGAGCTTTGCTGTCCTCCGCATTGCCAGGGAGTCGCCTCACTTCAGTTTCATGCTCACACAGAAAGCCTTTCTTCTCAGTTAATAATAAGCAGTAAAAAAAAGTCCTGAAGACAGTACTAAAAGGCATAGATCTGAGGGCATCATACACCAGCGTTTTAGGAACTCACAGTCTCTAAGCTCTGCTAGTGAAATATTATGCTAGCAAAATGAGTCAGGAGGAGAGCAGAGATCACTAGGAAAAAACTGCAAGATATCCCATAACAAAATGAAAAACTATCACAAATCAGGACTATTTACATGTTGGTTTTGTTTGTTTGTTTGTTCATTTGTTTGTTTGTTTGTTTTCCTGAAGCCCTTTTTTTCTGAAGTATTTTTTTCACATTATTCTTTAGTATTTTTTTCATTTTATTCTTTGCTAGAAAAAATACCCCCTATCTTGCTGAAAGTGTTCCACTTATATTCACAGATAGAGATTCTGTTAAAAATGAATGAGTAAAGTCACTTGCATAGGGCAATATGTACATAGGACATAGGATTAATGACAGGAGGAGAGAGAATGGCCAGAAGTTGTGCCGGGGAAGATTTAGATTAGACCTGAGGAAACATTTTTTCCCTGAAAGAGTGGTCAGGCACTTGAATGACCTGCCTAGGGAGGTGGTTGAGGCACCATCCCTAGCGCTGTTCAAGGAGCGTTTAGATGAGGTGCTAAGGGATTTGATTTAGTAGTTCAGTGGGTAGGGATGGTGATAGGAGGATGGTTGGACTAGATGATCTTGTAGGTCCTTTCCAACCTAATGTATCTATGAATCTATGAATCTACATAGGGATTTTAATTCCTTGCACAGGAGGTCAGGAGACTCTGTTGCAAGGGTCATAGAATCATGTAGGCTGGTCCAACCATCCTCCTAACACTACCAAGTCCGCCACTACAATATTTCCCAGAGTTCCACATCCACAGGTCTACAGTGCCTCTAGAGATAGCATGTCCACCACTTCCCTGAACAGCCTGTCACAATGCCTAAACACCCTTTCCATGAAGAAATTCTTCTTGATATCCAACTTAAACCTCCCCTGGATCAACTTGAGGCCATTTCCTCATGTTCCATCACTTCTCACTTGAGAATAAGAGACCAACACCAACACTATAGCCTTCTTTCTGGTAGCTGTAGAGAGCAATAAGGTTTCCCTACCTTTTCACCAGACAAGCCAATCCCAGTTCCCTCAGTTGCCACTCATAGTTCTTGTTTTCCAGTCTTTTCAGCAGCTCTGTTGCTCTTCTCTGAGTGGGTTCTAGCACCTCCATATCCTACTTGTAGTGAGACACCCAAAAACTGGCCACAGCACTTGGGGTACATTCTGTACCTCACCAGGCTGAGGACAGAAAGACGATCACTTTCCAAGGCCTGCTGGCCACACAATTTCTGATGCAGTTCAGGAGACCATTGTTCTTCTTGGCCAGCTGGGTTCACAGCTGGCTTGTGTTCAGCCAGCTGTCAACCAGCTGCATCAAGTCATTTTCTGCTGGGCAACATTCCAGCCAATCTTCCCTAAACCTGCACCACCATAACCCAAGTGCCACACCCAGCTTTGTTGAAGCTTTGTTTGGCATTGTTGAAAGCCAGAGAGCTGGATGCAGCACATAGATGCAGCCTATTCAGATTCCTCTACAGATCTTTCCCACCCTAAAGCAGATCGATGCTCTTGCCCAAGTTGGTGTTACCTTAGACTTAGTGACTGTGGACTTGAGTCCCTCATCCAGACTTCTTCATCTTTTAATTTACTACAAAAGCCTGTTCTATGTGACCCTTTTTGCATCTGCAAAAACAGTTTCTACAGAACATCTGCAATCACCTCACCTGTGTGCAACTGAATCCATTCTAAAGCAGGAAATGCTTGTGAGGAACCAACTGCACTGTCCATGTTCGCCATTCAGAGTAGCTGTCAACATAAGCATAGAAATAGTGCCTATCAATTGGGCTCCACACAGGCAGGGTTGCCTAGAGGAACCACCTCCCAAGTGACTGAAATTTGTATCCATGCAGTTCTGATAAACAATAAATTCAATATTTGTTTTGGAGAATGGTGGGAATTCAGCTACCTTCTCATAGGTCATTGTCTCAAGTCTGTGCATCATCTCATCTTTGCCAGGACAAGATGGGAAGGTTCTGTATCACACAGAAAAGGAAAAAGTAAGCAGAGGCAATGTATACACAGGCACAGCCTCATACCCAACTGTACCACTACTGTAACTATAATTTACTTCTTAGAACAAAATCATAACTGATTTCCATAGATTTCTCCACAGCTGTTCCATTTTTCTTTGAATAAATGTATTCGTGCTTTAACATTCTATAACTCCCTATTCTACTCTGAAAAAGAGGGTCTCCATCTTTCAGTGTTATGCAGAGCATCCTCACGATAGCAGAGGCCCTGTTGTCTTCGTCATGTCTGTGTTAGAGAATTTTCTGACATCAGTCTCCTGGGTTCTTTGTGACTCTTTTCCTCCAGTTTCTGCTCCCTCTGCCCAGATCGCTTGTCTAGCTGTCTCACCTGCCATTTCATGATCATCTCTTGTGCCAGCCATTCTGTGTTCCTGCCTTTAAAGACTGCTCAGCTTAGAGTTGTGTTCTTCCTGTCATTTCAAAGGCTTTGGTGTTGCAGTTCTCAAACATCCTCTAATTGTCCCTCAGCCCTTTTGCCCTGTTGTCTTGCCTGTATATTCTCTCTCTCCTCTTTCAGTCTACATTGCATCAAGCAGTGAGGGCATAGCACTTATGCTATCTTTTTCCCACACATCAGATCACTGTTACTCATACTGTAAAGTGTGGTTTTTTTCCTGAAAAGAAGGTGTTAGATCTGGCAGGGAATGAAATAAATATAAAAGCAACACCCTTGCTAGGAGCTAGGCGGATTACAAGGCAGTGATCCCCTCTTTTCATATCATACTCAGTTTCATCTCTTTCTATTTATTTGAAAAGGAAAAGAGGAGAAACACGCAACAGGCACAAATTCTGCCTCATTACCCAGGGGATCAAGGGAAGCGATGGAGTTGTTTGATGATAAGGAGAGAGAGCTGTTATCTATGCAGTAATACTGATATTCTGTCACAGCTGTGGCTTGTTTGTACTGTAAATACAAAGTGATGTTCCCAGCAGCCAAGGGAGTGCCTCCAGTTTTCATGAAACTTTATTGAAGTTATGCCCACACTGCAACTCAGTTCCTCTGGATTCAGCTCGTACAAATACAGCAAGCACCTTCTCTTGGTCAGGCCAGCCTGACCAACACAGATCAGGTTGCTCCTAGAGTCTCAGTGAGATAATGGCCTGCAGTCATCCTCTTGGATTGTAGCACAGACGTATCTTTGAAATCGAATCTAACCTCATTAGAACAGCTGCTCTCCTCCTGCTTCCTGCGCAGCAGATGGTAACAGCTGTGGGAAGATCTGACTGTATTGCTGTACCACAGAGCCACAGCCGTGTTTCAAAACAGAGCACTGGAAATGTGGAGGACTTTCTTTTCACCCAAGCAGCTTCCAGTAGATCTGAAAATTTTCTCCTGAATGGAACTCTGTGGGAGCAATGAAGCCATCAGCAAATGAGGCTACACTGGATTTCCACATTTTCCATTTTAGAACTAAGTTTGAAACTTGGATATTAATCACCTCCCAGTGTATGATTTCCATACCTTTCTGGAAAGCAGTTTTCCTGCTTTCCAGTGAAATGTGGAAAAGATAATTCTTCAAGGTAATGTGCTTGGAAAAAAAAAAAAACAAAAAAAAAACCTCATGTTTGTGAGATTATCTTCACATTTCTCGCTGATATTCCTTTAACATATAAGACTAAATCCCTTTACAATGTTTTTATCTCCAAAGGTGATCTATTTAAACTACCTATGAGCACCAATACTGGCCTGTGTTTAGCTTCTAAACATCTAAGTAATTTAACACTTTCTAACTTCTTAGCACAAGGTACTTAACTTAAATTAAAAATAAGAATGTTCAGAACACAGAGTTAACTTTTTGCATCAGTTGTTTGCAGATGCCATGTTATCATGCCATGCTAGATGTAATTACCTGCTCTACCTCTGGTATGTGAAAGCTATATGGCAAGTGGTTATGGGACTGTGCACATGTGCATTATATCCTGTTTAGATGACATGTTGAACATATAGTACTAATACTATCTAAGTAGTTGAATTTTAGTTTCAAGTAGCCTTTAGAAATAGAAGATTAGCTATGACAGAACATAAATAATAAAGCTGTTTGCTGTCTTTCTGTCACAAGTTGAAATGACTGATTATCTGACTAAAATGTTGGTAGGAGCACACTGCTTTTCAGTACTGATTAAAAAGAATAAAAATAGTTGTGCAAATGTGTAGCAACTCCTGTAAGATTGCCAGTGGAATGTTTTGTAAACTCTCTTATTGAAACCTTAAGCGATGGAAAGATAGAAGTAAAAAATTCTAAATTTTTAAGAAACCCTCAAGTCAGCAATAAGGCAACTGAGAAAAATATGTAACATGGTCTGCACAGGGTAAGTAAGAGGCATAGTAAATTAATAAGTAAACAAACAACACCACTACCAAGAACAAAAACAAATTGGAAAGAAAGAATAGAGAAGACTTGGTACTGATAGAAACTTCCTGTATTGCAGGCTGAACAGCAATACAGCCAGGCTTGCTGGGATTACACATGGGAGATAAGATGTGGGGGAAATCAGGGCAGAAAAGAGAGCTTAGGAAAGCTAGTTCTGCTCCAGACAGGCTTCTGCATTAACAATAGTTCTGATGGCTACCTTTGAGGTACTCACTGGGAATGGATAAATAAAAAGTCCTTCTTTATAAATGAATTAAGAGAAAAAATAGTATAGGTTTAGTGTGGTGGTCCATTTTTTCCCCACAGATTTATCAACATCTGAAGGACATGTCAAACTGGAGAAAGCTTTCCTTGCCTTGCCTTGTTTAGTTTTTTACCTGCTTGTTTCCAAATATAGTTGTCTATTTTGGCACGAGGTTAATTAAACGATACAAATGGCTTTTTCCAGTTGAATAATGCTCAGGGAAACATAATAGCTAGAGATGGAACAGTAGATTATACCTTCACAATAGCTGGATATACTGGACATTTCTAGTTTAATAGGATTCTCAAACTGATGTCAGTTTTCAGATGAAACTGTTTTAAAGTAGAATTTGTTTGGGCCAGTCTATATTTTACCTCACTTGCTATGAAGCAAATAACACTAGTGTAGTTGCCCTGATTGTGTTACAATTTTAACAGCTTTTGCAATATCACTCATTTATGCATGTGTTCTCACATATTTGCTTTTTGTTTGTCACACTGTACATCCATGCCGAGAAGCTTGTGCATTTATTGGAGATTCTTGAATATGTATCAAACCTACACCTGTTTTTCATTTTCTTAGGTTTTGAATTTTTTGAAACAAGTGCCAAGGACAACATTAACGTCAAGCAGACATTTGAGCGACTTGTGGATATCATCTGTGACAAAATGTCTGAAAGCCTGGAGACAGATCCCAACATTTCTGCAAGCAAGCAGAACACGCGGCTAAAGGACACCCCTCCACCACAGCAACCCAACTGTGGCTGTTAATGCAGCTACCAGCAAAGGCAGCTCCAGCACGTTCTGTTGCCAACAGAGTATTTATGAATGGTCTATATGCCTTTATTTATACTGTCTTAGTAATTTATTCGGGAGAAAAATCTTTTATTCTACATTAGCATCTAGTTGAGTATACGTACGAAGATGGGGATATTAATAGTTTGAAAGAATAATCCGTTTTTTAGCTTATGGCGCTTGCATGCAGGACGGCTATTAGTTTCTCTTTTCTTTTCACTGTTTCACATAATACTTACTTCAGCTGGTGTCATGTGCCTAGAATTGACTTGCTTCATTGGTATCAAATTAGTAGTTGAATCCTTAGGGCAGCGGCCAACGTATTTTAGAATAAGCTTCCTGATTCCATTTATAATTTCTCCTGACTAAAAATTAATTTAGAAATATTATTTTGAAGAGCAAGTCACTCATTCTGTCTAGATCATTTGTATAGGGAACACTTCCTTGAGCATACTGCCTGAATAAGTATGGGCTCAGTATGTTACCCATTGCGTGCTTCGAAATTGCAGAAGTTAGAAGAAACAGACCATCCTGGACCCTAAGCCACCTGCCCTTCCTCTGAGATTCCAATTGGATATGGGTGTTCAGTGCAGATCTTCAGAGACAGTAGATAATTTCATCCTGGCTAGCTAGTGAGTATGCTTACATTTTTGTGGGAAATGCGTGTCTGTTAAACTCCTTTCTGAAACTTTATGCATTTTTTCATTCCAACATGCAGGGACCCTGGTTTTTTTCTGTCCTAGTAGAGGAGGGTTGACCAGCAATTTTTATTTCCACCTGCACTGAACACTTCATTCAGATGTTATCCCTGAAAAAGCCAAGCCCATTACAATCAGTTGTTCATAGCCAAAAAGTCATGTTGCTGTCAAACCTGCATGCTTAGGCTTTCAGGAATCTTATCTTCCATTCAGTCATTGTAACAACCATCATCATGTTGGCTACTAATTCCTGTATTTCACTCAGACCTAATGTGGACGTGTTGCTGACATCAATGAGTTTGAGTTTAATCTCATTTTTACTTTGATGAGGAAATCTTTTTTGACAAGACAATCGCAGATTGGCAAGATTTTGAAATAATAAACTTTAGAAATAATAAGAAATGGCTATCACTTCCAAAGTTAAACTGAATATATCTATAAAATCAGGAGTCTGTGAAGTACGGACACACACACACACGTACACACATACACATAAAAAGGCAGAATAAAGTGCACAAAATGTGTTTCAATTAGTTTCATAAACATAGTCATATTTCACAGTTTTAGAAAGTAATTCTCTGGTAATTGGTGGCACATCTATGCCCAGTACATAATGCTTCATGAAACAGATTTATTTCTGTCACAGTGACATTTTTAAGCTAAGCTGCATAACTAGGGAAGCATTAGCTGTTTTATTGTTCCTAGTAGACAGGCTTTAAGACAAGGCTGACATTTCCCTGACTGTCTGCAATACAGAAAAAAATGGGAAGACAAATCAGAAAATGAATATGGCAAAAAGTACTGAAAAAGCAAAGGAATCCGCCTGCACCTATTCCTGCTTCCAAAAGTAATTTATAGAAACTCCTGAAAGATACTGTGGAAGATTTCCACTTGTTTGTGGTTTGTTTTTGTTGTTGTTGTTTATTTGTTTATTTGTTTTGTTTTGTTTTACTGGTTAAGTAACCTATATAAACTTCGACACGGTGAAAGCAACTTTCAAGCAAGGCATATAGACGCATACAAAATGGATTGGCCACAAGGGGGCAACATTGGCCGTCTTAAATTAACAAATGCTCTTTCTTAGTTCTTGGGCTTTAATTCTTACGTCCTCTTAATCAGCTTCCTTAAACACCTATTTTCCTAGTAGGCATGGAGGCTGAAAATTCACTTGCTTAAATTCACGACGAGGAAGTACTGTCCTCATTGGAGCTGATGAGTGGTCAGGCTGAAGAGGCATGTGCTACCCCTACCATAACCCTGCCTCCTACAGGGCAGTACTTTGCTCTCCCGTGTCTAAGGCAGCATGCCTTAGGAACTGTGCTGATGAACTTTCAGTGATACCTTTTCACCCACTAGGTACCGGCTGCTTGGATAAAAGAAGTGATAGGAAACCACGGTTGCTTTATATGCATTCTGTGTTATATTCATTTATACATACTGGAGAAATGTGTGCAGAAAAACCTCGAGACAGCAATCAACAGCAGCAGTCCTCATTTATTTAGGAAAGGTTTGAGTTGTATTATATGCCTGAGGCGTCATATCCTCAAGCAAAGCAAAGGGAAAGGAGGATATCAACACATCTTACACAAGCTTGGGCACATCCTGGATCATGCAGCATTGCTACAAGTGCACATATTCACCTTTGCTCTGGGATTCTGGCTGCAAACTGGCCATTTCCTGTGCATGTTGTAAGAAGAAAAAGAAAGACAAAAGATACCCCTTGCTACAGACCCACACTGATTTTACTCTATTGCAGTGAATTCTAGACCCTCACTGCCTCCTTGTGACAATGTAGACTCTAATCAGCAGTGGCAGTATATTATCAGTAAATACATTTTTTTTTAAGTTGAGAGATAGCTAAATCATTCATTACTAAAATAGGATTATTGAATTGTTCTTCATTTTGCATCAAGGGGCTGGGACAGAGCAGTAACAGCAAAGAATCTCTCCTTCCCTTTTCTGTGACAAGTAAAATCTGCAGCCTCTGATGTACTTTATCTTCTGTATGGGATGGGGAGGTTGGGGGCAGCAGCTGCCAGAGTAACATTGACTGTCTGCCATGTGTCATGAGGAAAGGCCCACCTGAAGCAGGGATGCAGGGCCTAGCCACCATATAAAAACTCCTAGAGCCTTTTTATTGACACTTGGACATTGTCATAGAGTTCAGAATTATTCAGATTAATTTTTAATATGGTCACGTCAAATCCTTGGAGGTTTTCAAAACAAACTAGATAAAATCCTTAGCAATCTCCTCTGATCTCTCAGCTGACACTGCTTTGCGGTGTTTGGGCTGGGACCTGCTGATGTCCCATCCAACCTCATTTATCTTACCCTCCCTTCCTTCTGAAATTTGACACTCCTGGATGTTCAAGAACTTCTATCAACAGTCAGGTACTGTTGATACTGCTGTTGTACTACTACAACCTACTCTTGGAGAAATATGTTTTGATTTTCCAAACAGTGGAATAAGTTGGCTTTTTAAACCCACGTGTTTTTCAGCAATATTGAGTTTTCTCCTATAACTTTTGGTCAGATTCAGATGACAAGCATAAAAAGATCTCAATTCCTCATCTTGCAAGGGTGGAACCTGGCTGTTGCAGGGGAACATGAAAGACAGAAGGGCTTCTTACTCTTCCTTCCTCAAGCATTATCAAAATTTAGCTTGAGTTCTGGGGAAGCCAGAATGAAATTATGCTTCAGTCTGTTTCATAGCACAGGATCTCCAACTGAAGTATATGTCAGTCTAATTCAACTCCAACTCATCCCTGAGACAGAACTATAGTTTTCTTTAATGCAAGCAGAGGTACATAATTACTGACCATTTTATACATTCCATCCTAGCTTAATCAAGGATCAAAACTCAAACAACCTATAGTTCTGCACCCCTATGCAGTAGTCACTGGTTATGAGTTAGTCATTGGAGGAGACAGAAGCAGGACTTGGCACAGCTGTACTAAGAGAAAGGATCAGGACAAAAAGTGATATTTTGGTGATACAAGAGGTCTGGATCATTAAACTGAAAACCTGGAGACAAGATATCCAAAACTATTTTCAGCCTCACAATTTTTTGTGAAGTAATCACACATTTTTCACTAATTTATTGTCACTCTCAGCACAGAAAAAAAACTGATCATCATGGAGCTTCATTGTCCCAGTCACAGATGACCTACTCTGAAAAAATTTAGGCCAATTGATGAGATACAACAGTTGTCACAGGGAGCATATCTCATTTTTGAGTTTAGATCCCTCTGGTCAGAGGGTCCTGAGCTCCATAGTGCCAGCTGAACTGTCACTTCACAACTTATTTTCCAAGTTATGATCTAGACTAATGCTTTTAGCAACAGGCTAACCCTGTGTATGGATAATACAGAAGCCTTATCATGTTCTGATATTGCTTGCTGTATGATCAAACGCGTGCTCAGAAAATGCCTTGGGATCACACAAGGAACACAAGACACAGTTGGCTCCTGGCACTGACCAGCCAGAGAGCTAGCGAGCCTTGCTGGATTAACCTTCAGACACGTGTTTTTGATTCTGGTAAGAGTTCATGTTCACAAGCATTTCGGTCCTTATAGCACAGCTAACTTACTAGTACATTTTTGTTGTTGCTGTAGTTTGTTTATTAATATCTGTTTGGTGTTTGAAATACATATAAGCTAGCTGGATTTTCTGTCAAAAAATATTCTCTCTGGACAGCTATGTGCATGACTGTTACCTGGAACTGTTTGTTCCTCTGTGCTTATACTTAATGCAATGCTTAGAGAAACTACCTGAGCCAACTACATCTCTGTGGCCTTTCCAGAGCATCAGTCGGAAAGATTAAGCTTTCTTCCCAGTCTGCTCAGCTCTGTACATTCAGCTATACCACATGCACCTTCTCTATTTCAGGAATGAAGTATTTTGTGATACACAAAATCTGCTGGAATTTGATCCCAGTCTTTGAGAATGCTTTGAGTTGAATTTTGAATTTTAGGGGACAAAATGGTGGTACAGATTCTACATCTGATGATGCCCCTGTTTCTGCAACGGCAGATGAAAGATGCTGGATTTGCATTCTAAACCAAACAAAAACAGTCTCTCCCACAGACTACTCTTTTCTTTATTTCTTTTGGCAGGTTTTATTACTTATATTTTTAAGGGCATCAACTAAATTACTATTCTGCTGATTGAGTGTTAGGACAGTTTCCTCTTTGGCATGGTTCTTAGTGAGTATGTGAGCCTGGTTCCTCTTTAGGATGACAGTTAGAGCAGTTTGAGACCCTGAGTATGTAAGCACTTAGGGAGTATAAAGCAGTATCTCACTTCTGCCAATGAGGAAGTGAGTTTTGTTGTTCTACACAGTTTAATCCATACACAAAGGCTTTCCAGTGCTGTCTGACTTTAGATTCTTCAAGGTTCATCATACGCTTAGTGTCATTCAAAGAGGCAACTCAGTTCAACTGTCTGAAAATTTTTTACCAGTTTCTTTGTTGAGGTTCATCTTACAAATATTAGGGTTTTTTCTCCTTTTTTTTTTTTTTTGCCTTCCTTTTGTTTTACCTTGTTTATCCATGGTTGTTCATTGAATCAGAATTGTAGCTACACACATTTAATATGCATATACAGCAGTATGTCTTTGACGCTCACTCAGTTCCTACTGCTACTTATCTCATTAAGTGCAGCTTTCCATAAATACCACAGTAACCTTATCCAGAACTACTCGTTAACACCAGAAATCTGCGGGGTTACATCTGTAGACCATATGTCTCTTTTCTATGGTTCCAGCACATGTAGGTGGCTTGTCATTTATAGAATAAGGTACCTGGTATTTGATTCGATTAAGGAGAAGCAGAAGAGCAGTAACTTCAGGTGCATAACGTGCATTAATGAAAGCTGGGGATTGCGTACCACTTGTGGCGATAACTTTACTTGAGTAACTCTGACATGTACCTGCAACTAGTGTTAAATGAACTGTTTGTGTGTAACTCCTGTTTAATATTTTGTCAGTAATGTCAGATGTGTCGTGGCTCAGTTGGTCTGTCAGAACGTGTAACCTATATTCTAGTGTTTGTGAAACTGAAATGTCTTAAATGTTGCATGAAAATATGTTATAAAAATAGATATGTTTTCTATTTTTTGAATACCTCAAAACTGAGGAATCATGGGCCAATAAGTGCAATATTTAATGACTTACTCAGTGTATATAAACCTGTGTGAAAGGGAGAAGTGTCTTATATGTGTGGTAAGGTGTTGATGATGCCTGTATGGCTTAACATTTCCAATAGCTCTATGTGTCTTGTAGTAAAATTTATATAGCAAATGCTTTATCTGTGTAGTGTAAAACTACTCTATTCTTATGTCATTTGAACTATTTTTCATATATGATATGATGGTAACATGTCTGTAAGTTTATTGCAAGTGCATGTCAATTTTACTTTTAGAATTGTGAATGCCCTCTTTGGAAATGGTCACATTGCATTGATGCTAGTAGGACAACACATTTAGTCAGAAGATGCTTGTAAACATTTCTAAACAATCTGCATATATTTTTAAAGCATGTTCTCTAGAGACATTAGAATAACCTCCTAGAGTGTTATCAGCTACATTAACCGTTTGCCTATATTGCATAATGTCATATGGGTGTGTTTTCTTTAATATGATAGTTGACTTGTATTATCTGAAAAATTTAATACTCTTGCAGATTCAACTTTGCAAACTCAGTAGGTGCCCTGATTTAACACTTTTGGGAACAGCCTGAAGGTCACAGTCAAAGTGGTCTAGCACAGTGGAGAGTGACTTTAATTAGTCATCTATGCCAATTCAGTTCCTTAACTTTTCTAGATACTAAAGAAGGAAAATGAATACATCCTTAAATATATTCACCCAGACTCTTCACTCAGCAGCTACATGGTCCTTAGTATACTTGGCAAAAAGTGCAGTCTAGAATCTAACCATGACATAAAAATGAGAGATCCAACCATTCTTATTTCCTTTCCTCTTATCCTTGCATATTTCAATAATTTTCTAAGCACGTGAGCAAGGCCATCACTATTCAGCAGAACTCTCAAAACTTTTGAGCACCAGTGGGACTTTTAACCCTGAAACACCTATCGAGCAGCGGTTCCCAGTTGTGCCTATGGACTCCACAGGGGAGAAGCTTGTTCTGTTAATTCTTTCTGTATCTCTGTTTTCAAATAGAGCAGGTCATGATCTCTGGGAATCTGATAAATTAAGTTAGGTTACTTGGACAAGGAGAGTAACTTTTTACTGAAATTTTTCTTAAAACCTGTTTTCATTACCACCATATTAAAAGGTGTCTATTTTTAATTTTACCTGATGAAGTTTTTGTTGACAATACACAAAGTTAATTTGTTCAGATTTTTGTTCGTTTGTTTCTGTTTTTGTTTATTTTAAATTAAACTCATGAAGGAAAGAATTGAAGTCTAAGGCCTACTGGAAACCATTACTGTGGTTTTCCTTTACTTTATCTTCGCATAGTTTCTCTGAGAAAGCAAATAGCCAAATTGCATTAAGTAGCACAGAACAGCACTTGTAATGACCTGATCAGCCCTTGAAATTCTTCCTGCTTTTATACCTTCTGCTATGAAATCACCTGCAAAATTATACAGTCTGGGGTGAAATGAAAATTAATTTTGAGAGAAATTTGAGATTTCTTAGTAAAAGAAGGAAACTCTGGACATCTTTACAGCTAAGAAGAAGGTAAAATAATCGTCATAGTAGGAAGTACTACTTCAGTGCATATACACAGGCTGCTACAGGACTGGGGATATATTACCTAATTTTTTATTTTGCTAAGTGACCTGAGTATTCAAGGGCTGGCAGATAATTTTACCTACTATTTTTATTATTTCTTATAGACCTATGAATATATACACAAAGACCAATACTTACCTTGAAAACATGTAGCTGTTCTGGCTCCTTCAAGCAAACTTATTGCTGACTTGTTCTTGACAATAAGTTGTAGAAGTTCTTGCTTAGAACTCATTGCTCATTTATGAGGGGATGAGACTCAATCTGTCCCTCCTCCACCAGCTATTTCTGCAGTATGGTGACTGTGATTCTAAAAAATATGTAAGTTTAAAATGCTGCTGGGTGACTAATGTTGTGAAACTTCTGCATTCATTCACAAGAGTTCTTGTCTGAACGTGAAGTACAAGTTTTATCCATGTGCAGAGTTTTAATTCTATGTGTACGTAGAGACTGTGTGTATTCCATTGAATATTCTGTTTGTATGTGACTTCTGTATACCAAGTGGATTTTGTTTCTTCAGCTTTTTTGGTTGGGAGACTTCTTTTTCCTTTTTAGATTACAATAAATATTCAAGAGAATATATTCATGAATATTTTAGTTGGTGGTAACATAGTCTTACCCTCATTCTCCCTCTCTGTTTCTTTTTACTTACTACAACCGTGAAAATGATTTCAGTTTTGATAATTATAGCCATCTCCAATAATTCATTACTGAATATCCCCTCAGCAGCACTGCTGAGATTTATATCTATCTCCATCCCACAGTTTACTGGACATTTAGCCCTAAGACTCAGACATTTTACTACCAAAAGCACAATGTTGTGGCATCGTACATGTTGGACTTTTAGCATGAGGTAAAGCTTTTTAATTTTCACTTACCATTCTATAAACTGTTAAAGCAACTGCTCAATGGAGTGAACTTGCAATTCAGTAGCTTCTGTTCGCTCTCAGTGTTGCACCATGCTTCAGTCAAATCCCTCAGTTTTTCTATTACCTTAACATCTCATCTGCGGAGTAAATATTGTCTGATTAATTCCCAGTTCTCACTCACCATCAGGAGCTTCCCAGAATATTATTGAGGATCCCTTATCTGCAGGGAGGTTTTGCTGAGTGGCTCACAGCCCTGATTCACAGATTTTGTCTTTCTGGCACGGGCTCTTGTTATTGAATTGCCTCTGAGAACGAATGTCCTTCACTACTCCCAGCTATTAGCAAATGTAGCAACTTCCCCATCACCTTTGGCTTGCCATTGATCTATGAGATTTCACCCAATGTACTTGCTCTGCCTATTGAGCTAAGTGGAAAACAAGTGAATGAGGGGTAAGAGGTGAAGGATAAAGGGAAAGGCACAGACAGACTTATGACTGATACCCTGGAATCAGGGTATTTTTTCATTATTTGCATTTGGAATAAGTTTAGGGCTTTAATCATGCAGAACTAGAGAGAAAATCACAGACGTGTAGACGAGAATGGTGATCCAAAAGGATAAAACCTGCTTCAACAAAAGGTGTTTTGTGCTCATAAAAACCCATTTGTAGCATTTCCTGTCAGAAGGCTAGAGTAGGATATAGAAAGTTCCCAACTGCCCATGAAAAAGACTTCAGAAAAGACTATGTAAAGGGAAGATGCAAAGAATTTGTTCCTTATTTGATTGAGGAAGAGCAAATGGGCAGAATTTGCCTGAGAAGTGAGAGTGGATGATTTGGCAATAGCATGTAACAAAACTGGGAAAGAAAAATGTGGGCTTACACCCAACCAAATGGATTCTGCAGCTTAATCAGAAAACTGAGGCCATTAAGAGCCAAAATTTGAACAAAACTGTGTACAAAGCTGTGCAAATATTGTGCTGTTAAATGAAGAACAAAGGTCCCTTCAGAAATCTTATTAAGTGCCTTAATATACCTGTGTGCCTGTCTGCACATATGCAAGATCCTGACAAGTTCAATCATAAGGTGGAGTATTTGCAACTTAGTTGGATAGCATGGAAAAGCTGTAGTGCAGGTTACAGTGAGCTCATGTTGTCAGTGGTAGGCACAGGCAATGGGAACCTGGTGTGAGGTCCTGTCCCTCATGATTTAGGAGATGGAGAGTATGCCTAGGGCCTGATCCCAGTGTACCTGGGCTTGAGAAGCTGGAGGAGCAACAGCAGGAGGAGACATCCCAACCTGATGTGTGACTGAGCAACTCAGAGAAGGGGAAGGAAGATGAAACCAGAGACCACTCCAACAGCAGAAAAAAAAGGTATGGAAGGGTGAACACTCACTTAAATAGCACATCACTGGAATAAAAAAGCCACAGGGACATCACAAAATTCTAGAATTATATTCAGTATGCTGCAAGGCCTGTTCTGGGTTGCTGAGCATTCCAAGGACCCAGGAAATGCGTATGTTCTTCTTTCAAAAAATTGCTTGTGGTTAGAATCTAAGTCTATGAATAGCTGTGGAACGTCTTAGGGTGCCACACAGGATGCCTGCCCCCCCCAGCAGCCTCTTAAGATTTTGAGATTAAAATGAAGTTCAGGAACATCACATCAGTGAAGCTATTTTTTTTACAGCCCTGCCCAGCTTCTGTTTCACAAAGACAGACTCAAAGCTGGCTAGAGCATACCTTCACTGTTTCTATTATTTTTACTACTCCACAAGGAAGAAAAACACCTGTTCTCTGGCCTTGGCCTACAGGATGGCAGGCATTACCAGGGGTCAGCAGCACAAGATGTACCATACATGTGCTGCTCTGCACACTGCCCACCAGCCCTGCCACCGCAGCAAGGTAGCAGCTGGTGGGTGTCACATGTAGGTGGGTGTCACAACTTGCCTTCTGGCCCTCTCTTCTATTTCCATTTTGGAGCAACATCAGAAATTGGATGTAAAACAAATCCCACATCAAACTGCAGTTTGTTTTCTCTCTTCAGTAATTAACAGTGGAGAGATGAGTTTTCTGACGTGTGAGGACACATATCTGTCCACACACCACCTGGCAGAATAGAAAAAGACTCAGATTTTCCTGTATCACTGAAACAACGTTCAACAAGCACAGATTATTATCCACACAGGGTAAAAACACTTGCTCTAACATTACTGACTGGGATAACATCCTCCCTCTGCCCTGCCAGGGACTGTTTGTCAGGACCAACTGTGTGATGGCTGTGGCCATGCTAGAGGAGGGTGCCTTGCACAGAGCATGTGCAGGACTCCTTTCATTATATGAATCCTGTGCTTTGTTCAGCAGGCTGGCTGATGCCTACTTTTATGTCATGGGTAATTCCTATAACTTAGTATCAGGGGTTAAAGCACTGGACCCTGGGATGAGGATTTTAGCTTAATTCCCTTTCAGCACGACTCCCAGTTTTCATCCCCTAATTACTTTCCTGAAATATAATAGTAGAGGTTTTTCCTAATGCATTAGTAGATAGGGTCTTTGCTATTATATTTCAGAGGAAGACAGAAACACTCATTAACCTGCTAAACCTTCTCTGCTGCGTTAACAGTCCTGACCAACAGTAAACTGCTCCCACACAGCTCTGTAACATAAGAAGGATGTGGAGCTGCTGGAGTAGATTAGAGGGAGGTCACAAACAAGACTGGAAGGCAGGAGCACCCGTCCTATGAAGAAAGGCTGAGGGAGCTGGGCTTGTACAGCCTGGAGAGGACTCCAGGGGGGAACCTAACTGTGGCCTTCCAGTACTTTATAAGCAGGGTGGAGACCAACATTTTGCATAACTTAATAGTGATGAGACAAGTGGGAATGGCTTTATAAAAGAGAGATTTGGGTTAGATGTTAGCTTAATTTCTCAGAGATCAGGCTGTCCAGAGAAGCTGTGGATGCCCCATCTCTGGCCATGCTCAAGGCCAGGTTGGATGGGCAGCCTCAGCTGGTGGGAGGCAACCTGCCTGCAGCTAGAGTTGGATCTGAGTGAGCTTCATTCCCCTCCAAACTAAGCCATTCCATGACTCTATGAAAACCTGACTTGGCGTGGGAGGTGCCCAGCAACTGTTGACAAAGTAAAATGGAGAAACCACAGAACTACACTGTGGGGACTCACTGACAACAGGCTTTCTCCCTGTGCTGAGAGCTTACTGGTAGCCCCGACCTCATGAGCATGTTTCCATTGTCGTGTCAGAGCCAGGTGCCTAAGTGCTGGCCAAACAGATGCTTTCCCCTTGTTCACTGCTTATATTTCAAAGCTAAACTGTGACCTTTCGGTGCTGAAATTCTGGGAAAGTGAGACCTGCTTCCTGAAAGCAATGTCCAATAATCAGAAGAACCACTCACTGTGCCAGGAAAGGCAAGGACAAATTCTGCACTTGGATAAAGAGCCGCATGTGGAGAGCGACGAGGAGAAACAAACCACAGCAGGGGAAGGCAGCTGTGCCCGCTGGTTTCGCCGACCATATCTCGGCACAGCTGCTTCCGAATGCGAGCAGCGGAAACTCTGCTCGCGAGGCATCGCGCTGCACTGCTCCTGCTGTCCGGAAGGAGCTGCTCCAGCCCAACGAGTGCTTCACATCACGGTGCTGAACGGAACGGGCAGAACATCGGGCGGGTTACTTTATAAAACCATATAAAACCATAACAACACGGCAACGAACCGCCCAGCAATGAAGGGCTCCGCTAAAATATGGTTTTCTGCCGCTGTTCACGCGTGGAAATGAAAAATCAGATATCAGAAATGTCTTTTTTTTTTTTTTTTTTTTTTGGCTTCTGGTCTCAGCAGGAGCCCGGCTCCGCGCAGGTGTCGCTGGTGATGTCTCCCCCGGTGTGTACCTGCGTTAGATGGCCCCCTAACGTGTGCGTGCCACGAGGCGGATATTCCGCCTTGTCCTAAACTGCCTGAGAGCAACCTGGATCTGAAGAGACTTTCCTGCTGGCGTGGGGGTTGCTGCGTGACCTTTCCTAGAAGTCTGCTCTTCAAATGATTGGCAATTACTTATTACTTCTATATGTTACTGTGGTCACAAAAGCATCCTCCCACCTTGCTTGCTGCCTGCTGCATTGGAAGCCATCTAAAAAGGGGCTGGGTCAGAAATTCACTGCCAGCAGCTATACCAGCCAGCTAAGACAGGTGTTCAAGAAGGCTCTGGTAGCAAGCAGAGACCCACACTATGAGAAATGGGAGGGGAGCAGAGGCATGCACAAGCAGGGTGGGCAACCAGGGAGATTTAGGCTACATGGAGAGCACAGGTAAACAAGGAAGTGACAGTGGAGGTGATAGAGAGATAGCAGTGGGAGAATGTGTTTTTTAGGGAATGTGGAACTACAAGATTCAGCTCTGCCTGGGAAGATGATAGAACAGAACATCCCAGAAGACACATTAAGGTACAAGAGCAATGAGCAGGTGATCTGAGACAGCCAGCATGGCTTCAGCAAGGAAAGGTCATGCTTGATGAACCTGGTGGCCTTCTATAATGGAGTGATGGCATCGGTGAACAAAGGGAAGGCAACTGATGTCATCTACCTGGACTTCTGCAAGACTTTTGACGTTGTCACCTACCACATCCTTATCTCTAAATTGGAGAGATATGGATTTGAAGGATGCATTACTTGGTGGGTAAGGAATTTGTTGGATGGTCACAGCCAGAAGGTTATGGTCAACGTCTCTATGCCCAGGTAAAGGTGGCAACAAATGGTGTCCCCCAGGGGTCAGTCTTGGGACTGGTTTTCTTTAACATCTTTCTCATGAGGTAAATAATAGGATTGAGTGCACTCTCAGCAACTTTGCTGCTGTCACCATGCTGAGTGGTACAGTTGATACAGTAGAAGGAAGGGATGCCAACCAGAGGGACTTTGATAAACTCAAAAGGTGAGCCTTTGTGAACATAATGAGGTTCAACAAAGCAAAGTGCAAGGTTTTGCACTTGGGTTGAGGTAATCTCAGATATGTATACAAACTGGGAGAAGAACAACTTGAGAGTAGCCCTGCCCAGAAGGACAGAGGTTCTGAGTAATGACAAACTTAACATCAGCCAGCAGTTTGTGCTTGGCAGCCCAGAAGGCCAATGATGTCCTGGATTCCATCAGAAGAGAGGTGGCCAGCAGGGACAAGGAGGTGATTGTTCCTGTCTGTTCTGCTATTGTGAGGCCACAGTTGGAGTACTGTGTTCTGAGGTCTCAGTCTGGGGTCCCCAAGGCAAGAAAAATGTGAAGGTTTTGGAGGGGGCCCAGAGGAGGGCCATGAAGATGATCCAAGGGCTGGAGCACCTCTCTATGAAGATAGGCTGAAGGACCTGGGCTTGCTCAGCCAGGAAACGAGAAGGCTGCAGGGAGACCTCACTGTGGCCTTAAGTATTTAAAAGGAGTTCATAAACATGAAATAAATCAACTTCTTACTCAGGTAGATAGTGATAATACAAAGGGGAATGATTATAAGTTCAAGGAGGGAAGGTTCCTATTGGATGTCAGGGAGAAGTTTTTTACTGAGAGAGTGGCGAGGAGCTGGAACAGGTTACCCAGATAGGCTGTGGATGCTCCATCCCTAGGAATGTTCCAGACCAGGTTGGATGGGGCCCTGGGCAACTTGGTCTGGTACCAGATCTGGAGGCTGATTCTCCTCCTTTTCATAATCTCCTTTTAAACACTGGAAGGCTGCAATACAGTCTCCTCACAGCCTTCTCTTTTCCAGGCTGAACAAACCCAGCTCCTTCAGCCCGTCTTTGTAGGGGAGGTGCTCCAGACCTCTGATCATCTTCACAGCCCTTCTCTGGATCTTCTCCAACAGCTCCACATCTTTCCTGTACTGGGAACCCCAGACCTGGACATAGGACTCCAAATGGAGTCTCATGAGAGCAGAGCAGAGAGGGACAATCACTTCCCTGTCTCTGCTGGCTACTCCTTTTCTGATGGAACCCAGGATACCATTGGCCTTCTGAGATGGAAGAGTACGCTGCTGGCTCGTGTTCAGTTTTTCATCCACTAGGACCCTCAGGTCTTTCTCCAGGGGAAGAAGAAGGAATGTCATCCAGAGGGACCTGGACAAATTTGAAAAGTGAGTTCATGAGACTCTAATAAGGTTCAACAAGATCTTGTGCAAGGTCTTTCACTTAAGTTGGGGAAATTCCAGATATGTGTACAGACTGAGAAAAGACACATTGAGAACTCCCTGACTTGGGAGTTCTGGTGAATGCAGAGCTGGACATGGGCCAGCAGTGTGTGTCTGCAGCCTTAAGGGCTAACAGTATCTTGTACTGCATCAACAGAGCAGTGGACAGGAGAGGGAGGGGATTGTCCCCTTCTGCTCTGTCCTCATGAGGCCCCACCAGCAGTTCTGCCATCAGGCCTGGGGCCCCCAGCACAAGAAAAATGCAGAGGTGTTGGATTAAGTCCCGAGGAAGCCACGAGGATGATCAATAGGCTGCAGCACTTTTCCTGCAAAGAAGTGCTAAGGGAGTGGGCTTGTTTAGCTTGGAGAAGGGAAGGTTCCAGGGAGACCTCATTGTGGCCTGTCAGTACTTCACATGGCTTAATAGTGGTAGAACAGGAGGGAATCTCTTTAAAATAAGGGATATTCAGTTTAGATGTCAGGGGGAAATATTTCCTGAGAAGACAGTGAGGCGCTGCCACAGGCTGCCCAGAAAAAGCTGTGGGTGCCCCATCCCTGGAGGTGTTTGGGACAGGTTTGATGGGGCCCTGGGGCAGCCTGAGCTAGTGGGGGGCAGCCCTGCCCACAGCAAGGGTTTGGAACTAGATGAACTTTGAGATCCCTTTGAATGCAAGCCATTCCATCATTCTATGATATATAAAGAGGTAAAATTATGTAATCTGGAGGAATATGAGGAGGATGAAGGAGTCCAGAGAACTGGCAGAGCACCCTGCTTATGGGAAGCAAGAGTGGGGTCTCACTGCCCAGCTGCTGATGACAAAACAAGTCCAAATACTTAATTCTTTAAAGTAAGTTCTGGAAAGAATCTGATCATCGGTTTGCTCCTGTTGTTGCTGTTCAGTGAAGAAATCCTCCCTCTTTTTCTCTTTTTTGAGCATTTTGCCTTGGGTACACTTTGTATTTCATCTTCCATAGAAAGAATATTCCACTTGTAATGGCCTTGCTTGGCAGCAGGCTGCTGTTCAGCCTGGTCGATAGTTCAAGTTGTCCTGCCATGTGAAATCCACTTTCCCCATCACTGTGATCTCTGCTGACGAGCACAAAGCCAGGATGTTTTCCTGCCGCAGCATCACCCCATCAGGAGGGGCTATGCCGGAGAGCTGCTCTCATCAAAACAAGAGCTGAAGCGTGGGCTCAGAGAGCCTGCAATGCGCACGGTCACTTTGACCACCTTCAGCCCGAGCCCAGAAGAAGTACACTCTGCAGAGCTGAGCGATATTGTATCTCAGGAAGAGCCCTAATTCTAAAAGCAAATTAAATACTAGAAAAGTTCATTTTGACCTCACTTTTCCGACCCTCGCTGCTTTGAGCTCGGGGAGCAGCACGGTCCGGCAGCGGGCAGTAGGGGGAGCCCCGGGGCGGTAGAGCCGGGATGCACATCTCCTCGCCAGGACGCTGCCGGGGTGCCGGTCCCCGTTTATAAATAAATAAATAAATAGATGTTATGTAAAATTATTTATTTATTCATTCTCAAGTAAAGAGCTGTTTTGTCTCGGTCACCGCGTGGCAACAGGACTTTTAATAATTATCATTATTTTAAGGTCAGTGCCATCTGCTGAGCCACTTGCACACCTCCTTCTACCTCTGTCTATCCAAGCATGGGAAAAAAATCTTTGTTCCCTTCAGGCCCAGGTCCCCCTTTTCCCACACAGGCCCCATCTTGCTTCACCCACAGCACGCACTTTTGACGGCAGCTGCTGACGTTTTTTAAGTCTGTCTTCAATTATGGCTTTCAATATTGCCATTCCGCTAATTTCCCAAACCATGGGTTTGACTCCAGGAAAGCTGTGTGATAGGCGCCTACGAGACGTACAGTATATTGGCTTCATCTGCTCTATTGTCTGGTGCATAGGGCTTTTTGTCAGTGCTCCAAGCGTGCCTGGGATGTGTTGAGAGATGCTGCTTAGGTGAGGGCAGAAAGAGCAAGTGAGAAAAAAGCTTTATGCTGCCAGTTCTCCCATCTTTGTAAAGAGACAAAGGCAATGATGCTCTCCCACTGCTTCTTGTGGATTCCTTTGTCTCTGTTTCCATGTCCAAACTCAGCATCACAATTATAGAATCCTGGAATCACTGAGCTTGGAAAAGACCTCAAAGATCATCCAGACCAACTGTCCAATTACCACCAATATTTCTCACTAAATCATATCCTTTAGTACACAATGCACCACTTGCCTCTGATGCCCCCTGGAGAATTACTCTTTACTGCTGAAAGACCTACCAGCTTTAAGACAGGACACTATGCACTGGCAAGCCTGGGGGCTCACCTGAATTTCTGCATTTATTCATACACCAAGGCATCTGTCTGGTGCATTCACCAGCACTTCCAGGTGGGCTCACAGAGCCATGCAGAAAGTTTGTCTTGCCTGGGCCCTGCCACCCAGTCAGAAGCCTGTGGCAGCCTGGATAGAGGGCTGCCAAGCAGAGAGAAGCATGGGAGGGGAAACATCTGACTTCAGGGTTCTGCATGGTGTGCTGTGGTCTGCATGTAGGTCCCCCACCCCAATCCTTGTTCCCCTTGGCCATGGGAGTAGGGACCAAGGACTTCTAGTGAGGGAGTGAAAAGCATCTTTCCAACCTTCCTTGTATCCAGTTGTTGTGGTTTTGTGATTTTTGCTGTTGGCATTCCATATCAAAACATCATGTAAAAACAATGACTCATCATCATGCTTAAAAAAAAAAATCTTACATTTTCCAAAATATTTATTGCATAGATAAAGCTTATAAACCTGACTTTTAAAGGCTGCCAGACCCATTAGGGAAAATAGCAGGAACTCCAAATACATTTCTGTTCATCAACTTGCTTAAGTGCTCGCTCCTGGACCTGTTGTCCCTCCCCATCTTGGTAGTTCAGCATATGACTGCCTGCCTATCAGTCAGGGACAGACCAGCCCCACTCTGAGTCAAGCAGAGGCTCTGAATGTCACATCCTCTCTTATCATCTACCCCATGGTTGGAGCCTTGGGACTGACATTAATTTAAGCATTGGGTGAGAGAGCAGAGTTGACTGCAAATGCCTGAGTGACCTCCTCCTATAACATCTTCCCTAAAGAGCAGACAAAGCAGCTTCTCTCGTCACACTCCCTGCATCTAAGATATCATAGCCAGCCCCCAACAGCTCTGCCAATGCCTAGTTCTGCTGGGACTGTGATCTTAGATCACAGCAACCTGCCTATATTTGCCTGCAGCAAGCAATTAGGAAAAGTAATCCAGCTCTGATTTATACAGTCACAGTAGTAATCATTGCCTTCAAGAGCAACTAAAAATACAAAAAAAAAAAAAAAAAAAAAAAAAAAGATCCAGCACTGAAAATACAAAAAAAATGATCCACAGGAATGATTGTAAGACAGTGTATCTCACTTCAGGCACAAAACCCCATACAGTGAGCTGTTTCCTGGGAGGACTGCTGTGGCTATCCATGCTAAAGAATTCCTTACCATATCTGTTTTTAGCTTCTTATGCCCCAGCTTTAACTTAGCCATCAATTCATTTTGATAACAGTCAAGGCTTTCTCTCTGAATGGTGTCCATGGAAGAGAAAGGTATCTTGTCCATTCAATAAGCAAACAAATAAACTAACAAAACAAACAAACAAAAAAAATATTTTACCTCCTGATTACTGACTGCTTCCCTTGTCAAATGCTGTGGAGGCAAGGTCAGCATGGAAAACATCACTTCTGCTTCCAGTGCTATCCTGGTGATACCTCTCCTGCTGTTTCTCAGTTTAAACTGGAATTGACTGACAGTGGCAAGGAGGAGTATGCTCTCAGGATTACTAGCAGCCGAAAAACCTACTGGGTCACAGACAGGGCCATGAAATGAACACACAGCACACTGCATTAGGCTTTGATTTATAAAATCCATGGCCATTAAATACATGAGTGAAAAATATTTCGTATTTCTATTATATGTCACTATGAGAGAGGTTCTACTCTTCATTAATTTCACACAACCTATGTGGACAACAGAAAGACACATGATAGTGAGTGAGATGCCAGTGTGCTGTAGGAGCACCTTTGGCACAGAGAGCACTGCTTCCACCCAACTGAGATAGAAAAGCAACAGAGCCCAAAGCTGTGGGGAAGTTTTTCAGCTCAGCCTGAGCACGGGGAAGCACAGACCATGCTTCTGATCATCCTCCTCCTCAGGTACAGGCAGCAGGAACCTGAGGGATCATGGGGCTTTGAGTCTGAACTGGCCAGTAAATAGAAGAGGACAGAAAGCCTCTTGCTTGGCCTGAAATACATCTCTTGTGAAATGGGTACAGAGTATAGTCCCATCCTAATGATTACCTCACACAGTATTTCCAGTTAGCACCTGGAGATCTCTGTGGAACAGTGTTTGGGCTCAGTGCCAGCAGGAAGGATGGATTTGGCTCACCCATTGACAAACCGTGCCTGTCTGCCTTCAGCCCCTCCACCTGCCTAAAATGTGTGCAGCAAAGATAGTGAGGTAGGCAGAGAGCAACAGCACTGACATGAAGAGTTTATGAATTGTGCTAAACTGACACATAAACTGGCACTGGCTTCACAAGTGCAAACTGCACTTGTCTCCCTGGACCAGAAGAAAGCCCCATCTGGGCTTGTGAGGCCCAGGAAAGCCCCCATTCCCCCAGAGCAGGAGCAAAGCAGGTGCTAGGTGTCAGATGTGGAAAGATGCTTGCAGGCCTAAGGGGCCGCTTGGCAGACCTGGTGAGCTTAGAGCTTTTTGAGAGATGTGGCAGAGAACAGAGGCATTTACAAAGCATCTCAGTAAAGTGTCATGTGAGAATTAGGAAGTATCAGGTATAGAACAGGTTGTGAAAATTTGCATGTACTGAGGGAAAAGTGCAAACTCTAATAAAAACTGAAATAGAGAACATGGAGCTGCCTGAGACATGAAAGCATCTTCTTTTCATACCAGCACCTCTGCAGTTGCTGCTTTTCAAGTGAGAGACTCTGCCCTTCCTCGAAGAGGAGCAGCTTTACAGGCTAGAGAGGATGCAGGGTGATAGAGGCTGCACTGTGGGTAACCTTCACTAATCCACCATCATGTCATGCACTTGCATTTAACAAGGGTCCTTGGAAATATGCTGGTTAACTTGATAGGGCTAACAACAACAATGCTCATAAGGCCAGTTGTCAGCTCCCCTGCTGTCTGCCTCAAGGCTGGGTGAATGCCCTCTTTATACGTGTCCATGAATTGCAGCAGCCCAAGAATGACTTTGCAGACAGCTCTGCTTCAGGGTGTGGTGATCTCAAGGAAAGTCTGATGCAGATGGCAACTGCCTCTGCAATGGGAGCTCAGCCTGCTTCTGCCTGAATGCCTCTGTTAAAGTCTGGAGGGCATGGATAAAGTCATGTAAAGTGTGCAGACAGCGGTCACTTCCAGGAAAGCCCTGAGTGCAGTGATGGAGAAGGGCCTTGCAGGGTGAAAGAGACATTTTCTGTCATTTCAGCAGAAAATCTCTACCTTAGGCATGTGACTACCACACTGAGATGAAGACAAAAAAAAATGGCCTAGGAGTTGCCATGAGATAATTCTAGTTGTTGTGCTGGAGCTTTCCAGTTCTTGATGCCCGGATATGTTACACTCTAATACAGCATGTCCAGTAGATAGTGGCTTTTCACAGAGCCGTAGTTAAACATTGTCTCATGACAACTATGCTTTAACTCTTCAAATAAAAATAATTTCAAATATCTGCTTACATTCTCACAAATATTTTGCAGTCCTTTTAAATCTCCAGCATCTGGCTAAAGCCTCTTCAGTTTTTATTTTATGGTTTTTGCTGCTCAGGGTTTTACCTTTATTATAACCACTTCATGCTTAGCAATAAATACCACTATTTATATATTTAAAATAGAATAAGCTCTGCAGTGGAAATGTCAGTTGTCTCTATTTCTTTCAGTGATAACTGTCTCTGGAAAGAGTTCCAAATCTGCAGTATTTTCACCTTTTAGCAAAGCAGAAAATCCAGGGGATCCTCTCAAGAGAGTCAGACTCCTCTCTACCAGGTTCACTGTTTTTCATGTGCTCAGAATGGAAAATAAAGTTTCAAAAAAAAAAGTTTAAAAAAACCAAACCAAACCAACCAAACAAGCAAAACAACAACAACAAAAAAAAAAACCCAGCCTTTAACATAATTCAGTAAAACATTTGCTAAATGCCAAACACTTCCCTTTTTTTTTCAGCACTGTATGACTTCTGCTCAGCTGTGTTTTTTCTTAAATGGCTTTGAGTCAACAGAAGAATATAAGCTAAAATCTACTGTTATTGTGTGCTAAAATGGCTATCTTCCCACTGGAAACAGGTCAGAACATGCACAGAAGCAGTGATGTGTATAAATAGAGGTGTTCAACACAAGACAACAGAAATTATTTAAATGAGCACAGATCGTTGATGATAATATACTGAACATGTAAAGTCTGATTCACCTTTCATGTCCATGTTAAATGAGAACATACCAAACTGAAAAACTATTTACTATGATGTTATAAATGTATTGGGCTTATGTTTCAAGGTTTTGGTACCAGGAGCCCAGCAGCGCCCCATAGAAGATCAGCACCAGCTCCAGATGCTGCAAAAGGGACGTACTGCTGGCAAAACTGAGCTGTGAGCAAGGCTGGGTGTATCACTGGCTGGGAGAAACTGCACAACAGCAGTAGGGAGAGAGAAGTGTGAGAGAAGCAGTCATGCAGCCCCCAGGGTAGTGCAGGAGGGCAGGAGACATGGAGCAGCAGCAGCAGCAGCCTAGGAGAGGCCCATGCTAGAGCAGCCTGTCCCTCTGCAGCCCATGGACACCATGCAGAGCAGATGTTCCCATGCAGCCACAGAGGAGCCCATGGTGCAGCAGTGGCTGAGGCCTGGAGGAGGCGTAGCCCACAGCGAGCCTCCTTAGATCTGAGAGCACTGAAAACAAGCAATTTATGTTTTAAGCTACAGAAGATACTTCATCAGACCTGCCAAAGACTGTAGAAGTCTTCACATATTAAAATATACTGAATTATTCAGTGTTTCCACGGTAACAATTGTAGGGTGTGTTCATAGCAACCTATGTATATATGCAAATCTAGAATCATAGAATAATCATCAAAATGATGAAATTTGTGAAATATTTTCCTGAAATGAGGTTATAAAAGTTGAATCTGTTGGGGCCCACACTTGTTTTATTAGCACTGTCATGACTAGCTTGTTTCTGATCATGGAAATAAACGATTCTGTGGCCTCAGCCAGGCCTAGAAGAGGGAGAAACCAGAACGAGCAGAGATAGCAAACCCAATTGCCTTGTCAGTAATACAGAGAATGGGCTGGGGCTAGGGGGCATCCAAAGGGTTGTCCTGCTCTCCTGCAACACAGGTGTCCTGGTAGTCCTGCTGCTGACAGATGTTTGGGCTGTACAGGGCTGTAGTGATGGTGCTGAGTCTCCCCACAAAGAGAACCAAGAGGTCTTTGTTGTGGCAACAGCCCCCGTCAGTGAGGCTGTCCTGTTGAGCCTGTTTATACAGAGAGAGCCTGTGACAATGTATTATCCTGCACCTCCCCCCAGTCATCACTGGAGAGGATCCTCTTGATCCCTTCCTGGAACCACTGGAGCTCAGAGTTCAACGTCCTCTTGATGTTCTTAGAAAAAGGCAGCCTAGACCTCAGGTGGGAAATTGTACTCAAGAGCACAGATGAGCACCAGTTCTGCAGGCCCTTGTGCATCCTATAGGCCATCACCTGAGTATTCTGTGAGCTGAGGAACAGGGCATTTGAGATAATCATAATCCAACCTCAAAAAAAATTAACTGGATGGAACTCCTGCATTTACTGCATTAAGAAAATAAGATACTTTACATCACAGAGCTTAACTAACACAATAAAAAAAAAAAAGTAAGCTCAGAATTCTAGATAAAAAAATTCACAAGTTTTTTTTGTTTGTTTGTTTATTTGTTTTAAGTCAGTTCACATAACTTGTAAGTATTTAAGATTACTTGTAAATACCTGCTGAAGCACTCCATCATTTGGTCACATTTAAGTTTTAAAGCCTAGATAACAAAGGTGAGAGGTATATTTTAATTTGCAAATCAAATATCTGGAGCGCTAAAGAAATATACAGTATAGTATATGCTGACAATACCTTTCCCATACCAAAACATATTTATTTTTTTTTACAATCATGTTAATCGCAAGCTTCTCAATGAACAAGCAAGCAGATGAAATAAATCGCTTAGAAATACAGCAAAATGTGATTAAGACCACAGGGAAGGGACCACACAAGTGTTATGTGGCCTTTATTGCCCACATATGGCACAACTTGGTTTCTTTGCCCACCAGAGTGCAAAGCTGTAGCACAGCTGATGGAAACAGGAGGTCATTAGGTGACATCATCTTGACTTTGCCAACAGCTGGGGCAGGTGCAGCCTGATGCCATGTCCATGGCCCTGGCCTGTGCAGTGGGCTGGGGAGAGCTGGGGTCAGGAAGATGCTCCCCTCACTGGCATTGCAGTGATCTGTTGTTACAAATTGTAAAAGAGAGAGAGGCTCTGGTCTCTTGCTGTTCCCAAGACAGGCAGCAGCAACGCTCCAGTTCCTCAACAGCAATCCTCCCCAGCCCTTGATCCCCACCAGCTGCCCTGGGGCTGTGTCCTTGTAGCACTCACCTTTGCTGCTGGGAGCACACCTGCTGCAGTGCCTCAGCTGCCTGAGCCAGGCAGGAGTGGGGATACACTGGAAATGCTGTGGGATAGGCATCAAGACCTCCTGCCGGCAGCCCCACAGGATAACCAAGGCCTGATTTGATGGTTCAAGTCTTGCAGGTATGCTCAACTGGGGTCCAGGCACAAGTCCATGCTACACACTGCTAGCACCTGAATTTATACAGTTAGAGTTCAGCAAACCCACAGCCATCTCTTTTTGATGTAGCAATTCCTTGGTCAATGACCTCACCACCCATGGATTAGGGCATCATCCTGAACCTCCATCGCCCTTCATTTTCCTCCATAATAGTGATATATTTGGGAAAATATAAATAGCACCAGTTTGCTATCTCCGCAATAAGCCATCTTCCATGAACTGTTTATATTTATGAAATTTACAGAAACAAGTTTTTGACTCTCCTGGTTTGGTTGCAATACAAATTGCTGGCAATCTCTAAAACCACAGTTGCATTTTATACGAAGTGCTCATATCACAGCAGATTGTTTCCTCATACTTTCCTGTGGAACCTACTCTACAGGACCTGCTTTAGCAGGGGGTTGAACTAGACGATCTCCAGAGGTCCTTCTAAACTCCAATTCTGTGTGGCTTTGTGAATCTATGAGAGCAGCCCATGGTGGGGCAGGTGGGCTGGGGGAGCTGTTGCCTATGGGGGCCCTGTGCTGGGGCAGTGCAGTCATGAAAGGTGGGCCCCATGGCACAGAGCCATGTTGGAGCAGTGCTTGTAGAGCTGCAGCCCATGGTAAGCCCATGGAGGATCAGGTCAGAAAGGATGACATCCTGTGGGAGAGACAGGGCCCACGTGGAGCAGAGGCAGGGAATGTCCATGAAGGACCAGCAGAGATGAAATATTATGGACTGACAGCAGCCACAATTGCCCATTCCCCTGCATTGCTTGGGTGGAGGAGGTAGAATAATATGGGGAGAAGATGCCTGTAGATTGCTTTCAGTTCTCACTGCTCTACCATTATTAGTTGGTGAAAAATTAAGTTAAATTTTCTGCCAGGCTAGGTGGCCCTCAATGCATACAGTTACCAAGTGTTAGTCCTCCCCATTTTCAGGAGTGCACTTCTCATTGAACTGCGTGACACCTGTCAGCTAAGTTCTCCAGATTGCTGAGGTCTGTCTGGATGGTAGCACAGCCCTCCCTGTTTTGTGTCATCTATAAAGGTTAGAGTAGAACCCTGTTACAAAATCCAAAACATTAATGAAACCATTGAACTTACCGGCATCCAATTAGACTTTGCACCGCTGAGCACTACCCTCTGAGCTTGGCTGTTAAGCCAACTTTTAACCCACATCACTGTGTACCCCTCAAGCCCATAGTTCGTTATTGGCAAGATAGACACTAAGAGGCAGAGTGTCAAAGGCCTTACAGAAGCCTGGTCAGAAAGAAAAAGGGAACATCACAGTCATATCCGAAACTGTTGCAAATGAGCGAAACTCAGTGGTTGGCCCCCTTCTTTGACCCCTTCCTCACACCCTTCTGCTTAAACTGCTGCATCTGTTGTCTGCTTCTGCTAGCTGTGTGCCAGACCAGGCTCTTATATATGTGACTTTCCCAAACAGCATCTAAAGGAGTGCTTCATCCTCCCTAATCAGTGGGTTGCTACAGCAAAGGCTCCATGTACCCCAGGTCAAGAGCAGCTAATTTTATGTAAGCTGTTAGAGCTTCATCATGCCTGCACATTTGTGGCACCATGTACTCTGTCCTTACCTAAAAGCAGTGGGCACCTTCACAATTCTAAGAAGGGTTGCCAAGCATTCTCCCAGTGCTCCTGGACCATGTCCACGGAAAGCCCTCAAGTTTCTCACTAGAAAAATTGATGTGCTAATTGCTGCATCTGTTTATTGCTTCTGAGAGTTGCACTCTCAATTGTTTTCTAATTTTTATCTTCTCCCTCTGTATTGCTGAATACAGGATGTGAGAGAGCACTGTGGTGGGCAACTGGTAGCCAGCCAAGGTCCATCCACCACTCCAGTTCAAAGTGTTTTGTTTCCAAAAAGTGAATGTTGTTACATGTAGAAAGACGACCAAAGCTTGCAAGCCAGTGCATGGGTTACTTGCTCAAAGTATGGTAGTGGTATAAGGGTTAAAGAAAATTCATTCTTCATTCAAATACTGAAAATTACTCTTGTCTTTCTATTTATATGCATTGAGATCTGTTGTGTCTCTACTGTATCTTAATTTAAAATTTAGGAAAACAGTTGTGCATAGGACAAGAGAAAGAAGATTAAAAGCTCAGTTCTGAGGAATAGGTGTCACCAGAGCCTGTACAAAAAAAAACAGCGACCAATCTAGGTGGGTTTGAAGTGATCAGAGTCAGTTGTGCTAGGTTTGAGGGGGGAAAGTGAGGAAGGAATGCATGTAGTTCTTGCTCCTGTATCTATTCAAAGTCTTCAGCTGCTCCTACCCTGCCAGTGACATTTGATATCAGGTTTGCAGCTGTCCAGACAACAAGGTACTGTAATCATACAAAAGAATGGAAGATACTGATAGTCTAATATTGCACCTCTGGTCAATCAGAAGCAACCATATCAGTATTTCTTTTCAATGGCCAGCTTGGTGTATCAACTTTCCTGTGTCGCACAACATGGAATACAGTTTCTTCCTGAACAACTTGCATCAAAACATTTCCTGCATGAACCTCTCCCTGTCCTTCTGGAGCTCAAAGGACACTTACTTTAGGGCCCTCAAAGATTATTTTTTTCCCCAGCAGAGTTGTTCTGCATGATCTTTTACCAGCTGTGAGGACACTGACCACATCTGAACATGCACTGAACAAATAAAGCCTAGTGTCATCAGACACCACTGGGGCAGCACCAGGACAGTTGTACTGCCTGATTCCTCAGTCCACATGAAAACAAGGATATTTGTGAGATATGGAAACATCAGGTGGGATTTCCTACTCCTCATTAGCATGTTTGTGTTGCTGTTCAGACAACCAGGAACTTCGCTTTGGGCAAAGTTTTCTTGTCTTGACAACTCAGACAGGACTTCTGCTTATAGGCAGTATTTGCTTTTTAACACTACGAATGGTAAGAGAATGAATCATATTGCAGCTGGGAAGCTTGTCAGTTGATATTTGCAAAAATAAATCTCTGGGACAAAGAAATCTCAAAGAGAAAGATAAAGCACAAGGATAAAATAAAAGTCTTCCATATACATGATTATCATATTATAAGGCAGTTTTTTGGTCAAATGGATCTTTGAATTGCTACATGCAATTTCAGTAAATAGAATTCAGATTACATATTTATTGATTCTGCAGTCCTCAAAATCTGCATATAAGAAAATGTGGAGGGAGCTGGAAATTTGGGCTCTTCTCAGTTGAATGACTGAGTTTGTAACCACAAAGGATTCCTGACTCCACTTTCTGTATCTAAAGCATTTCAGCCACCAAGGCTGACAGTTTTTTTCCCACCAGATCATGTCACTGTCTTTCACCAACAGATTCACACTTTATCTACTTCATATATGACACACTAATGGCAGCCCACCTTTAGAACAAGGATTTATGAGTCATAATGCCATTCATCTGTGCTCCCCAAAACCATACTTTCAAGACATATGACATGGCTTTGAATAAATGCTCTTAAAATCTCTGAATCATTTCCCCTGATGCTATCACTCTTGAGCAGTCTGAAAATGCTGCAAAATTCTGGAGCAGCACAGCTTGATTTAAACACAGCAACTATAACTCTCCATGGCTCCAGGTGGTTTTATTTCTTTTGGGCTGATAACTTTGACCAGTACCCCTGGAAGAACAAGGCAGGTCTCAGGGCAATGTGCCCAGCATCTCGCTGCAGGCTGCCAAATTGAAGAACCTCACATGTTTTCCTATTGTAGGAGCTGTCAGAAGCTGAAGATCAGAAAAAAAAAATAGAAGGAAAGGAAAAAAACACTCACATGCCTGCAAACGTGCTATTTCATACCATCATTCTGTGAAATACTCTTTTGCCTTTCAGCTTGTTTTCACGTGGTGGCACTACAGAGCACATGTTTTCAGTACTTGGAGGAAGAATTTCCTGAATGAATTCACTGCTGCCAGCTTCCTGAAAGCATGCTTTAATCAATTCTCCACAGCAGGCATTTTAAACTCTCCATGTTTCTAATGAGGTTTGCATAGTTTCAAATGGAAGAGGGAAAAAAGAAAAAAATAATAATAAATAAATAAAAAGCCTTTTTAGGTATGTAACTCTTTCCACACATACCCCTTGAGTTTTCCATATCAAGATTGTGCTTTGAATTGATCAGATTAGGCTAGGATAAGGTGGCAGTGCCATGCATTAATGCAATATGATGCTAGTTGTACTGGAGATTATTCATTAGAGGCAATGAGTTAACGTTATAATACTGACTCTTCAGTTCCTGCTGTTTTCATTAGGAGACCAAATTTCCAAGGCACATTTATGATTTGAGTTATAAGACAAATAGATTAAATCAGCACAGGGACTCCAGGAAGACGAGCACTCCACTTACATCCCACTTAAACCATGTTTTGAACAGCTTGGTAGCCTGTATTGATTTAGAGAAAGAGTCACAGCCACTTTTTATATCAATCAGAAATAAACCCACTTTGTACATGCTGCGTTATAGAGTCCCTGTCATAGCACTGATGCAACCCTAACCATGGCCTTAGGGGAATGTGGTTAAAGCATCAGCTACAGCTCCTTTATTTGTTCCTGACATTCTACAGGGTACATACTAAGCAAGAAATCTTAAGCTTCTGCTGAATGTAGAGGAAAATGAACATGCCAAGCCAAAAGACCTGCTTGTTTTTCGTAGCATTTAATCATGCAGAAGAGTAGAAACTATGCACTATCTTTGATTCTTTTTCCCCTGATAAAAATGTCACTTGCTCCATTTGTGCTTTCATACATACATGTTCTCTAATTGACAGAATGAAAATCTTAGGATTGAGGTACAACACTTCTACAAGAAGTCTAAGATTATTACAGAAAAAGGGTTCCTGAGTTTGGACAACAGGCAATGGTCCAAAAGGCCAATGGGAAAACCTTGGGAATAAACTTTTTTGCCACTGCAGAAGAAAGCAGGGTCTGCACAGTAGTACCAAGTGGCCCGGACATGAGCGACCAAGGGCCGAGCTCTGCTCAGGTCAGGCTGATGATCTTAGGTTGGAGAGGAGTGAGACAAGGGTCCTGTAATTCTGCACAGTCTGCCCACTGCTTTGGTTGCCATTGCACATGCAGTCTTGAGAGCAAGGCATGATCCTGAGAAAGGCTAATGATACTATCTGTATTTGTTTTGACCTGCTAGTGCTGATATTTATATCATATGTCACTGAGAGAAAGCAGGAAAGCAAACACTAACTAATTTTTCACCCTTATAATAACATCATTTTGTAAGCCTCCCTTGATGTGTCAAGATCCACACACCTGCTCAGAAGAATGATGTAAGGAACGAGGGTGGGAGATGTCAGCAGATTCTTCACATGGTTTGGCAGTAACGTGTCCCTGATGCATGAGGGGACTCAGGTGGCAGGAAAAGCATGTGACACACAGATACCCTGTGCTGTTGCACCTTCCTGGTGCAGGTTGCATATTCACTCTTCGGTTGTTATGTGTCACACAAAGGAAGGAGAGAATTTGCCAAGGCTGTAACCACCTGAGCCTGACTGTCAGCGTGGAATCACTACCACTTGCTTCCCTCACTTGTTGACATGTATTCTTCAAGGCATTTTGACCCTAAAAGTGGTGTACTTGCTGCTTGAGGTGGGTGAGAGCAGATGCTGGGCATAGAGTGGTTTCTTGGAACAGTGTGGCCCTAAGACTTGTGTCCTGCTTGCTGATTTGTGCAGCTGTGCTGTGACACAGGCAGAGAGATGTCAGAGCACCCATTGCCCCAGGAACAGCACCTGTGCCCGCCTATCTACAGCTCACTGTGCTTTCACTCAAGTGCCTGTTCAATGGTCCATGCTGCACAATTTGCATCCCAGTACATGGATCTTGATCTAGGTCAGCAAGCTTGTCTATTATGGAAGTAGCTGGCAGAAAGACTATGGGGAGAGCTGCCTTACATTCACTGCTCTTCTACATTCCTAAAGGAAATAGGTTTTTTTTTTTTTTTTTTTTTTCCCCCAGTGCAGGAGAAGGAATCCTTTCAAACACAGATGGAATTTCCCAAGGAGCGCCTTGCTGTGTCAGGTGTTTTCCTGCAGTGTGAGTCATGAGTGTCCTTGAGACCCGGTAGAGTGCTTTCTGTCATCTTGGCAGTTCCCTGCTCATTTCAGCAGTGGAGAACAGCATGCTGTTTTCATTACTGCTTCTAATTAAATTCTGGGAGGATGTCCAGCACTAGAACTGGGGCACCCAGCCATAATTTGGATAGTAGCACATGGTTTACCATATTCTAGGGGAACCCAGGCTGTAGAGGAAATCCTGTTTGTTGGGAGACCTCTCCATGAGATAGAGCAAAATTATCATAGAATCACAGAATCATAGAATCAGAATCAAATGGCCTGTGTTGAAAAGGACTTCAAAGATCATCTAATTTCAACCCCCCTGTTGTAGGCAAGGTTGCCAATGGCTATACCAGGCTGCCCAGAGCCACATCCAGCCTTGCCTTGAATGCCTCTGGGATGGGACATCCACAACCACTCTGGGCAACCTATTTCAGTGCATCACCACCCTCTCAGTGACAAACTTCCTCCTAATATCTAACCTAAAACTCCCCTGTCTTAGTTTGAAATAGTTCCCCCTTGTCCTATCACTATTAACCCATGCAAACAGTCGTTCCCCCTCCTGTTCATACTCTCCCTTCAAGTACTGGAAGGCCACAATGAACCTTCTCCAAGCTAAACAAGCGCAGTTCCCCCAACCTCTCCTCATAGGAGAGGTGCTCCAGCACTCTGATCATTTTGGTGGTCCTCCACTGGTTTCATTCCAAGACCTCAGCACATTTTTGGTGCTGGAGGCCCCAAACCTCTCCCGGGGATGGAAGCAGCCAGTTTGAAAATCAGTGCTCTTCACCCTCTTCCATCTCTCCCATGACTTTTAGATCTCTACCCTTGCAATAGTGACAGAGACTCCTGCCAGAGCCTGCTGCCTGTTTTTCAGGCCAACCAGCATCCTTGGCCTCCTCCACCTGGTTGCAAGCTCCTGTCCTACCTGCAATTACTCAGGCATCCCCATTTTATGTTTCTGCTATGTAAGCGAAATTAACTGTACAGATTCTAAGAACAAGACACCTTTCCAGAACAAATAGTGCACCAATGTTTCTGGCTCAAACACAGTCTAAATTGCTCATTTCTCTTCAAATGCCATGAGAGATATAATCAAGCAAGGCTTCAGCATCATGGATTCTTCCATGACCAGAAACTACATAACCTTAGATTTAACAAGTGTCCTTGCTTTTCCTGGTAAATCTCTGCCTGGTGTGGGCACTGATCTGACCTGTTCTTTTTCCAGACACGTACAAATCAATCTAATTCAGTGACAGAATGCTTGTACTTCCACCAGTCCATCTAAGAATATGGGCCTGAGCCCAGGTTTCATCTCCTTCCAAATGGACCACCAACTTTTTCTGCATTTAGAAACAGCCTTGACAAGTTTTGACACTCCCAGGCCTCTTAGAGTCATTCTGCTAGTTAGATCTGGCCTGTATTTTCTTAATTTTTTTCCTTTCTCTTGTACTGAAATGTCTCTGACATGAAAAGCTCAAGTTGTCTATATTATTCTGTTCTGATTGCATTTTCCTGGGCAGTAGGGAAGGCTTCTGGGTGCTGAAACTATAAATGAAAGCTGCCATCCTTGTGCTGATGTACCACAGCTCCATGGTCAATGAATGACAGAGTGTCTGTGTTCGTATGTGGGGAACTATGGCACTTTGTACTTTACAGAGATGTGGATAATGTCAATGTGAACACAATGACGCCAAACTGGGCACTATGGTGGCATGCCTTTTTATGGTGAGCTGGCTTTTTTATTCTCTAATGAGCATTATTTCAGCAGTTTGAGGAGTTGTTTCCCACATTTCATCTGTCAAGACAGGAGAAATGCACCCAATCACAAGTTGTTTCAGTGCATATCCTCATCTCTTTGCACAAATCTATCTTTGGTAGCTGCGTAATCTGTGGTATTGGGCTTTGCTTTGACACAACTGAATCATGTTCCCTGCAGATGACTGCACTGTGGAGGAGATGCTTCACCCAGTGGCATGGCAGGCAGGTTAGTGATCCCAAATGCTCCAGATATTCTCAAACCAGAGACACCAAAGAGAACCTTACACCTCCTGGTAGCCAGCGAGCCAGCTCACACTCTGAGGGGAGAATGGGGCTGAAATGCCTCTCATAAATGGTACAGGAATTTGTTTCTTACATAGCATAGAAGTTACCTTTTATGATAAAAAATAGTTGATCCTGACCCAACAATCAAGGCTGAAAATTCACAACCCTAAATAGAAGGACCTCTGCATGCACCAAGTAACATGAGAGTGCAGGGAGTTACTCAGAGCAAAGGTGGGATAAGTGATGACGTGATGAACATGACAACCTGCCATTTAAAATGCAGTTGACAAATGGTTCAGTTCTTCAGTGCTGAGGGAGAACTGGGGTTGGAGGAGGTGCAGATTGAGGTGGCAGCCTCCTCCAGCTCTGCCACCTCTCCTAACACCTTCTCTCCTCCCTGTAACAAGGGAGTTGTTACAGATCACCTGCTGGGAAGGGAAATTAATCCCTTTCTGAGGTCCTGACAAGAGAAGGAGTGAAGATTGGAAGTACATGTGTTCAGAAGACAGAAAAATGAATTTACTGCTAGCACAGCCAAACCAAAGCCTTTTGCACTGTGCCTCATAGGATAGTCTTGGTGATAGAAGTCATAAACAATGGACTCTCCAAGAGACAGTGAACCACAAATGTCATGATAACTCACTGCTTGAAGCGTACATTTGCACAGGCAGAGCCTGCAGGCGTCTGTGCCTCCCTCACACTGGCATCAGGACTCTATTCCTTTCCTTTGCCAGGAAATAAAGCTCATTTCAACATTGTCCAGGCAGAGGGGCAGCCTGACCTGCTTCCATTTGAAAAAGCACTTGGCTATTAAATATGCTTCAGCTAACTTCATTATTTCAACTGAATGAGGCTGGAGTAAACAAGACTCCAGACAGTGATGCTAGCACTAAGTCCCAGGAGAGGGGCAGTGAATGGAGGGTGGTTGTTCTTCCATCACAAGCACCAGGCTTGCACAGGACAGCTGTTGATATCCAAGAAAATTAAACAGCTGTTGCTGCTTTCATCTCTTGACTCATATAGTTGTTTATAAGATTGCCCTGTTAAGACTTACTGCCAATGTCTGTGGCATGTGCAACAAAGCAAAACAAACAAAAAAGTAAAAACGGGCACTTTTGCAGTTTTGTTCTGCTTTTATCAGAGAGCCTGCTCTGCTCTGTTTTCCTTCATTTGAATTGTATAGTATGAAAGGACTTTTTATTTTTTTTAAGCAAAGGTAGCATTTTACTGCTCACTTCATACCACACAGACAGACTGCACAACTTTCCAGTCTGTACACTTCTGCAGCAAGAAGGGAGCATGCAAAAAAAGATGTGAACTTGCTTCATTCATATCCTGTTAAAGTCTTCTTAGTCATTAAAATGATGTTACCCACTTGATTCGTAAGATTTTCTTGTTCACTCCATTTCAAACTGTCCCATTGCTCAGCTCATTGTCCCTCTACTGGGAGGAATATTGTACCTCTACAAGGGTGGACCCTGCAGAGCTGGAGGAGACAGCAGCCACATCAGTGCTTGGTGTCACTCCTTATCTAGCATCACGGGCACAAGTGATTTCAGTCAAAATTGGCAAGCTTTGCACCGAAACTCTCAAAACATGTTCACAGTTTCCTTCTTATTTACTCTGCTGCGGGTAAGGTCTTTTCTCAATGACAGCCTGACCAGAGTTTGCTTGTGATAACTGCTTGAACTGATCCAGGAAGAATCATTGGCCTGGTCACGAATGAGCTGGGCAGGGCAGTAATCTTCTGCTTAGTGCAACTATTACAGAGGAGATATGTGCTCAATCACATACATCTACATAAGATTTCTCCTTCCCAACAGGAAAAAAAAAAGGATATAAATATCCCTAAATTAATAGCCTGTAAATCTCACTACGTAGTGATTTCTAAATCATAAAAGACTTTTTGAAAGTCTTAACTCATATCTATGTATAACAACTCTCTGCATTAAGACTTGTTAGGTGATGTCAAACACCATCCCACTGCCTTGACACAGACAATATATCACAGTATGTGAGCTATAACATCCCTCTGTATTGGGGGAAGTTGCTACTTTATTTTTGGTTAGAACACACGATAAAAATGAGTTGCAGTTGATCCAAAATAGGATTCCATCTGCCATGCCCACGGTTAAGCTGTTCACTGAGGCCTGATTTACTCCACATGAGCTGTCCCATAGAACTTTGCACCAAGACCTTTTTGTCCTCCACTCCTCAGGATGTCCCTGCCTCACCCAGTCAGAAAGCTGCAGCCCAACTCTCAGTGCCTGCTGGAAATGCAGCGGGAGAACACATTCCTCAGGATGTGTTCACCATATCCCCCCATCTACCATCCCCCTTCCAGAGAGACCTGGCCAGGCCCCTCCAAAGGGCACATGGCTCCTAGGGCTTTGTCTTGCAGTAACCCACCTCCTGAGCAGACATGAGCCTTTTTAGAGGTTCGGTAAGGGTTCTTCAGGGACTATCACTGAGACAACGCAGAAAGCAGGAGTGCTTTTCTCTCCTCTAACAAGCTCACGATTATTTTGCTGTTTGAGCTGTGCTGCAGATGTCAAGGTTATCTCTTCTACTGTGTGTTTGTTCCCTTCTCATCAGGAGCCTTCATTTCACCTTGGACAGAGCACTCAACTTCCCTAGCCTACTGCTGTTCCCTTAGTGAGACACACAGACTTTGCTGTTTTCTCAAGCCCAGCCATCCTTCCTGGAGCTGCGGCACAGGAGTAGCAGTTCAGATCATAACTCTACGCTTTTACTGTGACAGAAGACAGTGGTGCCAGGCCGCTTCCTTGCTGTATTAATTATTAATGAAACTCTACACTGGAGCAGTTGAGCTGATGCAGCACAGAGGAGAAAGGAGTGATTCATATCCACTCTTGTGCAGCCATTCCTGCATCTCACTAATTCCGTCAGCGTCATTCACTGGATTTCCAGTGACACCAATTATGTCTCCATCCCATTCCATCTACTTTTTCTTTGTTTAAATCATGCACAAAACTGTAACTGGTCAGGGGAAATTTCAATTTATAACTGGCAGTGTGTTCTGTAAGATTTTCCATCAGGCCATGGACAACCACCCAGCAGTGGTGCCTGGAATAAAATATTAACTTCTGGCTAGGAAGACTGAAGCATGTCTTCCTTCTGTTTGTCTATTTATTTATTTATTAATTTATTTTTGCAGACATGGATTTTTATTCTCAGAAGTATCTCAAAAAGCACTAGGACCCACAATGCTGGTCATTGAGCTGTGTCTTGGGATTGAGACACTGTGGTTGAAAGACTTTGATTTTTACTGTTTTCCACTTCTCTCTCACTAGCTCTCAGCCCCTTCACAGATTTTACACACAGACACCCAGATCTTACAGCATCAGGGGTTGAAGGCAAGCTGTAGGAAATCCAAGAGGCTCCAGGAGAAAAAACTGAGGGTAAATTCATGAGGAGGTAATAGATGGCTGCAACAAAGGGGATGAAATACTGGACCTGTTGCTCACCAGCATGAGTAAACTGACATCAGAATTGGAGGCTGCCCGATTTTCAGTGACCATGGTGGAGTTCACATTCCTGAGAGACATGGGACAAAGAATAAAATCAGGATGCTAAATTTTAGGAAAGCCAAATTCCAGATCTTCAAGGAGTTAGTTAACAAAACCTCCTGGGAAACTACTCTCAAGGACAAAGGAGCAGAGCAGAGCTGGCAGACCTTTAAGGAAGTTTTCCTTAGGACACAAGAACTCTCTACCCTCATATGTAGGAAGTCAGGAAAGGAAGGTAAAAGAAAAGCATAGCTGAACCAGGACCTGCTGGCAGCAAGGAGGCCAGACTGGCTGAACAGAGACGTTTGGCTGGAACTCAAGAACAGAAGGAAAGTTTATGGTCTCTGGGAGTGTGGGCAAACTACTTACGATGATTACAGGAATGTAGTGAAGCTGTGCAGGGAGAAAATTAGAAGAGCCAAAGCCCAGCTAGAACTGAACTTGGCCACTAATGCAATGGAAAACAATATATATTTCTATAAATACATCAACTGTGAGAGAAGGGCTAGGGACAACCTCTATCCATTGTTGGATGCTGAGGGCAACTTGGTGACCAAGGATCAGGATAAAGCTGAGGTGCTTAATGCCTTCTTTGCCTGTCTTTAATAGTAAAACTCATTACTCTCTGGGAACACAGCCCCCTGAGCTGATAGATAGGGATAGGGAACAGAATAAGCCCTGCATGATCCATGATGAGATGGTGTCAATGGTTTACAGGCTGGTTCAGTTCAGTACCATGATGACTGGGGTGGAGGACCCACGGACCACTGGGAAGTGTAAGGAGGTAGCAGATGGGTCTAAAAAAAGTCAACAACACCAATATGAGGACAAACAGTAATTTATTAAATCCAACAACATGAGAGAGAACAGTATAAAATAAATAGATAGATAAATAGATAGATAGATAGATAGATAGATAGATAGATAGATAGATAGATAGATAGATAGATAGATAGATAGATAGATAAAATAAAACCCGAGATCTTAGGCTGGTAGACTGCAAGGGAAGCACATGTGCTTTTCCCCACACCAGAAGCCTAGAGCAAGCACACAGGACTGGTGTCCTGCCAGGAGCTCCGTTCCTCTTCCTCTGCCTGCCAGAACATTAACTCTTTAACTTGCTTAAATGATGCTCTGATGTGGAATACTGACAGCAAAAATCACAAAACCATAACAACGTTTCTGTTCATTGCAGAGGAGTTGGACTAGGTGACCTTGAAATGTCCCTTCCAACTCAAAAGATTCTGCAATTCTTTGAAGAAAGCAGCCGACACAGCAAGAGGTTGTGCTGCTGCAAAGAAGTGTCAGTAACCTGGAGTTGATTGTAATTAACTTGTTTCCTTACTCTTTTATTTTTTCCCTTCTATTTTTGTCTAAATTTCCTTGAAATATTTCCACTTTTCCTTTCCTTCTTCGTGTATTTTGTACTGGATTTCAAGGCCATTTCTCATATGATTCAATGTTATCTCACCAGCTGATTGCTTATAAGGAGGGTTTATATACCTAGCCTTCAGCAAAACTTGAGGTGATACAAAAATACTCTTCTGAAAAGCCACACCAGCAAAAATGAAATTGAATAAATGAAATGAAATACAATAAATGCAGATGACATCCTCAGTATCCTAAGCATGCTCATACACTCAGACACCAATTGAAAAATGAAAGTGAAGTATGGCTGAACAGCTCAGATGGTGGTACCCCCTTCTCCACACCTGTCAGCATGTCAGTGGGCACCTAGCCCCTTGCTGCAGAATTAAGGGCATATTTTAGGACATTTTAGGACATACTGGGAAACATTACGTTTTTTTTAAGGGATGGTGCTCACCAAGAAAAGGGTGCTTACAGTAAAGCAGATCTTTGCTGTGTAGAGACAGCTAACTGTGAGCGGTAGAATCCCCACACCCCTTTCCCAGGACACACAGCTGAAGCACTGACTCCAGCTGTATTTATGGCTATTCTTAACATTTGAACACACCAGCCAAATGTTACCATATGTAAGGTCCTAATTTCCAACATTTCATAGAAAACAACAAAGAAACAATAAAAATAATAAAAAAAATACAGCTAAGGGAGAATAAAACCACCAGTGTATCTACCCATGCTAGTGTAGGCTCAGCCAGGAGCCTGTGATATCAGAAAAACCACCAGAGCCTATGAGCTGGAAGAAAAGGCACAAGAGAACTGGCTTCATAAAATGTTTGATGGGAAGTAGTTTCTGGCTTTTTTATGGTCAGTGATCACTTCATGAAAAAGAACCTGTGAGAACATGCTATGCAGGATGCTGGTGCAGAGTAACATAGCCCAGCTTGATACTGTGACCCATTTCAGGACAAAAGGCAAAATTAACATCTTCTGCTGGGCAAGGAGATTATCAGGAGAGCTATTGATTATCAGGAGAGCTATCATCACCGTATCACCAGAAGAATGAAAAACCCAGGGAATTGGCCAGGCCACTCTCAAGTTATTGACTGCAGGGAATGTCTGAGCCCTCAGTGCAGGAGTCTGCACAGCTTATTCATAAGTTATTTAAAAGCATTCCTTTGGGATGGAGGAAGAGCATTACATGAAACAGAGGCTCTGGGAGCTGCTGAGGCCATCCAATTGCATGATTTGATGTACATGGAAGAAAAAGACATGCACATGTTGGTGCACACAGCACGGTCATATGGCAAGAGCAGAGAGCGGGAGCCTGCCTCTACAACTGCACACATCTTTTCCACTGGCAGAGGCAGCTTCTTCCTTGTCTGAATGCATCTGTGCTGACCAACCCCATCAAACTCAATTACCTGATGATGGGAGGAAGAGGAGAACCAACCCAGACATATTTTGTGGCAAGAGAGAGAAACACAGGGACAGAAACCCAGTCACCAATTCCTTGCTCCTGAGGATGACATCCTGGTGTGGGGTGCTGCAAAGTGGGTGTGGCAGACCCTAAATCTGGGAGCTCATCTAAGAATTTCATGTGGGGGAACATCATGAGCAGGTCAGGAGGCTGCCAACCCTCAGCGCACTGCAGCCTGGCTGCCTGGGGCTCTGCTCATTATAAGTACACGTGCACATGCCCTGCTTCTTAGTTCAGCTGAGGAAAAGGGGGCCACTGCTGTGACGCTAATGCAGGGTGACACAATGCCACTGCAGTCAACAGCACGTGGTGATGGTGCAAGTGCTGCAGCCTGATGTCCTCCCCCTCCACGTGAGCCCTTTCTGCAGGGGAAATACCACACAGGCACTTGGAATGAGGGCTGCCTGTGCTGTTCAATCCAGTGCTAAATCCAGTACCCTTTCTTCCTGCAAACACATAGGAAGGAGCAGAACAATGAAGATTAAATGAGAAAATCAGCTCAGATTGGAGGCTGTTATTAGAAATGGAAAGAGAAAGCTATTTGTCTGTGAAGAAAATGCTTTGCTATTTTGCAACAAAAGGCCCTGCTGCTTTATCATTTGAAAAGCACTGTGGTAGAAAAAGCCCTTCCACCTCCTAGCACCAGTCTCTCCTCCCCATTACACCCAGCATTTGGGCAAAGAACAAGCCAAACCTAAAACAAAGTGAATTACACTTTTTACATTATAAACTCTAATAAAAGCAAGGCCGACTAATTACAGCAGTGCTCTGTGGTCACCCAGCTCCTTGCTCTCCAGTGGGGCAACTGTGTGCTGCAGAGGCTGCCCTGTCCATGAGGTGAATAGACCATGGTATGGTCTATTTTATGAATAGATCATGTTCCTGGCCCTACATGGTCAAGCCAAATCCTAACCTTCTCTTGGGTGAAATAGGTCATGTTCTTTGAATCCTACAAGATTCCAGATTTTTAATAACTTATTTTTAGTTTGCCAGGTTTTTGTTTTTTGTTTTTTCCCTCAAACTGCATCACTAATTAGCACTACCAATCCTGAATGCCTTTATCCCACTAACATCCTCAGCACTACCAAATAGCCTCCCATTCACTCCCTCTCAAGCATTTATTTTATGCATGCAGCTTTGCAAGTGGCACTGCTGTGCAGCTGCTGTCAGCGAGCACCACCTTGCACAGTCTGCCTCTCTCATTCCTTGCTCTTCAGTGGCAAACATCCTAAGCCCAAGGACTGCTTTGTGTAGGCTCCTGTCTCAACACAAGCTCTGGCAGAGGAGTGCTCACCTGTAAGTGCACAGCCATCATCAGAGGACATGGACCAGTGCTTCAGTATTCAAGTGTACCTTGCATCGAAGAGTTAGCCATGGGATGGGGCTTCAGCTGGTACCATGGCTCAGGAGTCTGCCCCTGGCAGCAGCATAGAGCACCAGCCATGGTCTGAGAACACAGTATGTGACACACAGATCTTGGTTTGGTCAGTCATTCAAATAAGTCTGTAAGAGAACTCGTGTACTGTTCTGAAGTGTTACAGCTAGCAGAAGGTACTGATGCCTTTAAAACCACCCTTAGCTGTCTCTGTCTAGGCCTACATAGCAGTCAGTGCATGCCAAGTTCCCCACATATACAACACACATATAAATGTAGCACATATACTACATGCTGCATAACCTTTATTTTCTTTTTCAGGCTTCTTCAGCTAAGAAATGATCTCTGCTGTGTAGTAAGGATGCTGCCATCATAGTCATCTGACTCTACAGCCACACTGGAGGGCACTGGGTAAGAGCTGGTGGAGGTGAGCGTTTCAGTGCTTCTAGGCAACCTTGCAACGTGGAATCTTCCGATTTTCATTTGCCATCTGCACAGCTTGTCAGTGCCATGCTGTTAGAGCTAGACAGAGCTGCATATAGTGCATATGTCTCTCAATGTGGCCTGTGTACCCAGCTACGTTGCCACCCTCCTCCTCCACTCACTGCTAAGAGGTCATTTAGTGGAGAGTCACTGCACATTTTTAGTCTTTAAAGCTCTGCTAAACAGTATTGTTATTTGAATTATTTTTGATTCTCTGAATGTCTGACAAATACTTACATAGTTCTCCCTACCACAATAGCTCCGACAACATCAGCAAACTCGCTTTGTGAGAAGAAAAAAACACAGCTTTTTGTCTGAGGAACTGAGATATAACAAAGCCAAATTCAGTTCCAACATGTCCACATCAAAACTACAGGATCATCTTTGATTGGATGAGATGATTTTGTTTCAAACATATTTCTCTCTGCCCAGGTTTTTCTCCTAATTTGTTGCACTGATCTCTGTTCTTCAAACATCTTGTTAGCCTTAATTACTTTTGCAGAACACTTAATCAGTCTGACTGGAGCAAACTTTTATTTACCTTGTAGGCTAAACTGAACTGAAGATTTTAATAAAATCAGTGACTTTTGTTTTCAGGGCAGCAAAAAATGAGCAAACGATGCTGCAGCTATTTGGCCAGTTTCTCTTCCTAGGAAACTAGTTCAAACATACATTCAGGTCCCATAGCCACATCTGACTGCTGTGAAGTAGGGGATCCATTTTGATCTGAAGCATTACTGTTGCCAAGCAGAAAGACAGAGGCACTGCTGCCAGGGAATGTGGGAAACAGTGGGCTTGCCCTGCCAGCTTCTTGGTCCCACCTGCACAAGTGTGGCATCCAAGCTCCTGACAGAAAAGGTTTCAGTAGCAATAGAAGGAATCTGGGGTTCCTTCTTCCTCTCCATGGTGTGTGCATTTTCCAATAGGGGATGCTGGGAATGTGTGAGGATGGGCATGAGTGAGGTGCACAGCCTGCTTTTTCCATCCTGCAGAGCTCAATTGCATTCCTCTCCCCAGTCCAGCCCAACAGCTTCCTCTGCCAACCAAGCGTGGTTCAAGAGGAGTCCTAATGGCTGTACTCTTTGCAGACTAACTCCAAATCTAAGGGAGGATCTAAGAGTCTTAAGAAAGTACATAGGTTGATCTGAAAGCAATGCCTCACTATTTCCATGGAAACTACAAGAGCACAATAGCACTATTTGATAGAAAAAATTCTTAGCTATAAAAAACTATTTTCCAATGGTCACCACCATGAGCTATGTATTTTCACCAGCCATGAACAAGAGCTTGCATGCCACACTCTGCACCAGAGGGGATGATGCACTGCCACTGTCACCACTGCTGAAACACAGCACCCACTGCCTTGCTGTGTTCCACTGTTTGGGCTCCAAAAATGCTCAGCAAGTGTCAGCTAATGCCAGTGGGTGCCTTTTTTTTTCCAGATGGAGGGATTCCGTGACACACCTTTGCTTCATATGCATTCCCACTTCAAGACACCATTCTGTCAGAGTGCCCCACTGCTGCCATCTGTCACACAGCAAAAAATTTTAATGGGATGGCAAGTTTCAGCCTCTACTGCCATACCACCACCATCTGCCTCCCAGAAAATAGAGGCATTACTTTCAGAGCAGCCATTGTATTCTCAATTATGCAAACGATCTCCACTCCCAGAAATCACTCTGTTCAAGGGAAGGCTTATGAAAACCACTTTAAGAGCATTAAGAATGTCATCTCCGCTGTATTTTTTCTTCAGGACCAGAGCTGCCATTTACCAAGCTGTACTTGAAAAAATATATATATTTATTCATTTAGAGCAGAGATTGCCTGGCCAGTATTTAATTACAATACCCTTCTTTTTCTTTTTCCCCCTTACTGCTATCACAGTGTATTGCTCCTCTAAAAATCCCTACCCTCCTAGCTCCTTATAAGTGACACTTAATTTTCTTGGGATAAGCTTTCTCTGCAACTGGAGTCAGTGGCAAAGTTTCATGAAAATTGAGACTGAATGCCTTTCTAGAAAACTGCAAAACACCTCTCTGGATTAGACTTCATGAACATTTGAGTGACTCATCTCATAAACCCCCACATTTATTTTTTATTATCTACCTGTAACACAGTACAATGAAGTAAAATACTGCAATCTAATTATCCTGGCAACTGCTTTCTCTTTAGATGTCACAGCTATGATATGTAAGTGGGGGAAAAAAAAATTAAAAACTTGCAAAAGGAAATAAAATACCGTAACTAGGCAGAATCAACACATGCTTTATTTCCATTGCATATAAAAATTTCATATGAAGGTATTGATGTACAGTACTATCCCATAGGCTGTAAGAGAGGCTAAGAAACCAGTGAAAGAATTGTCATGTGCAATGTTCACACAAGTTGCCACTCTCAAGACATCCCCAAATTGATAACAAAAAGTTGTTCAGGATTTTTGTTGTTATAGTGTCCCTTTTGATATTATTTAAAACAAAAGCAATCCATTTCCTTTGGGCCAGGGCTGCTAAAATCTACAGTTTGTGTCAAAAAGGAGGCTCTGTTTTCCTTTGAAAAAGAATCTCTCCTTTTAACGAAAGGTCGCATGCTACAGGGGCTGGGCATCACTGGAATGAGGAGAGGTATTCACCGTGCTCTGGCAAATTCATTGCTATCAGTCCTACGCAGTTTGGAGCAACGTGATACTCAAACAGCAAGAGATGCTCAGAGTCCAACCTGCAAACCTAATACTAGTGTTATTAAAAGATCTAGAGGTCTATCATTCTCCTATAGACCTAGTGCATTATGCTATACACACCTGTACAAAGCCGTACATACATCTATACAAAATAAAAGCTTTGGCTGCTTATAACACTAATATTAGTGTTGGAAAGCATTTCCACCATTGAAGCTATCTTTTTGTCCTACTTCATTGTTTCTGCTTATATAGTGGTAATTTGTGCTACTAAATAAAGAGTATTAGATGACTGCTAAAAAAACAAGTGTATGAGTTATCCCCATTTAGTTCCATTTGTTTCACTTGCAAATATGCATTAAAATCAAATGCTTATTAGAGATGCTTTCCATAGCTCGTTCAGCACAATTCAGTACTGAAATACAGCATCAGTGTTTTTTTAGTAGCAAGTAATGGCTGCAATAATCCCTGATGATAGCCTGTAAAAAGATAATCAGAGAGGCAATACAATTATATTGCCAGAAGTCTGGAAAAGCTTCAACTTCCAGCATGTTCATGAATGAAAGCTCTCTGTAGTATCATGCAAACTAGCTCGTACAAGTAACCACATCAGCTAGCAACGAAAAATATGGTAGATATGCCCAGCCCTATCCCCAAAGCTACCTTACTTTCAAATGCAGCAAAACAGAAGAAAATATTGTTTGAAGTTAAGGCACAGCCCTGGGACCAAAGACCTGCAGCTTTTTTTTTTTATTATTATTTTTTAAATTTTATTGATATATCTTTATGTATTTTATACTTTTCTTGAATCTTCCATAAACAAGCTCTACGGTGATACAGAATATTTTACAGGAGAAAAAAAAAATGTACAAGGAGTATGTATACACAATTATCATTCTCTCACCAAGAGTTTCCAAATATAGCAACACCACCCAGGCAAGGATGATGTTATAATAAGAACTGATAATTTACAATTAACATTACAGTATATACATTACAATAAATACACGGTTGTAAACAGAGACAAACAAGACTGTATTACAGGTAAGGTCATTTGGTGAGAAAAATGCATGGCACAAATAAAATAAATAATGCATTTTAAAATAATTGTCAAAGCTTTCTGTAAAATCCTTTTCATTCAAGTTTTTTAAACTTCTGAATGCTGTTTGTTCTACCTATATCCTTTCATCATAATTTTTAACAGTGACACAAAACAAAAATTCAAACACAGCATTACTGTGTACAGTAACTTGCAAGCTAAAGCGTACTGTTATAAGCAATGTGAATTTTCTTTTTCCCCTTCAGAACTCAATAGCCAACTCATTGCATTTTCTTATGGCAAAAACATTTAGAACACATAAAGCCACTTGTAAATTGTACTGTTTTAAAGCGGTGCACAACGCTAAAACACACTTTGGCAAAAGAGGAGAAAAAAAAAAGATTGTACAGTACATTATATCCCCATCTCTAAGAAATGATATCATTTTCTATTATATGATTGTCCATATGTATGGGTGTATATCTCACAATATGATGTTATTCTCTTCATTTACTTTCAATTTGTGCAGATATGAAACCTTTTCAGGTTCCCACTGGTTATTTTGGAATTTATATTGCTTTTCCATTATAAAAGTTCCAGGCACTCTTGGGGATTGAGAGGACTTTTAGGTGGGTCATGTTCAGGAAGAAATGATGAAGAACAAAAAAAGTCAAAACCTGAAAAAAAATGTGAGTTCTCCTCATTTTCTTTCCTCATAAGTTCATAAGTTCATAAGTTCATAAGGTTGGAAAGGACCTATAAGATCATCTAGTCCAACCATCCTCCTATCACTATCTCTACCCAACTACTACTTCAACATCATCTGTGCTAAAGCCCTATAAGGGCTAAAGGTAGAGAAAACTTTGACCTGGATAATGGAGAATGCAAAATACATTTAAAAGCTGAATTATTAGCCAATATTTTTTAAACAAGATCTTATTCTAAGTGTCAGACACTTAAAAAACAAACAAACAAACAAACAAAAAACCCTGTGTTTTTATCTGCAATCTTCCTTCAAAATGAATCTAAATGAGAAATAATTGCTGATAAGATTTTCTTTTGTTAAGAAATCATCTTGATGCTGCGGTGATCTGCTCCTTCTCTAGGCAACTCTTTCCCTAGTTAAAACTACAATGTGAATGAAGTGCAAAGCAATGCAGATGGAATTATTTTGCTTCATGTGACCAAATGGGACAGGAAAATGACAAACATGAGCTCCAAGCTCCACTTAACTTTCCAAGTAACAAAAGCTTTCAGTACCAATCTAACTTGAAAGTAGGATTCCCTCAGCACAAGCCCTATAGGTAACATAAATATCTGAGATTATATTAATGTAGAGTAAACTACCCCTCTTCTCATAATGCATTGCTCATTTACTTAGAAGTATTAACACAAAAGAGGGATCGGGCTCTTCTGACAACAAAAACATGGAAACAGTAATGCTAATCATGATCACTATGTTGTATGTATGTCAGAGATTAGCAAATGGTTTGACTAGATAGCTGACAGAAAAAAAAATATATGAACAGAGTCAATATTGGAAACATTACAGTAATGCTTCCTTTGCCAAAATAAATATTCCGAACACTGTGTTAGTCTGTGCTGATTTAGCAGTCTACAGTTCCCAAGCAAAAAATTATCTAAAAAACTGTGTTTCAGAGAGACAGAAGAGCAGTCTTCATATTGAAAAGACAATTAATTGTCTTTCTTACTGGCACTAGTCCTGCATATCTTCATCTTAATGGTCTAGCTGGTATCAATGGGACCAGTTTTGGTAGTAAGACAGAACTGACAGGATCAGGCCACTTTGAGGACAACAGCAAAACTTAACTTCTTCTAATATGTTTGGGAACATTATAATAAAAACAACAATAAAAAATGTCATCATACTGAATGAGTTTTAGGTAGCATGAAGGATATTCATGGAACTCAATATATAAAATAACAGACTTTTACAGCTTAACATTATCATGAAATTCTAAGGTGCAAAATAAGAGCAAAAAAATAAAAAATAAAAAATAAAAAAAACAACAAAAACCACAAACAAACAAACAAAAACCCTAGAAGTATTATCCAGTGCAGCACAGATCTGTACTGAAAACTTGCAAGTTACTCTTTGGAAAAAAAAAAGTGATGAAATCTGAAAGTGTTCTTCTTTAAATACAATACCTCAGTACATTTAATAATAAAAGTAAGCTCTACAAAAGATCACTTTTATATATTATACAAAATGCAGAGTTTAGTGCAACCCACCATGTCACACTTCTTTCAGTCACTTATCAGGAAGACTTGAAATTAGAAAATTATGCAATTTCCACAGCTCATCTTCCTATCGGTAACAGATTCATCTTATACAGATACATGTTGTGTCCCATCGTTTATGTGCACTTGTTTTCCAGCAGGAACCTCAGTTTATTTTCTGTCTGTTTCCTCTAATGAACATTATCAAATGCTTAGCTTGTGAAGTAAAATAAAATTGAAAACTACCAAAGCATACCAGCATTCAGTTGGCAGGTGGTACTCCTGTGAAAACATTTGCTTTATTTAATCAAATCTGCAAAACAGAGAGCTTATTAAAACGTAGTTTATCGACGTTCTCTCCCCTGCTTTCTGATGTAATGGAGGTGAAGATTCTGGTTACAATATTCCTGAGTGCCAAACTGAGTCACCAAGGTCAGTTTTGATCAACAAACATCCTGGCTGATGACAGTGAGTTGTGATCATGGTGATAGCATACAACATACACTTTAGAAACCATTACCTAATTAAAAAAAAAAAAATGAAGAGAGAGAAAGAGGAAGAAAAAGGAAGAGGGCAAGAAAGAGAGAGGCTATGTCCTCATTGTTACGTGTCAGGAGAATGTTCTACTACACATGGTTCTGTCTGGTTCTCCTCCTCTTCTACTTCTTCCCCTACTTGCTCATCAAGAGGAATTTCAGTAGATTCTGAATCCTGGGTGCAAAGGGTCTTCGAGTCACTGCAGCTGGTGTCTTCTTCTACTTGACTTCCACTGTCCTTTTCAGTGTCTGACTCACCGTCTTCCTCCAGTGTTAGTTCAAACTGGAATTTTTCAGTTTGGCCCTGTCTACCCTCTTCCTGGTCATCAGGTGCAGGAGAGGGACTTTGAGGGATTGTGCTCTGGTACCATTCTCGATTGTCCTCCAGTGTATCTAAGATATCCTGGGCATCCGGGTGAACAAGATCTGCCCACGTCTCCCACAGAGGATGAACAATGTAGTCAATAAAACCCACCTGTTTCAAATAATACAAAATTAGGATGAGATTTTGTTCACAAAGAAATCAAAAAATATGCATAAGTCACAGTCATTTAAACGATTTACTGCACAGAAGCTTTGGATATTTATGTAGTCAAAAATAAACAGTGTATAATTTCTGAGAAAGGTAACTCGAGTCAAAGAAACTAGACACACTGCTTTTAAGGTGTCTGAAAGTAACCCATGCTGCTCTATGCAGAGAACAGGATCTTTTAGAATTTCAGATGCTTCATTCAGGATACCGGATATGGACTTGGAAAGGATTTGTTTTCAAATTAACTGTTCTTTGCAAACAATTCCACTGCATCTAGCAAGCCAAACAGCTGTTTTATATTCAATTCTGCTTTTGAAAGAAACCCTAAATGAGCAGCTATAAAATAATCTTTACTGAAGCCAATGCTCCATTGCAGATCATGACAGCGATGGAATTCCTTCAGTAAGCACACTGCTCACTGTTTTCACAGTAAGAGCCTCAACTCCCCTCTCTTGCTACACAGGAGCCGAATTACTTAACTGTGCGGAAAAAAAAACACAAAACCAAAACCAAAAAACATAGATTCAGAAATATATAAAAGCACCGGCTATGCTTTTATCAAGAAAAAGATACCAAATCAATTACCTGTGATTTTTCTACAGATGCATTGTGCTTATCACACATGGGACTTATCTCCATTCCTCTCTCTCTTTCCCGATCTCCTTGGCGGAAGAATTCTTCCATTATTCTGTCTGTCCACTGGCGGTAGAGATGGAGTGGCTTGGTTGGATTGCTGAGATCTGCACAGTGTACCATATTCTGAAGAACCTAAAATAGATGGAACACCTGCTGTGTTACTGCACTACAGAAAAAATAGTTTCTTTTCTATTTACACATTTTGCAGACGTGAAGAAAAATCATGAAAATACACGTAGTGCAAGATTTATTCGGAACAGCAAAAGCTTAGTATTTGGGTGTTTTCACACTTGTTGTTAATAGCTATGAATTACCTCACTTCTGCTGCTTCTGCCTATGTAAAAGAAAGAAAACACTTCAGAGGAAGACCAATGAGATGCTGATAATGTGAACGGTAGAGCAGAACCAAAACAAGTCCAGAAGTACTTTACCGCTTTATCACTCTCCAAAGAATCACTCAGTATGTAATGGAATATGTACATGTTAGAAAGCCATAAAGAGAGACTGAGTCATAAAATGTGTGAAAATGGACAGCTGGTCTAAGCCATGCTGGGGACTTGGCAGGCAAAAGTTATTATTAACAGAAGTTAATACAAATGACTATTTGAAGATCAGTTCTCTTACCTGAATCCTATCTGAATAGTTGTCAAGAAGAAGGACACCAGAACTTGTCACTTTTTTGGTTTCAACCATAGTTTTTAAATCAGCCAAAAGATTCATATGCTTAGACATATCCGTAGCAAGGACCTTGAAAGGAACAATAAACAAGAAAGAAAGAATAAACAAGTATTAGGAAAATTATTCTGTTGACTTCAAAAAAAAAAAAAAAAAAGACCTTTGGATACAGCAACAAACTATTCTCAGGGAAAAAATGTAACTTCTGAATCTGAATTATGCTTCAGAAGCCTGAGACCTATGCGTCATTAATGTCCAAATGTTTTTCATTGTTTTAAGAATGACAAAATAATTGGAGAAAGATTTGGTCAGCCTAAGTTCATCAACTATGTAGGAAAATTTCTAACTGTGATGTTGAAATAGTAGACTTCAGAATCAGCATGAAAACAGCCTGATCCAGGTCTGATCCAGGTCTGTGTACCTTCTAGAAAGGTGCAGACAGTAATTCACTACTTATGTTGGACAATACAAAATAAAACTTCAGATTTTTATTTCATTGATTATGGGTCTAACAACATGTAATTTATCATAAAATGATACTCTGTTTTACCATTTAATTTACTGGCGCTAAGGAAAAGGGACTCTAAAGCAGAACTCACAATGTCAATGACCATTTTCCTCAATGATTGCCTCTGTTTTTTGGTCAAATTCTGGAAAATGTCACAATTTTCTTCTTGTAGCAGCTTGAAGCCCACAGCTAAGTGATGATTCTCCAGAACTGATGAGTCATTGTACATCAAAGCAAGTTCAGAATCTGCAATAAGAGTCATAGGGCAGAATGTTACTAGAATTTTTATTTCCATTAAATCTCTTATGATTTTTCAAACTCATTACATTCCTAACAAGATTTACAGATGAGCTTTCAGTAATAGACGTCCTGTAGTTCCCTCAGGATCAAATGTTCCAGATTTAACTGAACATCTTAACAAATCAAGGTAAAGTATGCTGAAAAAAAAAAAATCCAGCTTTGCAGTTAAGTATGCTGGAATGATGTCAGAAAACAATACCAGGAAGATATTTTTCAGAATACTTTTTCATATATGTATGAAATCATATGGAAAATATTATAGAAAAACATGCAAACTAAAACACATTCTAATGTTATCTCTTCTCGTCCTGTCCTTGTTGCCACCATGCCCACTAAAATTCAGTTATTTAAGTGAAGTTGCATCTACCAGCCACTCAGATCTGGGAATACCTTGGCTTCCAATGTACTTCTGCAGTTATCTAAGGCACTCAGATAAGTAGACCAGGGGTCATTAGTCTACAAGAACAGGTCGTCTGCAGAGGACTCTCAGGACAGTCATACATTTCTATGTAGTCTGAAAATGCAAGCAGTGGCCTTGTCTACTGTCTACTGTCTCATACTTGCATATGATTAGCTCCTGATGCCAAAATACTGCTATGTGTAGCAGAAGTGTTGCAGTCAGTCACTTCACGTGGTTGTAGGAATAAATGGAGCTCATACTCCTTCTTAGCAATGCCTGTACTGAGGCACACACATACAGGCTGAACAGTCAGATAAGACAAATAAAGGCAGTTCAGACAATTTTCTACACAGATTTAGATTTCACACAAGGACACCACACAGCTAGCTTGCATTTGTTTTAAGAGACAGTACAAAAATGAATCTACCATCAAAGAGACATACTTTTTATATAGTCTCACTTGTGAAGTGCTGACATTAATTTCTATTTATTACAGTTGTTCCATCTGAAACCTAACCATATGCAAAGTCTATTCTAAACCTTGTATTTATCTTCCTTTATCACAGCTTCGTTTTAAAATTCCTCTGGCTCAATGGGGTGCCTATAAAAGCCCTGCTCTTCAGATTTCATTAGTTTCATTATGTATTCTCCTGCTGTCTTCCTCACTTGTCCTGAACCTATTGATTTTGTAAATTGGGAAAATCTTCCTCTACCTTTCCTTATCTTGATGCGTAATAGCAAAAGGAAAAAGAAAGCACATTTGTCAAATTGTATCTCTTTCACAGAATATTTATAGAGCTCACCTACTTGTCACTTTTCTTACAAAGAAGACAGGTAGTGGTTTATTTTCCTTTCAAACAGCATACTGAAAAACTACTCCAACTGCAAAGCATTCGACATCACTGAACTATTTCGGAAAGAGTGGAATTACAGACTGAGCTAAAATGATCTCAACTGTCTAATGGAAGTGAAAATGGAAGAAAGTTCACCCTTGGTAACCTCTGTAGCACACTGTAAGTTTCAATACTATTTGTCCAAAAGGACAAGCTTACAGTGGTCAAATAGGCATCTACCCTGACACTAACCATATTTTAATAGTGTTTCTGAGGGATCATATTTTTGGACAGCTTTGTGAACAGACTTTAAATTTTGAAAAAGGGAATTAATACTTAGGAACATTACATATAAATAATTGTAAATAATTATGTGAAATTAGGAAATAAGTACATCCTTTAGGTAACTGAAGATCTATTACGCTTCTTTGAATGTATTTCTACAATTCTTAGTGAAATGCTAATACTTCATAATTTTCATTGGATAGCCTAGAACTAAGAGGCAGAAAATGACCTGAAGGTTAGGAAAATCTCGGATTTGAGAAATTTTATATGTGTATAATCCATATGGGTCACTGATTCTTAAGATCTCACTGAAACTGTCAGTTAGTATATACCTAAAAGAAACCCAAATTAGATGGTCTTCGTCCTCCTCCATTCCTATGTTTTTTTCTTCACACATGTAGCAACTCAAGTAATAAAAACTTTGTTTCTTTTGAGCTTGGCAACAGTAGTTCCAGCTGCTGACACTACTTGATTTGCACAAAAGTCTTCTCTATCAAAAGCTGAACTGAAGACGTTTCTTCTAAGCTGATAAATCAGAAATGCTTCTAATTCAGCTGAATTTCAAGCATCAAGCCTAAAGGTGAGTTTTATGTGGCAATTCTGGTCCCTCCATCTAGCCATTTCTGCTGCTTATCTAAACAACTCAGTGCTTTCCATATAGCGCCTGAAAGCCACCAATATATCCTGATATTCCATTTCTATTAGAAAAACAAACAAACATTATTTACACAAGGCAATTCTTAAGAATTTGGACATCACACAGTTTCATGTGCAACACTCCATCTACTACATTTCTGCACTGCACTGCTGAGCTGCACTTGTTACCAACACAGAGACTGCCCTCCGCCTCGTAGATTAGTCACCAAATTGAATTTTACTACAGGGTAGCCCTCAGGCCATTAAGGCAAATTAAATTAAATGCAGGCTAGACTGGAGGTCTTATCTGAACGTACAGCAGCAGTGAGTCAGAACAGGATCTCCCTTCTTCAAACTATACTGTTGATATGGGGTCATACTATTTTAGTACCAGAGGAACAGATTCACCCACATGCCTAAATGACAGTGCCTATGAATGTGCAAACCCTAGCTTTTTCTTCTTACATGCTTGGATTTTTAGTATTGTTTCAAATTTTGTAATTCTTGGTCAGTAAAAGGAGAAGACAAAGGATGTCAAAAGAAATAATATTTTAAAATGGAACTTGCACTGACAGACAGTGTAGTACTCACACTGTAATCAAAGCAAATTACACTGAGGCAAGAAGCCATTCGGTAAATATGCCACTGCTGTACTCAATGAGAATCACACTGCTTTTCAAGCAGAAGATAAAAGAGAGGAAGTGGTTCACTCCATGCTGCACAGAACAGCCACGATGAACGCAGAACAAGCACAGTGGGTTTCAAATTTGGAGATGACATTACGGTATATAATTACATTATTTTCCTTTTCTCCATACATGGAGCACAATCTCGACAGAAAAACAAAAACAAAAAAACAGAGATTTGCTACGGTCTGCAGGGGTAGGCTGACAAAATTCAGACCAAGACCCATGACTATCCTGAGATGAGAAAATATGTGCAGCAGTCCGGAAGAGGCAAAGATGGGTCTGTTGATCTGTTCTCCAAAAATAAACTTATCTTCTATATTTCTTAAAACATGTGTGGCTATCCTTAGTCATACTATTTGATTCCAACATTAAAACATTAACTGAAACGGTGCCAGAATTATACTTCATGTCTTATTAATTCTTGCTAGTGGGTACTGTGTGTTTCATTATTTCTAAAATGACAGATAATACAAAATAATATCCAGTTTTTAAATACATAAACCTACTCATTTAATGAGGGTAAGTACAGATGCAAACAGACAAGGAATGAATTGTGTACTTTTCAGATGCTACATGCAGATTTTGCAGCAAATCCATGAGAAAACCACTGAACATCAAACTTACTCGTGTTGATAAGAAACTGGTTTGAAACTCCAGGATGATCTACATCATGTATCGCACTGGCAAAAATTGCAGCAAGAATCTCCAAATCAGTGAACACTGCCTAGAAAACCGTGAAAGAGAAACAACGATCATTAATAAATGAAACACTGTAATGAAAATTGAAACGTAAACTGAAATGAAAAACTACTTTTTTTCAGGAAAAAAAACCAAACAAACTCAACTTTGAATCTAGATGTGACTGAACAAGTGGAACACATTTGAAATGCATCAGGAATTTCAAAATATTTTACATTTTGGTTACTGTAACCTTTTGTAAATCGTCAGTAACATAGAATTCCATAAATATTTCAAGGCTGGACAAAGTAAAACTATCCTTACTTCATACTGACAGCTTTACTAAATTCAGTAACGGAAGTGCTTTTCAGTTTCAGTCTGTAAATAAATTCATGTTTATGAGGTCATTAATTACAGATTTAGATTTGACTTATAATAGAAATTCAAGTTAAGAATTCCAGGCTACATTACACAAAAAAACACGTAGTCCTGCATTTGAAGAAAGAACATCTCCCTGATGTTAGAAGAAATAGTGACAGACTAGAAGGTATATTACTTAGCATCTACTGATTTTTATTCTGTGTGAGATTATTAGGAAGGTAAAAAGTGAGAACTGCAAGAGACCCATTATGCCACTGAGCCCACTTTCCTGCTGTCACAAGCTTCCAAATTATATAATGGCTTTCATAACTGATCAACAACACTGAAATACGTAGGTCAGCAATGGTATAGGGCAGATATTGTTATTTTACTTCCCAAAACTTCTGAGAGCAGGGCCATCAAAAACAGCTGATTAATAAAAAAGAGAAGAATTAAAAGAGCATTGTACAATCAGTTCAGCTGTTTGGTAAAGTCAGAGCGATTTAAGAACACAGCCTCATGTTCCTTCGGAGCTGATGAAAATCTTTTTCAAGAGAACTCTTGAGACTTTGAGGATCTCTGCCAACTGTGTTAAGGTCCAGTGACAACCCTCCCATTAAGAGGAAAGAAAAGCAAAGGTATTCAGTAATGTGAAAGGCTGACTAATGAAAAGGAGTCAAAACGCAGCCCATCATGGAAATGCTTGCTTTACCTGCCTTCAGTTGCATATGTCAAAGCTTGATATAATAAGGGTTGAACTGTGCTTCACAATGGGAAAGCAGTTTCTATCTATGTTTAGTTTTCTTTCACCTTAGATATTTATATACTTTCACAAAAGAGTTTATCAGAAAAGATTATATGAAATACTAATTTTTGTTCAACTTTGAAATACTTAATAAAAAAAATTAGATAATCCAGTGAAAATTTAGCACTTGTTCCACTCAGCCCAAAAAATAAACACAGAAATAGCCTTCCAGAACCAATACAGGCATTCACAAATTAAAAAAAATAGAACAACAAATGGCTTTACTGAGTTAAACCCATTTTACCCTTATCTTTTCTAAGCCATTTCACTGTAGTTACTGGGAGTCCCAGAAGTGAAATAATGATGGAAGAGGATAATAGTGTCAATAAGATAATAGAGTTAATAATGAGACAGTAGAAACAAGCTATGTATCATGTTACAATGAAAAATCCACAAGAATCAGATCATGATTTTAAGAAAAATGTGCTATCTTCTGCACAATATTTGCAAGTAAATAAACCTTGATCCTTACAAAGTATCTTTAAGAGTGTAATTTATGTCAATGTTTCTTTCAGAAAACAAACAAACAAACAAAAACCTTGCAGAAACGAAAATCTTTTTCATTTAGTTGCAAAAAGCCTTAGTATGTCCTTTTCTCTCATATCTGTCTCATTCCCACCACAGCGTAGTTTACCTCTAATGCTGGGGTTGACAGCAGCACATGGGTTGACTGAACAACATCTGCAGCATGTATGTTATTGTGATATGCTACATCTGCATGGTAGTGGTCTTCTAGGGTCATCAGGTAAGTAATTAAAGTATCCACTGGAATTTTAAATGTTTTTAACAGATCTCTTTCCTAGAAAGCAAACAGAGGAACAATTCAGATTACAAAGGCCAGCAAAATTGCTGAGATAAGCACCAGACAAGGCTGCTCCTACTTGCCTGAAAAACAGTGTGCATGATGACTGTCAAAGGTCTGTTTCCAGACAGCTCTGCGACTCTGAAAACCTGAAGGCCCCATTTGTTCACATCTTCTAGTTCCTAGAACAGAATTGAGCAACAGTAATGCTGAAATCTTAACACACAGAATTCCAACATTTTTCAGTTGAAACAGTAACAAACGTCAGACTCGTGAAAATGCAAGGATAGCTGTCTGGCAGAGCCACTGCAAATATTATATGCTAAGCTCTGCAAGGAGGAAGTTGTTCCTAGCAACCTTGTAATATCTGCATTTGCAGCTACCATCTTTCCTGATTTTAACCCACAAGGCAGGAAGGAGTGCCATTTTTAAGTGGAATGCTACCGAAGAAGAAAGGTACAGTATCTTCAAAAAACTGACGTGCTTTCCTTCTCACTGCCCACTAGGTCCAAGGAAGAGAAGAACTATAGAGATGCTGCAGTTATGCTGCCATCTCGCTGGACCTCAGCAACAGTCTGATGGTTGATATGAAGTGGGAGAAACCCTGGGAACATAAGGATAGGCATATTTCCAAAAGCAAACATCTAAAATTGAATGAATAATCACCAGTTTTAGATTATTGCCAAACAGCTACTGATGCAAAATCACAGGACGTGTCCCTGAAAACAGATGTGCATGAAAGGATAAAGCAAATGACAGCACCTGCAACAATAGCTCTAATGCAAAAACATTTTTGAAAATCACATGGCTGATGCATATTTTCATTCCTCTGACTGTATACAAGTTCACTCTTCATTCCTCAGTTATCGTTTAGGAATATGAAGCATTATTATTGCATCCACAACCACTAATTTACATCCCATCTCCAGGCAGCTAACATTCCTGCTGTAATTCTGTTCATGTGGAAATCAACCCTCTGGGCCAGATTCTGATTTCACTTGTTACTTTTCTGCTTCAGTGGATTTACACTGTGTATTAAGTGAGATCAGCCTGAACTGAAAGTCTCAGTCATAAGCAAAGGATGGAATAAGTTCTCCATTTTCAGTTCAATGGCTTAATTCAAATATTTAAATATTCTCTACCTTTGCAAGAACATCTTCTTGGTCTGTTTTAACTCCAAACCTGGGAATACTGGAATTGGTTAAACTGGAGCTGTGCATCAGTTTTTTGACTCCACTGATCTGAGACATCGGTCTCTTCTTTTTCTCTTTCTCTTTTTGTGTCGGAGAAGGGATTTCAACTTCATGTTGTTTATCTTCAAAAGAATGAAGAAAAATATTTTTAAAATGAATTAAAAATATTCTTGTCCACTTCACTCTTAAGTTTCATATTACGTATATCATAATTCTTAAAAGAACTTATACTTGTCACTGTAGATTTTACAACAATTACTTCACACTGAGAGCAGTAAAAACATGAAATAAGATAAATAAAGATCTGATCTTCAGTAAAGCAGAACTCTGTATCACAAATGACATCATCATTTCTGAACTGTTTTCCAATATGACTTGTGACAGTCCAGTTCCCACTTTTCCTGTACCCCTAGCACTATGGGCAGAGTTAATTATTTCATTTAAAAAGGGCTACTATAGGTGAGCAGAGACTATTCTCATTTGGCAAGAAAATTTAAAATTTCTTCTTTTCTGGAAAAAAAAAGAAGAAAATATCCCCCAAAATTAAGACCCTATTTTACAAATCACTTGTGAGATGTCACTGTGCTAAGGCCTTGTACAACACAGAAAGGCTTTTTCTGGAAGAGCCATATCAACAAATGTTTTGCATGGGAAAGCAGCTCACATCAGCAGTGCAGTTCCTTTCTGTTACAATTTATAGCACCTATAAATACAGTTAATACTGGCAAAAGGACAATTCTGATTAAAAAAAAAAAAAAACCCACAACATTTTCTACTTAGTTTTTGCTTTCACAGCAGTATGAGTGGCACAACATCATATACCTCATCAACGTATGTGCCAGCAGAACTTTCTACCACTATGTCAAGAATTACAGGCAGAGTGAAGTAGATGTGGGCCATTGCCAGACGATCACTGCAGAAACACAATGGGGCTGTGGAGCACTGCAGACACTTGTGGTTCCCCTACATTAGGGCAATAAAGGGCTTTCCTGACAAAACTGCTAGAATTTTGCACTAATTTTATTCATTTTATTCATGCTGTGTTTAAATGTAAAGCTTTAATGACTTCTTCTAAGTCATCTCCTATCTGATAAAATGTATCTGCACCTTTTCTATCCCTTAAGAAATCTCACAGCAAAACCAGGAATATCAAGGATATATTTCTAACATTAGACGTCAGAAGGAAAACTCATTTAAAGCAACTTAAAAGAAAGAAAAACAACCAAAATATAAGGGTTTTTAAAAATATGTATGTCTATTTTACTCTTATTGGAGGGGTCATCTGCAATAAAGGCTCTGAACCTATATGAGAGTAGCTGATCCATTCTTAATTGCTAGCATGCTACTGTTAGCTTTTTTTTTCTTTTCTTTTTTTGCCCACCTTTTCATTTCTCTTATTAATTACCCTTTACCAGTCTGAATTTACTGGACTTCTCAAATTCCAAACAAATCAGAGCAAATTAAGAGACTGCAGAAATGTCACCAAGCTTTAGCCTGAGGCACCAAGTTCCCTGGTTGCCCCCAGCACATTTGGCTATCTGCATGCAGACAATCAGAAAAAATGGGGGAGGGTAAGTGCTGGAGATGTTGACTGGTGCAAACTGACAACACATGAGGAACAGTGACTTGTGTTCATGCTTTGATGTTTATGGTTTCGGTCATATTCACAAAGCTCAGACCCATCAAAGGGAGATTCATAAACTGAGCTGTCAGAATAATTCAAGTGAAAGCAAGGGTCTGTCCGAACAACTTTAGATCTACTAAGGAATTCCACAGGATTGCCTGTGTTTTTGTTAACAGTAAGGTAAAGCGTCTCAGCCTCATCTAAATATCCACAAAAATCAACTTGCTATTTTGACCCTGGTTATATTATATTCATTGGCAGGTACTCTCACACCTTCTCTTCACAGGAAAACATGTTAATTACACTGAAAAATACAAAGCGTGAATATTATTGGACTCAAGATAGAAGCTCTAGTTCAACAAGGAATATAATTGTTATCTAAAATAATTTCATATATGTTATGTAGTCCTTCTTACAGTAATACATTTTTAAGATCACTGAAAACTTGCCTTCTCATTACATCTTCCTAAATCTCAAATGTGAAAGTCTGTAGACATTCAGGAGGTGAGTTTGTTTTTTAACAGATAACATATTATTTGAATTACATATGGAATGTTTTCCCTCTTTTCACTGTTGCTCAGAATCTACACATTTAGGCTGTGTATTTTGAGAATAATAGATTTAAGCAGTAATTCTCTAGCAGAGTTATTTTCCCAATTGTTTTACTCTTGCATCTACACTTTTAAGCATGGGTTTTCATTTATATGCAGGCGCTAAGCAGTATCCACGGCTCAGTAATTTGTAAGTGATGTCTTCTCCAGCACTCTTTCTGCTCCAGGTTGAGGTATCCTGTAGGCTGACAAATTTATTTCCTTATCCTGTCAAAATGAGCCTAAAGGTTTCAAGTAAGGGCATGCAGACACTGGTATCTCAGTCTCTTCAGTCAGCCTAAGTAGGTCATCTTCTCCGGCAACATTACACTGTCATTTTCAGGGCTCCTGAAGCCGTGCAACAGCTATTCACTACAATACAGGCTCATCACTTTCCTCATGTAAGAAATCCTGCTGGGCTGCAGTGCAGTACTCAGGCATGCTATTGCAATCATGGATAAGCTGAACTGGCATATAAAGTGATCCATTCAGACTATGGTGACAAGCAGCATAAAATGGACTTGAACAAAAAAAATCCATTTATTTTAACATCAAAAAAAAGTCCCATCTATGGCAGAAATATAACAAGATTTCATGAGTGATCAGCACTTCTTAAAGGATTTCTTATTCTAACTGAGATATATCTGCCCTCACATGCAGTCTTAATGAGCCACTGTAAACTGATGTATTTACTTTATTTCTTATTCAAAATCAGCTGTATGGAACCAAGTCTTATTCACATTCACCAGTTGTACCAAGATATACGCTGCCTTCTGCACAACTGCAGACACAGCCTTTGTAATACTGCATGAGGCTTTTTCGATGCTTGAATTCCAGAGTAAACTCTACAGCTACACAAACTCTTCTGGCAGCCGACTGCTCAGATGCTGACTTAGTCATATTCATCAACCTTCTCACATGTAGGCAGGGAATACCAAAGCATCAGAACTGTGAAATTTAATGAGGTTACTTGTGATTGTCTGCTTTCAGCACACACAAAGCACTTTGCTCTAACTTTCCTTCTGGCCATAAGGGAAACAGAATGGAAGAACTATTTTTAATATATGACACACTTAATTCATTAAATATTCTTTTCTTAATTTGGTAGCAATTGCTGTAATGTCACATGACAATATGTATATGAATATTTATATGTGTCTGTCACCACACACACAGACTAAATGAGCTGAGGTGGAATGGATCAACCATAATCTCTCTGCTCAAATGCTGGCCAGTGAAATACAGAATGTACATTTTCTGAAGACAGAAAGCAATATGGAAAGCTACTCAATTTTAAGAGCCTAAAAAAAAAAAGGCTAAAAAAGTTAAATCCCAAATTCCATCATTGTCTTACCTAAAAATGTGCTCGATATAAACTCTGAGACCTGGTTGCCTGATCTGCTCATTTCAGACAGGTGAGTTAGCTCCCGGTTGAGCATTCTTTTAAACTGGAAAGGAACAACAACAAAAAAGCTTAAGTTAGTGATCAAGACCTATTTCAGACAGGAAGAGAAAAGGCAGTCAACTTGTAATAGGGCAAAGGACACAACAGTAAGAATGCACACTAAAGTAACAGTGAAAGGAAAAATGACATATAATACTGTTCTTCCCTACTACCATATTCATGGGTTAGACAACATAATTTTTTATCCCCTAACATCCTGATTCAATTACTCAGGTCCTACTTTCAGCTGAAAGCTATACGGTACATGCATAAAAATACAAACAATGTATCAATGTACCTTTTTTTCAGGTTTTTGATTTTAATTTGAAGATAAAATGCAAACACTTATACAAGACCCTTATTTATAAGGGTGTCTTACCATACCTGTAATTTAACCTACTGTGCATTTTTTGTGATACATTTTACAGCCTTTCAAGTTGCTTGCCTCATCACTGATCTACACAATACACCTGACAGGACTCCTTAAAAATATGAGCCTAACTTACTGAGTTCCTACACACCACTATGAACAGAATTAAACTCATCTTCTCCTTAAAATTATTTTACTTGATCAGCTCAATGACTCTATCCTTCTGATGCCTCAGAAAACTGTCAGTACTCATCTGAAATAAAAAACAACCATCTATGAAAACTTGTTTTCCCTGTGAGATAGCAAGTCCCACAGGTGGATCTATTTTACGCAGGAGAATATTAGTTATAAGTTTCATGGAATGCTAATTTCATCATTATGATTGAGTCATTCTTGATTCCTTCAAGAATACAGGATTAAAAGATATTCTCACAGAATCCCTGAAGGGCTGGGGTTGTCAGGGATCCCTAGGGTCCGTCTGGCTGTTCAAGCAGGAGCACCCACAGCAGGGTGCCCCAGACCAGGCAGTTTCTGAAGGAGAAGACTCCACAGCATCTGCACAACCTGTGCCAGCGCCCTTTCACCTGCACAGCACAGGTGCTGTCTGATGTTCAGGAGGAACACACTGTCTTCCATGGGTTAGTTCTGCAATACAATTCTTCTCATGTTAGATGCCTTTTCAGTGAGTATTACCTTGATATTACCAATAAATAGAACTCATAATCCAGTAAAAAAATTCCTTCCAATGTATATTAGTATCTGTCATGATGGAACTTAGTCTATTTTGCCACCTTCTCTATGTTTGCTGTCGTCTTTACTCTTAACAAAGCCAAGCAATTTACACTCTATTCAGACTCATCTTCCACTTTGTTCACCCAGTCTTGGGTATTTATTACATTAAGCATCTCCATCCTTAGTATACAACCCTGTAGAAATAGCTTTCGTGTTGAAAAGAGGTAAATTCTTCTTTATATCAGATAAAGCACTAGACTAAACATTATCCATTTCCTCTCCATTTCATCCCACTGGAATCAAAGCCCTTGCTTCAAAGGGGCTTTGCACAGTGAAAGATGTTATTTTCTTCACACTGTTTTTGGAAGTCACCAATTACTGCATTGCTCACAGCACACCATGTAAAAATTACCTTTAATATAACACTCTAACCATTATCCACTGCATTTTCCTGCCACCTTGACATGCCATCAGTCCAAGAATATCCTCCTACAAAGACTCCTACAACAAATCTACTTCTGTTACATATGAAAGGCACAATTTTTATCTTAGAAACAGCCATGTGCCAGAAAGTGCTCAACAGATTTATGAAAATCTGAACCATACTGCAAACATTTTGTAAGCCATGAGCCTCATGGCTACACATTCTGCATCAAGCCAGTGTTGTCCTCTACAGTGTCATTACCTGTTCGTGACCAATGTTAGAAATATTTAAAAATGAGTCAATCCTTGCAAAGAAATAATACAACTGTGCTAGAAGTCCTGACAATACATTTTAAAGCCCTTCTTTAAACTGTTAATACCTGAACACACAAGCTAGACCATCAGCATAAAACCTGGGAAAGGCTATGTTGCTGCTAAATAGGCTTCAATTCACAACTGTTTTGAAAACATCTGGACTGAGATGGCATTCAGAAAACTGCTTTGATTTCCTAATTACACATGACAAAACCTTATGACCATCACCCTCACTGAATCATACGAAGCTGTATACCATAAGCAGACAGCTGTTTCTGATGAAGAACAATGCAGCATGAGATAAATGAACAGTGACGGAGATACTGCAATATAATCAAGAAAACTATCTCGTTTCATATCTGCATGTTAGTCAGTCCTCTGTTGTTTAAGGTCATCTCCTCTGGGGGGGCAAAAAAAACAAAGCAACCCTAAACCTCTAATTCTTCCTGATTTTACCAAGTCGTCAAACACATATATAGGTCTAAACATAACCTTGAGCAATTGCCTTTTCAAAGAGTATCAGCTTTCCACATATTTATGCATCCGTGCAATGTTACTTGAGAATATCACTCACATGGCTCCAGCAAGGTCTCACTGCAAATCAGAGGAGTTTCTGTTACATCTGTGAGTCAACACTGCTCCAGTCATCCAGGAAACATCTCTTGTAAGTGCTTGAGACTTGGCTAGACTTCCCATACTCTCACCATTTGTCATATCAGAAGACACATTTAGCTCTTTTTCAAAACAAGTCAATCCAAACATTAAGAAATCCTTTTTATTAATTGTAAACGCTAAAGACATTTTAACTAAGAATTTTTAAAACCTGAATAGCACATACATTCCTAAGTTGAAGAGAATCAGTTACAACAGATCTAATCTGCTGTTATGAATATACATTTACATCACACAATTTAATTAAGATATTTTCATCTCAATGTAGGCAGAAAGTAGAGGCTTTTGGGAGATTTATGCATATATTGCATTCTTCTTCAGAAAGGTTTTCTCATTTTACATGCTAGGCACTGTAAGATTAGAAAAATGACATTTCTATACCGCTTTGGAATATCACTGCCATTGACTATCACCTAGGAAATTCCTTCTGGAAATGTGCAGGCTATAAGATGTCCATGAAGTTAATTACGCAGTTCTTCACTGCTGAATAATGATGTCACACCAGCAGAGTTTTGGGAAAAAAAAAAAAAAAAAAAAAAAAAGGCCCAAAAAACTATCTGAAAATTCTGAGAGAGAGCTGTAATACATAAGAATAAATGTGTTGAGGTCGCTTCCAACCCCTGCAATTCTGTGATAAGAACAGATTCCTAAATAGCAACCACCTTCATAGAACATATTACAGACTGACGAATGACCTGGGTAGTTTAGGTCCTTCTGGGATTGTGCCCTGCGTGCCCATGTCTCTTTGTTAATTGTATTACAGCCAACTCAGGGTACTAAAAAACAAATCTGTGGAGGAAAAGATATATTTTTTGTTGATGTCAGCAGAGAAGTATGTAAAAAGTTCTGGATAGTCATTTGCAGTAATTGTATTCTCATATGGTGACCAGATTGATGCAGTTTTGGGAGACTTAGCATCTATAAGCCACAGGAAACTTCACATTCAACTCCAAAGACATGAAGGAAAATTATCTACAAAATCAGTTATGGCTATGAAGAAGTCTGATCTGCACATTTAATATAAATGGGTTTTCTGATTACATCTTTTGCACAATGTCCTTGACTCAGTAACAGAAAGTTTCGGTAAATGCGCAGTCCGCTGTTAATTTATGTAGGGGGAAGATGCACGTGGAATTGCCTTGGTGTAGAAACCCTAACAGAACTACTCGCATTCAAACTACCTGCTCCTTAACACACCACTGCTTTTTAAAAAGGCATTCATAACTCAAAATAAATCAAACTATATCATTTATAAATGCTATATATTATCTGTATATATATACCAAACAATTATATGTAACTGAAAATATGCCAGCCTTAGAGATTCATCAGGTTTCTGTTTTTAATGTTCACTGAAGAAAAACTACCTTTGATTTTAACAAGACTCTTAGCAAGTAAACAGCATTCTCAATAAATAAGGATTTTCTTTGAAAGTCTATTTGTTTAATTAATATCAAGGTTGCAAACACGTATGCTTCTTTTTTTCTTTCTTTTTTTTCATAAGCTACAGTCAGGTATGTGTCTTTAAGCCTGGTATCGTGATAAGGTGCTCACTGTTCCAAGCAAAGATGCTCAAAGAAAGCCAGAAAATCTCTTACATCTATCTGATGATCATTCTCTCCAATATAATTTAAAAGAAGACAATAAAGTATAGCCTGAAACGCAGACAAATAAGTAAAAAATATATATGGTAAGGGATGCAAATGTATGTCATCACCTAACGCATCTCAGTCTCTTCATTTAAAAAATACCCTATTCAATTTTGATTTTCTGTCAGGAAGATTAGATCTTCCTCCACATCTTCACAGTTTTCCTAGGATGTGTATGCTGTGAAGGAAACGCTCTGCTAAAATTGCATCAAGTACTACTTAGCTTCTAAATTAAAATCACTACCTATGCACAGTATAGGACACTGCCTATAGAATAGAGGACATATTTTCAAATGTATAATCAGCTGCAGTTATCATGCTGTCTGCTCAACTTTAGTTATCTAAAAACTGTAATCATTTTAAAGACAAAGTTAACAGTGATTGTATTTATTTATTTATATTTAAGTTTGGTGATTTGATTTTTGTTATTTAGCAAGAAAGAACACCACGTTAGCTGCCTCGCAATCTAGAAAGTACTTCCAAGCAAATTACAGTAAATACTTCTCTAGTAGCTCAATATAAAATGGAAAATAATTCAGTCTTGTTTTTTGATAAATGAAAAACGAATCCACCTAGCCAGCATAACAGAATCCAGTCTCTTCACAGATGTCTGAACAAAATCTTTGAGAATATACAGTAACAATTCTGCAATAGCAGAGAATGACCTGATCGGACACAATGACCTAATGAGGGTTTTACACTTCCACATTTAAAACAAATTTACGATAAAAATAGGTATTAATACAAACAGCACAAGAGATTTAATCAGTGTGTATGGTGTTTATAACATTTACTGATTTAATGAAATACTTACATTACTTAATTCAGTAAAAATGAGAATTTTCTTGCAGGATTATTTGGAAGAATTACTGCACGTCAGTCGAAGGATGATGTTTCATTAATCATATGGAAACATCACTTTTTTTTTAAAGCAGAAATAAACAAGCAGGGATAAAACAATGCTTAAACATAGCTCTGTATTAAGTGAATTTCATTGACTGGCACATTAATTTAATTCATTGGTGCAAAACTTTCCTATAAAAGAGATAAACACTGATTTAATTCTATTTTTTATAGCACAACTGCATCTTCAAGCTAGTTCAAAGCTGCTCTACATAATAATATAGATCAATAATAAGAAGAACACAATTTTCAGTCTCCCTGTGTTTTAATCAATAAACACATGCACAGGCTAACAGAAAATGCTGCTGGAACATACTGTTGATAATTTCACATTTCTTCAGCAGTTAAAATCAGTATGAGTCATGCATTCATCCATTATCCTCAGTCTCTTTAATCACGCTGCCTCCTATTGTATGCAGCCTTAGTTTTGAGTGTTTGATTTTTTTATTTGTTTTTAATCCTTGAACATCTATAAATACAGTTTTGTAGCAATCTTTCATAAAGGAACACAAAAACTTCTGAATTTCTATGGCTCTATGCATTATCCACTACTGCAACATTATTTTACTAGTCCCAGCACATAATAAAGACTGTATACAGTGCAGTTCATTCTCACTACTGAACAAAGGCGTGCTTTTCTGATTTTTGACTTTATATGCATATTACTCATAGCCCTATTACCCACTAATACTCATGATATCCAGTAATCATGCAATCACACACCGCAAATCAAGGTTCTTAAAAGTAAAATGAAATCCTACCTTTATGTATCCCCATGAAACTGAGAGTAAATAGTTTGCCTCAGGCATTTTTGATTTTTTTTTCTATACTACCAAACCTAAGCTGTTCAGTTCAGTTCTTTGCTATCTGATACTGCAAAAGACTTTTAAGAAAAAAGATGCCTCCTCTCTTAATTCTTTTTGCTGATCTTCAGGTTCTCAGCAACTGTGTGCACAGGAGGCACTCTGAAATGAAATCCAACTGTGTAGTCTTCTGATTGTATAAAATGCATTTGTAAAATTCCAAGCACTCACAAGCAACGTTGAAGAGACATATTGAATGAGTTGAAGAAATATCTGAAGAGCTAGGGATATGCATATTTCCTGTACACCAGGACTTAATGAATAATGTATGTCAAGATGCTCAGCTGCTGGAAAGACTTGTTCTATCAACAGCTACCAAATAAGGACCTGAAGGGGAAGCCACAAAGAGTGCTGCTAATCCCTCCCATATAGCCTAACTAGCAGCCAATAGTACGTCACCCTAAAAGATAAAAATGCAAGGGGCTGGTGACATGAGGTAGGATAATTTCCGATTGGCCAGCACCAGGGACTCTCCTGAGGATGGAGTATTTCTTTCTTTTTTTTTCTTTCTTTTTTTTAAACAGCAAATGTCATTTAATAATGGCTTCCCTGCCTGCAGCATTCACACTCCATTCAAAAATAATTAGTTTGAGTTCTTCTACCTTTGGCAGCATTTGCCAGTTCATTTCAATGGACTCGTCATCCAAGCAGTTAAAATGAGTATTCTGTATGTTTGTTTGGCTTTCCTACTCTTTTCAGCTTTTCATATGGAATGGAAATAGATTTGAGTTTTCTTAATGAAGGGGAAAAAAAAAAAAAGTTACCAGGATTCTTGAGCAATCTTTATGTACTGTAACACTGAAAACAGGTTTCATTTTTATGACATCTAAATTACCAAATGATCTGCTCAGCCCACTGGGAGTCAGTTTTCTTTCATTCCTTTCTTTTTTTTTTCTTTTTTGTATGTGTGTGTGTGCATGTATGCATGTGGCTTTTTCTTCCCCAATTTTAGCAGAAAAAAAAGCAGCTATTCTTGAGATAAGGCTGGTCACATATCTTATACTTCCCAGAAAATGCTAAGTTTCCATGGAGAAGTCAAAAGAAATATATTAGTCCTCTCATATTCTCACTGTTATTTACTCAACTTTTGCTCATTCCGCCTTGGCAGATTAATATAATCAATTAAAGCTATACATCACCTACCTCCCCCCCCAAAAGAAAAAAAAAGAAAAATTAATTAAAAACAGCACATGTCAGTGAGCTGACTCAGAGTATTAAATACAATATCCCACCATCTGCCATCCAGAGACTAAAACTTAAATGGAGGAATACATTGCTGTGCACCACTTTATGCAAGGCATACGCATTAGTGTGGCAAATTTCTGAGACTTCACTGTACCAGAAAATGGAAGAGTGTCCTGACATGACAATGAAGAAATGCCTAAGGACAAGCTGAATGAGTGCAGCATCCAGCAAAAGCCACAGTGCTGATGCACTGGGAGATGCTGACCAACCACAGTCACAAGGGACCTTTAGGCTGAAGCGGTTTCCAGATCTCTGGATGATGCTACTCAGCAATGTCAGCAGCACTAAATGCTTGAGAAAGAATAAAGCCTGCAGAAATCAACATGGCAAAATATGGGATTAACAAATTTACTTCTTATAGCAGAGAAATGCATAACAGTGTGAAAACTGGCTACAGTCAAAAGATCATCCAGCACGTAAATATTTTCATTAAAAAAGGTAATACAAAAAGCATGTGTATTAAAAAGTTATGCCTGTCCTAGGTCTGTTAGAGTAGACGAATACAAAGTAATTAAGTTTTGAAAACAGAGGAATTATTATTGTTTAAGAAGCATTTCTGAAAAATATTTCTCCTGTTCGTTCCATTTCAGCTTTGCTGCATTACAGATAAAGCTTTCCTACACCTGCGTTACATTGTTTTCCATTTACCCACAAGAGAACACTGCCTTTACCCTAACAATACTAACTATGAAAACAATTTCATTGATTTCTCTAGTTAAATACACTGTAACACTGCCTTCCACCTTGTCTCAAAAATCACAACACGGATGACTGCGAGAGATGACTCTGAACATAGCTAAAAAGGTACAGAGAGTTGCTCCGAAATTCATAAGCAAGCTGTGACTACAGAAGGAAGGCTGTAGGAAACAAAAATGGACCTTGGGAAACCAAGCTCACATCATTTCTCTCACTCTTTTAAGCTAAACTCCAGCTCCTAATTAAAATAAGTACTGTTGCCAAAAACTAATAAACAAACAAACAAACAAAATACACCATTGTTTCAGATGAGGAATATTTAAAATATCCACTGTGTAAATTGCACAAAGTAGAAGATCAGAAGCTGGAGAGGTGGATATCCAGCAACAGGATACACCCAAGAAGATTCAACAGGGAGAAGGAAAAAACATGAAATAATGATTTTTCTATACTAGTTTCAATTAAGCAAACCATATAGAAGTGAGAAAAGTGTAATTTAAAAAGATATTAACTGAGTAATAAAATAGTAGAGAAAACAAGGATGTTTCCCACAAGCAACATTACATGAGCACTGCTCTGAAAGTAATGCCTCCTATTTTATGACGGTGGTCCATGATGTCAGAGGCAGATGTTGCTGGTCAGTAGAGGCTGAACCTGTCCTGTTACATATTGCCACATAACAGATGGTGGCAAAGTGGCACTCTGACAAAATGGTGCCTCACATGGAAGTGCATATGGAGCAAACCAGTAATGTGATTCCACCATGTGAAATAAATGGCACCCATTGACATTAATTGATGATTCCTTAACATTCATGGAGCCCAAACAGTGGATATTAGCACAGTGAGCCAGGGGATGGCACGTTTCTGCAGTGGTGACAATGACATGAAAAATGAGCAGTGATACAGACAGCCATTCACAGCTGTCACACCACAAAATGAAGAGAAGCTCCATTAGTTCATCCATGCAAACTGGAGGAATACAACCAGAGAACTGTGTACAGAACTGAATAGCAGCTTCAATGCGTTGGAAACAACGGTGGCAATGTTGGAATATCACAAAATTTGTGCCAAGTGGGCTTCACAAACGATCACCCAGAACAGGAAGAACACTGTAGACAAGTTTGTCAGGATCTACTGAACCAAACCAAGGCTGAAGGTGACAGTTTCCTGGACTGTGTTGGTGACAAGACATGGTGTCGCCATCATGAGTCAGAGTCAAAACAACTATCCATGTAGTGACATGTGAATTCCCCATCAAAGAAAGTTCAAGATGCAGCCTTCAATGAGTAAGGAAATGTATACTTACTTTTAGGATAGGAAAGGGGTGATCCTTCTGGATTTCCTAGAATTCAGGCAAACCATCAAGCCTGACAACTACATCACAACGTTAACTGAGCTGAAGGCTCAAACTTCCAGAGTCAGGACAGGGAAGAAGATAAACTTTATCTTGAAACACAGTAAAACCAAGCCCCATATCAGTCTGAATACCGCAGAACACACTGCCAATCTTGGCTGGACTTTCATACCACATCTGCCACAAAGTCTGAATTTGGTGTCTTTTGACTTACATCCGTTTGCGTCAAGGAAAGATGGACTATGCATGCAATGCTTTCCTAGCAATAACTCAGTGAAACAGTGGGTTACCTCCACTGGTACAGACTTTTAAAAGTGCAACACACAGGCTCTTGTTGATTACTGGCAAAAATGCACAGCTAATGTTGATGACAATGCTGAAAAAAAAGTGTTTAGTAGTGAACAATCTGCTCTATCAAATTGTGTTGTTATGCTCTTTGTATCTGTTATAGTTTCCATGGAAATAAATAGGAGGCATTACTATTAGAGAAATCAATGTGCATTTAGAAAGAATCAGAACCCTGAAAGGCAGAAATCTGACAGTGTCTCTTAACACCCTTAGGAAATGATAGTCATTATTTAATTAGCAAGTCTGGGTAACTTTCTCCACGAGAGTCATAAAAGAGGTGACAGAGAACGCATGAGCTGTGATGTTCAGCTTCACTGAATTTTGAAAGTCTGCAAAATGTTAATTTTGTGACAATTAAAATTTGTAAGCAGTGTGGCAGGGCAACTTCAGGCAACTTTGTCTGGGCAAAACAAAGGAAAATCTGAAATATATATACTTTAGGCATTTGCTTTGAAAAGGGGATGTAGCTATTGCTAGTAAATACTGTTTTAACCCATAAAACATTATATCCTTGAATTGTTGCAAGGCATTTGATTTAGTACAGTACAGTATTCTGCAATAGCAACCTTTTTGTTGAGAAAGGGCACAATAAATGGGTTAAGAGCCACTGTTGATGGATTTCTAACGATCATCCACAAGATGTCTTCATCTAATGGAACAGCTTTAAATCACATTCTCCAAGACCTGGAACCATCTTACAATATTCTTTTTAATTCCAGGACATGAATGAAAAAGTCATTGCTACTGAAACTTCCATGTAACAGAAAAAATGAAAAGAATAAAAAAAATGCAACAAACTGTGAGAATACAGAGGTTACAGGCAACACTTGCTTATTTAATATGAGACTATTCATGAGATCTACAATTCAAAGAACTAAACTCCAAATGTACTCAAAGCAACAAGGGAACACTGTTCACAGAGTACAAAATGGTGGAGTAGATCAAAGAAATCAGCAACTCTGAAGAGTTTATAGAATCAATGGAAAAAGAAGATAAGTAATAGGCTGGACCACATTCATTCAAGGGCTGATAGTTAAAGAAAGGCTAATGACCCCAGAAAATTAAATAATTTCAGATGAAATGCTACCTTCTAAATAACGTTTATCATGAAAGATGATTACATATCTACAAAAGCACCCTACTAGAAAGCAATTTCAACAATTTAAAGGTTGTGCCTTTGTGATGAAATAAATGTTTGGAGCAAGTTACCATAAAAGTTCATATTTCAATTTAAGCAATTATCTTTACCTCTGTACAAAGTTCTGGAGTTGACAGCACTCATACTAAAACTAATTGTTTTCTTCCAAAAGGACATGAGCAATTTCATTATGTTGCTTTTTTTTTTTCCTTTTTTTTTTTTCTCCCATCAAAGCCATGCCAGGTTTCCTCAAATACAGAAGTATTTCACCTATACTTGTGTGGAGTTCCATCCTTTCATTCATCTGTCATATAAACAGTCATGATTTGCCACAAGGACCTAGAGACGTGTGTGATCCACTCTAGGGTATACACACTAGATCTTGAGGAACACAAGACTGTCAAGGAATGCTCATGCTCATGAGTAGAAAGAATTATATCTTCAGAAGCTTGGCATAAACCCTGATCCTCTGAAGTAAAGTAACCATACTCCTTCCCTTTTCTTGGTTGCACATGAAGATTCCTTAAGCTGCGGTCAACTACAAAAATAAGGCACTACTTTTCATCTGTCCCACTGGAGATTCACAGTCTTGGTCTTCCTTCTGCACAGCAGTAACCATATCAACGTGCTCAGCTTTGAAGGCAGGAGAACAGTATTTTTCAATTCAAACACAGTGCCTCAGATCATCTACAAAACTGCATCAGGAACCTCCAAACAAATGTCTAGGCATCAGTCCTGAATGAGAGTACTCTGGATTTAGTGCATATGTGACAAAAAGAAAAACTAAGAGGAAAGCATCTAAATGCACCCCAGATTTTAGCTTTTAAGGCTTTAGGTTTGTTAAACAGGAACAGGCTACATTTTGCTCACGAGAAACAGACATTTTGCATGAACAAAATAAGAATCCCACCTGAAAAATAATAAAAAACATTTTATAGATTGACCTCTACACAGTAGAAAATAGAAACAGTTACCTCTGTTAAATCTGATTCCTACTAATCAAAAACAAGACTGTTTCCACAGGATTAACCAACTTCATCTGACAGGCTGGCATGAGCCCTCGCAGAAAAGACTCCCCACAAACTGGAAGCCCACTTACCGCTACGAAACAAGCAAAAACTGGTCATTTCATTCCACAAGCAAGGGTGTATGGATGGACTCAAATTAGCCAAAACAGAAACTGGTTTGGACCAAGAAGTAGCAGAGCAAAAAGGGACAAGGAAACTAGACCAAATCAACCACCTTCACCAATCTTCTCTGAGTTCCACCTAAGACTCCCTTACTAGATGAAGCATCTTCTAGAATTTTATTTAAAAGGAAAAAAAAAAAAAAGAGGAGGAATTTGGAATTTTATTTGGAATTTAAGTTGTTCTGACTGCAGCAATCAGCTACCACACACCAAGAGAGAAGCAGGGGTGAAGATGAAGATGCTATCAAGAGATGAACTCCACCAATGGCAAACAACTGGCGGCCGTTAACTGGAACAAAGCTCTAACTCTTCTGAAGGAGCCTCAGCTTTCAGGACCAGAACTGTAGCATAATTATGCAGCTTTTCAATAGCATAATTTTCTTGGCAGCCTTCTGTTTGTCACAGTTCCATTCACTAAACACAATGGAGAATTCTAAGCCATACTGTTTTATAGATCATTTTATTTGGGAAATGATAGATAATTCTCATACATCAAGTATGAGTACTTCATGCTGGTGAACAGACAGATGACAATGTTTGCCTGAATTTTTTTTAGTGGGAATAGACAGTAAAAAACAGCAGCTGAGTAATAAAGAGTTGAGTTGCTTCATTCATTTAAATATAAAATCTAATTTTAAAAAGTCAGCTTTCTTTCTAGTCGAATGCATAACTCAATGTTTGTATGTACTGCCCTCTAGTGATGATAGCAGCATTAGCTATGGGTATAAAGGAGCACATGAAACTTTATTAGATAATAAATTTCACAATGCAGTCCTCTAATTTCCATGCTGAACCAGGATATTAATACATATTCTCTACAATCAAATTATTTTAAATAGACACTCCAAAATAATTGCACAAGCAACCAAAATTACATCCTACTTCAGCCCATGCTTTGAGGACCAATGTCAGTCTTTTAAGACATGATATTCACCTAAAGCTTTCTTTCAGGAATTGACAGGGAACAGAAAGCCTATAACAGATTTAAAAAACAACAATAGAAACAAAAATCCTCCAGTAAATGGAGTTTAATTTCAACTAGTATGTTCCAGTTTACAGTATTCTCTGATAAACTTACCTTTCCCCTGACACACAACACCGTGAAAATAATGCAACTCAGAAAAAAGCTACAGTTAAAAGCTAATTTAGATCACAGAAAAGTGGACTGAAGCATGATTACAGATGTAGTTATGACTGCACAGCCACTGGCAGATGCAGTGACAAATAGCACAGGTAGTTATCTCTCTGTTTCACTCTGCAACTGACTGAACCAAATGCGTAACCACAAGGAAGTATTTTTGTCCACAAAATTACTACTGCAAACAGCATCTGATTAAAATAAAGAGAGCCTCTGAAGTTTTGCTGTTAAAAAACAATGCTAAAATAAAATACGCTTACTTGCATGCATGCATCACATCATAACCAGAGTAAAACTACATGTTTTCATGCATCCGAATTTATTTTTATAAAGTATTTCTGCATCGTAACAGGCAAAGCTATAAAACCAACAGGAAGCTAGCTATAGCTCAGGTCTGGATATGCTTCAAAAAACATCCTAGGCTAAAGCAAGATTTAAAAAAAAAAATCTTACATTTCTGCAATGCTAGTTGAAATACAGTTAATCCATCATGCCTTCATGTTTCTTAATAGACACCAGCATGTTTTGCTCAAAGATTCTCAAAAAATCAGCTTGAAGTGGACATGAGCTCAAGGACATTTTTAAAATTCATTTATTTTAGTTTTCACCCATTATGTTGACATGCATCTTATTTAAGGCATTTTAATGATGTGCATCTCTTGCACCTCATTGTGCCTCTTGCACTTCCATGACAACCAATTTTGCAGCAAACAATCTCAAACAAACCTTTCAAAAAACAGCTTATAGTTACAGCTACAGTACCAAACAGTTTCATACTCCATACAATAGCCACTCTCAGGTCTTCTGATGACACCAAGAAAGGAAACCACGAACACTATTCAAGTGAAGGTTAAGATTTAGGACTGATTATAGGAGTATATACTCCTTTAAGGAGATCTTTCTTGGACAGATTCAAGAACAAAAACAATATTTACTCATCTCCTTTCCTTAACACTTGTGTTACATTCACAGTAGATATAGTAACTTGTACAGGATGGTACATAATACTTAACAGCAAAACAATTCCCCCCAAAACAACAGCAACAAAAAAACCCCACAAACAAAAGAATACAATTAAAAAAAAAAAAAGTCAGACACAGGACAAAAGTCAAAGATATGTCTTACTCCTTAAAACTGTGTCTACGGATGACACAGCAGGTCATTTTTAGTTACATCTTTCTGTCCACTTACTCTTAGACACTGCCTTAAGGAGGTTATGCTAGTATGTTTTTGGGCACTTCATCTCAATTCTTTTAACTGCATATATATACGCATGTCTTTTGAGCAATGATGGTCGAACAACCACAGCACTGCTATCAGCCTTACTCCTTTTTGTCTGCAGCTAGAGAAGAATCATGCTTCTCCAACTGCTTCTACAAAATGAAGGGACAGAGCCAGATGAAAATCAGCCCTGGATAAAGCTTCACGATCTGGCTTATACTGTTTTTTCATATAATCAAGAATCCTTAAGAGTTGTAAGGGACCTCTGAAGGACATCTAGTCCAACTCCCCTGCAGTGAAGAGGGACACCACAGCTACAGCAAGTTGCCCAGGGCCTTATCCATTCTCACCTTGAAAAACACAGGCACTTCACTGGCTTGCCTTTTCTTTGTTATGCTTTCAGTCACATTATTTTCCAACAAATACGCACTGCCCCATTCACAAAGTGCAGCCCTGGACAAGGATGTTTTTCAGGACAGCAAGTAGATTAAAATGGCACATTTTGCTGTAAGCAGAGTCTCAGGGCTCGTACTTAGGCTACAGTCATTTTACAAACCACTATTACAAAAAGCAAAGAAAAAAAATGAAAAATAAAAAAACAGGGAGTCAAGAAAGAGACATGACCTACTATATATGTACCTCCATACAATAACTACACTTACTTCAGTGCAGCTGAGCAGAGAATTTCAGTCCAAAGACATACCAAAAACAAAAAGTAAACATATCAGTGGTACTGCAAAGACATAAGACTTCAGTAACACCCCTAAAGCTACACAGTACTATTGCTGGAGGAATGCCAGAGTTAACAAGAGTTACTGTACCATGGAGATGGACATGTGCATGACGTAGTCTCAGCTAACTGCCCATCCCGCAGCACTCTAGTTCTTAGAGCTTGTAACACGTTGCCCAAACTACAACAGGTCCAGGAACGTTCTATTACAGCTTATTGCATATGTTAGATTTACAAGATGCATTTGTGTAATACAGCACAAGAGCAGTTGTGTTAAATGATAGCAACAGTTTCCTTACTGTGTAGTTAAAAGCCTTTCCTAAAGCAACTCAAGCTAAATCCATAAAGGTATTAACACGAAAGAAATGATAAGCTCAGTTTTTCTAATACCAAAGCTCTCTGAAAACAAAAAAGTTGTCATCTAAATATCTTGAAAAGATGATCACTTTTGCTTTATTTCTCCCCTAAAATATATTTTTAGGGAATTCTAACAGTTTTGTCTTACTGAAAGGATTTGGCTTTAAACACTATCAGACTAAGTTTTTCTCCTCTTCCTAGCTCACATCTAGTTAACACTTGCCTAACTACCAGCCTCATCTAACATAGCTGGTGAAAAATGAAAGCAAAAGCTCGCCACCAGTAACAAACAGTATCTCAGTACGTATTCATTAAGCATGCCACAGACCTCATGCAAAACTCTCATTCTCCCCTTTTGTCCTTTCCTGTGTATTGTTTTTGACTTTTTACTTTCCCCTCCATTCTAAGTGTTAATTTGGGCTAATAAAGAGCTCTGTAATAAAATGAATATAAAACACAAAATTATCTGAATGACTTAAGCATATTATACACATATTACATGTTTAGGATGTTTGTGTCTCTGTATGTATGTGTATCTGCATGTATGTACATGTATGTTTGTGTATGTGGGTGTATCTACTCACAGACATGTACTGCAGCATAGCTACAAGATTCTTGTAGACAATACTGTGCATGTTTGCAGACAGGTATGCCTAACAAATCTGCAAGGAATGACGACTCCTAATTCACCAAGCTATAACATTATATTTGTTCAAAGAGTGATAGAACTAGCAAAAAAATGAGCTTTAGAGGTAGTGCCTATTTGATGTAGAAAACTGGCTTGCTGTGTAGAAACAAAATTCAGCCTCGATGGTATGGCTGCATTCATCTCCCTTCTGCCATAACGTGACATTCTTACTTTAATGAGGTGTTCCTACTGTAGACCTGGCCAAGCACATGTTTTAACAGTTCATCAGAAACCTTGTTGAATGGTAGCCATTTCATACTAAAACAAATGAGCCTTTTTAAGAACTTCTTAAAGCTTCAGTGATACTTAACACATATGCTGTTCTTGCAAAAAAAGCAAAAATTAAAACTAATATGGCACATTTTTTCTAGTTTAATATACACAAAAACCAGACATGAACAAAAATTAATTTCTACCCTTAGGACTACTACTGCTTAGCTTATAAAATCTGACAGAAGGTAAAAGCAATCCTGTGAAACGAAAGAACAATTATACTACAGACAAAAGCAAAGAACTGTGGACTGAAGAAACACTACTAATACTGACACAAGCTCAATACGGCTCTGACACATACATGCCTTAGCAAGCTCCTATAAATCAGACCCTGAAAATATCAACATTCTGAAAGAGGCTACAAGTTGTTTCATGCAGTTTGTTGGCTCAGATTCCATTTCTCATTGAAGCATGGCTTATGTACTGCTAACTAAAGTGTATTTGATGGTGTCACTGTTCTTTCAAGGAAAAATAACACAAAAAACAGGTTCATTAACAAACAAATACTTCCATCGTGTCCTCCATGTCTTTCTTTTGTTTCATAATGTATTTAGACCATAAGCTGTAAACAGATCTAAATGTAGAAAAATGAAGATCTGTCTATCCAAAACAGCACAAATAGTCTCATCCACCATCTTGTATGCATACATACAAACACAAAAATCCTGCAGGTCTGTTTTTATCCACTGCTCTCACGTGCCCCATGTCAAATGAAGCAAACAAACACAAAACCGGAGTGGTTTCCTGTTCCACAGTCAGGTACAATGCGAGACTGGGTTTCCTGGTCAACATGAAAGAGAGATGAAGATGAGATAAAACCAGGCCAAAGGAAGCTCAACAATTTCCCAAACTGCACACTTGGTACCTATGCGTTTTATCTCTCTTATAAAAAGCCCCAGTATTTGCATGAGGAATCTTGCGGTATATTCATGGAATTTCACTGAAGCCCATAATTTATCTCTTATCATTCATTTTTGGGGCATAATGTCTCACTTTGTGCTTGCATTAAAGTGGCATTAAAACTGCGTGCTACGTTGTCTGACACCCAGTGCTTCTCAGTGACTGTGTGTTTGCCAATCTGTCCTGCATTTCGCAAGGTTCAGGTCAGGCCACACCAGGGAAGTGTTACTTGAGTGCTGGGAAGGAAAAGCTCTGTAAACAGTGACACATCCACATCTGATGGGGAACACTTTGCTGCTCTGTGAAAGCATGGATGTGTGCATTTGGTTTCAGCAACCCTACCTAATCTCACACTGCAGCAAAGGAGAAGAGCTCTCCAGCTGTTCCAACTGGGCCTCAGCCAGGCAGCAACAAACTGGTAAAATCTTTAACCTTCAGACAATGGAGGTGCTGTGTAGGCCATCATTTGTAATATGGACAAAAAGGATGAGGCAAAAGATTGAAGGACTTGAGCAGAACAAACTCCTGGAAAGAATGCTCTTCAAAAGCATCAGGAAAAACAACTGTGCATCAGGAGGTGCATTGGACACCTGGTTCTTCCACCAAGCTAGACCTGCAGCATCAATATATCCTGTGAACATTTGTTCCCCACTACCAGACACCGCAGAACGCTGACAGCACAGAACAGCAGCTCAGGCTCATTCCAGTGCTCCACAGTCAATATACCTTGTAGACAGGAGCTGGCTGTAAGCTCGCCAGCTTACAGTCCACAGGCCACAGACAGGTACCATACCAAACCTGGCTATTTTTTGTGCTTACTTCAGTTAAGGTAGCTACAGTGAGCCAGTAAAAATAAACAAACAAACAAAAGTAATGAAAAAATGCCCACACCTTTTGCCCTTTAATACACTCCAATCAGAGTGGTACTACTGTTTTAAAGGTTTTACTACAAGCTCTCTCATCCAAGAAAATCTCACCATTTGTTATGAAATGGATCTAACAAGAAAAGCACCAAAATTACCTCATGGAGTCAAGTATTATATAGGGAGATAAACACATAGGTTGCATTAAGTCTCCTACTTATTCCCACTGAAACTACAACATACACACAGACCATAATAACATGCTTGTAAAAATCTGCATGGCTGTCTGGAACGTGGTTTGTATTTCATGTTGCTGTTGACAGTGCTAAAATGCACCACCCACTGCCTCACTGTACTCATATCCACTGTTTTGACCTCCAAAGATGTCCAGCAAGCATTGATGAATGTCAGCAGGTGCCACACACAGCACAGTGAGGCAATGGGTGGTGCATTTCAGCAAGGACACAGTGTCTGACCTCTACCTCTCCAGATTTTCAAGAGCAAATCATAGAATGGCTTGGGTTGGAAGGGACCTTTAAGATCATCTAGTTCCAGCCCCTCAGCTATCAACAGGAATACCTCCCACTAGACCAAATCCAGCCTGGCACTGAATGTCTCTAGACAGAGGGTATTCACAACTTCTCCAGGCAATCTGTTGCAGTGTCCCATCACCTCACAGAAAAGAATTCCTTCCTAATATCTAGTCTAAATCGACACTCTTCCAGTTCAAAGCCACACTCAACCTGTCACTACTTGCCCTTATAAAAGTCCTTCTCCAGCCTTGCTGGAGTTGCATAGCTTATTTTTTGCAACTGAGAAATTGCTCTATCAAATAGTACTGTTAATGCTTTTTGTATCTATTGTAAGTTTCCACGGAAAATAGGAGGCATTACTTTGAGACCAACCCAAGTAGTATGAGGTATATAAGCAGAAATCAAGTTTTACTACACCCTCATCCATGTACTCAACCCCCGTAACATTACAGTAGGTTGCTCCTGAGCAGTCATGGTTCAACCGAGTGCCAATAAAATGGTATTTACAAGGAAACCATTTTATAGCTAAATCAATATTTCCTTTGAAAATGCTCAAATACAGCCTTTATTTAATAATTTCCAGTATGTACCATGAGGCCATACTATAGTCATCTTCTGTAAACACTGCTTTTATTCATGGCTTAAACATATATATAGAATATGTATATAAACAGGTATTATATTGTTAATTAATTTCCTTTTCCATTTATAATTTAGGTCACTTGTGAACTCCTGTGTCACTTCTTGCTTGAAAAAAACATATCAATGCCAAACAAGACTAATATGCTTTAAATAAATCTGGCATCTTCATTTTTGACTGGCATTTTTATTTTTCTAGTAAGAAAAAAGTGAAGATGTAGCTCCTGTTTTTAAGTACAGTGTTTGGAGAAGCTGGAAAAGTCCTGAGTAGTGCATGAAACACTAGAGATACCTAATTTATGTGTTTAGACAGAGGCTCACACTCATGCATCTTTGCTGTAAAAAGCACAGAAACAGTAAAAAGTCTCCTACAAATTAAATTGTTTTCCAGTTCTTCAGAGCTCCTGCTCAACAGTTGATTCAACCAGCTCTTTGATAAAGAGATAACAGAGCTAAATAAGATTATGGGCAGAACCCAAAGCCTGATGGAACTAATTTACAGACATGAGATCAAGTTCTAGCTGAATCCAAATGAATAGAGTAGTTCAACTGCCCCAGGGTCTGGAAGGCATCGCTCTGGTGCCACCTTCCAGCCCTTCGTGCTTTCACTCAGGCACTAAACAAGAAAGCAAACCTAGGAAAGTTCATTTCTATACAACTCTTACAGTCAGCTAGATAGTTGGTTTCTCATCTGATGCAAATTCTACAAAAATGTGTTAGGATGTAACATTTGATAACTTTAACTGATAAAAAAGTTAATTTTTAAACTCACTTCACAAAATTGACATACTTTTATTAATAACTGCTTAACTCTATATAATATGTGTAAAAACTATGCTCCTAGCTTAAAAAAAAAAAAAACTTTTTTTTTTTTTTTTATGACTGATTGCTCAGGACACATTAGGTAATGCTTACACCCAGTACTGTACAGTCCACCATAAGCATAACACATACTTCTGCTGACTAGAAACAAATATTTGCCTTGCTTGCTGTTCAGCTTGCTGCTGTCTTCATCCACTCATGTAAAGTAACAGACAAAACAGAAACACCTATTCTTGATTGGAAGACTTTCCAAGAACAAAAGGATGCAGATCTCTCAGCTTTGTAAGCTCACAACACAGTTGGAAGTTCTCTGGCCATAGGAAAGGATGGGTCAAATTAGACCTCACACCGCCACACTGGTGCTTGCGCCCTGTGACACAGGGCAGCGATCCCAGCCATGCTACATGAGTCCCAAAGGGAAAGTGCATCACCGGGCAGGATGCGGGCAGAAAGGCAGACTGCGGAGCAGATAAGTTTGTACACTGTTTCTGCACAGCAGCCAAGGCTCTGGGTAAGGAATCAGAGAAGAAAAGAGAGATAAAACCCCATCACCCCTCCTTCTAGCAGCAATTAAGGTGCAGTTTCATTCTTAGACACACACTATTTAAATGATGGAGAGGAGGAAAGATTTAAGAGCCAAATCAATCCTCTGATCTCCTACTTAGGTCTGTTTGCCAGCTTTAGTTTCCTACAACCAGGAAATTATTCAAGCTCTGATAATAACTGAAAGAGCAAAACAAATCCCAAAACCCTATGTACATTGGCATTGTTTTAGTTATACCACTTCTAAAGAACTGAAGATCTAAAAGATCCATCACTATAGGAATAACAGCTATCTGGAAAGAAAAAAACCCACAACACAAGAATAAGATTATTTTTTCTTTCTGCTGTTCTGCTTTATCCCAACAGCACAGTTTTATTTTTCTTTAACATGGCTATAACTCATATTTCACATGGCTGAAACTGTGAAAGAAAGATCAGACTACAGATGTACATCTCTGACAACAAAAGAAAAAGCAACATTTAAGTTTATAAAGCTAAATGATAATATTTGTTTCTGCAGAAGTTTTCCAGCATGCTTTACCTTCTAGTAGAATTTAGCCATTATATTAAACAAAGAAACAAGCAACCACATACTAAGCTCTAAATGCAGGGATGTACTGAAGGCTGTCTAAGAAATCCCAAGCACTATGTACGCATCAGCCACCTGCATCACCTTCACAGCAAAAAGCTCTCTTAAAGAATTTGCCCAAAATAAAGCCTCTGAAGCCTTTTCAGCAATAACAAAATAAAATAAAATAACCTGCAGCAAATCGCCCCCAGTCAGCAAATGTACACATCTGCTTTCACAACACTATGAAAATAGGAAAAAGGAATGAAATACCAAATTATCAAGTGCAATCTTACCTGAGTCCAGTATTCAAATATACAAAACTATGGCCCTATTTCACAGCATAAGAAAAATACAATCATTTTACTGAGAAATATGAGCTCTGGGCTTCAGTTTGTGCATCCACAGAGATACACTATGATTTGTCAACTAATTCATCACATTACCATTTCTCAGAAGTAAGTTTGCACAGAAATTTTCCAGCTAAAGTGTTCACTTACAGTGAAAAATAATTTAATTTAAAGACACCCTTACATACTTAATTTCAGATTTTTTTGTTTCTTTGTTTGTTTTGTTGGTTTGGTGTGTGTGTGTGTGTGTGTGTGTGTATGTGTGTGGGTTTTTTTTGTTTTTTTTTTGCAAGCTGTATTCCTGCCAGTAGTGTTTCATAAAACCTCTGATGCACACATACAGAACAGCTCTGTAAATCCAGCAAGACACTTCGTTAAGCCACAACAGCCTGCACGCACTCCAAAATGGCAGCCTCATCACTGCCCGTTGCCATGGCCACAACATGCGTCAGGCTTGCATTTCTTTCCCCCCACTGCCCTGTTTGCTTATGGCAGGCCTAGGTGCTTCCTATTATGGTGCCCGCGGCAGCTGCTGGCAGCGTGCGGCAGGGGACAGAGGTGCTGAAGCATCCAAACATGCTAACTGCCACGCCGGCCGCCTCAAGGAACGTTAATCAGCCTGAAGTGTAACGAGCAGGGCTGGGCTGGAGTCCTTTCGGCTCCAGCTGTCAGTGGCAGCAAACGCTGAACGTGGCTCAGCTAATGCTGCGAAGGGAGAATCCCGGGGAACCACATGCTCAGAAAGCAACGCAAATAACGCATTCTGAAAGATGTCAACTATGTGTCTGTCTCTACCAGTTCTCAGATGCTCCTCCCGAGTGTCAAAGAGACAAGCAATTTAATTCCCATTACAAGGCCAATGCAAAAACGTGTTCCCCATTATCTTTCAACTGCAAATCCAGTGCTTTACAGCTTGTTTTCAATCATTTCAGCTTTAACAGTGGAGAGAACTGGGTCTGTTCCACACGAAGAGGATTCTAAGGGGAGATCACGTTGCTCTCCACAGCTGCCAGAAAGGAAGTTGTACTAAGGTGGGTGCTGGTCTGTTTTCTTAGGTGACAAGTAATAAAACACAAGGAAACAGCCTCCAGTTGCATCAAAAATAGATTAGATTAAACATTTGGAAGAAGGTAAGGATGGATTGGGTCCTGGGCATCCTGATATAGCTGCAATATCCCTGCTCATTACAGGAAAGTTGGACTAGATGACCTTTAAAGGCCCCTTCCAACTCTAAGGATTCGATGCATGAAAAAAGTCTACTGTTTTCATGCTCATTTTTCAATAAAACATGCCTAGAGATGAACAAGTCCACAAGAACAAGTGTGTATTTGGCAGTCTACTTCTTAGTTGCATCTGTTCTAAAAACTCTCTTACTCTTCTGATGAAACACCATTATCTTGCCTTTTCTTCAGTTATTTGCTAAACCCTTCTGTGCTTTCGTCTGTCATTCTTTACTCATGGAGCTACACTACTTTTCCAGTGTCTCACTGACAAAGTTTATAGAAACACTGCTGAAGAGCACAGCCAAAATATCAACTCAGGCGTTTGCCCAAACCAGTGTTGAAAGCTAACAACTGCTTCCTTGGGTCATCAAGTACACGTGAATCATATCCTCACTTAGCAAATTACTCTTCATTTAGATCACCCCTTGAAGCTCCAGTGGGTAACTGATGCATTGTGAAAAATCACTGTTTCTACATGAAATAAATTGTTCAGGGTGAGCTATCTTAGTTTACATTTTATAGAACATCATAAACACTGACACCTTGAGAAAAAAGTAAAAATATTTGGCATCTTAATTTCTGTCTCTTGCCCTAACTTTTTCAGTACTAATTAGTGCAGCACTGCCTTCCTGAATCTATCTAGCAGTGCCAGTGTACAATAAGATAAGGGCATTTCACAATAAAATTCCACCTTATCACTTCAAGAGAACGCTAGTGGTCCTTCCTTTAAATTTGATTTCTGATCATTAAAATATCAATAGCTAGTCATTTTGCTCTTGGCTACTAGAAAAGTCATCCTTTGTACAACTGTTCACACCAAATTGCCAAAATCAGTTTAGGAAAACAACATTACCACTACAGTTGGCAGCATGAGGTTGTCTCTGATTCTGGTTAAGATTATTCCGTTAATGCTGTACAGTTGAATTCGAACATAAAAACATCATACAGTCTAGTTAAATACATTAATCCTTACTTGACCAGGTTCTTTAAATCATATAAACTAATGCATTTGAAAAATACATATCTTTATATCCATCAAAAAACAGACTTGGCCTAATGGATCGGAATAATATTACTGATATAAAAGAATGGCTACAAAGCTGCAGCTCACTATGTATCTCCTGTAATCTATCCATTCCAGAAAAAGTGAACTCTGGTTTTGTTTTGATATGTTTGTATGAATGTGAAATATTTATAAATTTCTTCAAAAAAGCAGTTTCACAGGAAAGAAAGAAGGTAATGTTTCTGGTTAATAGGTGGTGTTCATGAGTGCAAGCAGGCAAAAGCTACCAATAACACATACTAAATTAGTTCAAGAGAATGATGAAGGAGCTTAAAAACCAGCCTAGACTAGAATGTATTGAAATAATTACTACCTTGTTAACATTTTGCCAACATCTAGTGTTGATGAGAGTGGACTGCATTCAGACTTTCTGAAAGCACACTAAGGAGTGATCTTTCTAGCTGGAAAACAAACTTCCATCTGTAAGTGTGTTCAGTGAAGTCCTGCTGCTGAGCTGTGCCATATGGACGCTCTATGTGGACAGCAAACATGAGCACGTAAAAGTGGGAGCAAGCACCTCTGAAATATATTTTCAGTTACTGACTTCAGCAACCACAAACACATCTTAATCACTCGGCATCATATATTCTGGGCTGTTTTAAGGATATCCATGTTACTTCCACACTTTTTGTACAAATTCAAAACTATTTTGAACAGGGAAAGATGGGCTACTGCTATGCAAATCTACACTAGTAAATTAATTGTGAGTCTGGTATTTCTTAGCTACATTAATATAATAAGATGCAAATCAACCAAATTTAACTGGAAGGGCTGCTTTCAGTTTAACTTCTTTCTGTCCTTTTGATTTCCCTCCCCAGCTAAAGCCAATAACAAAAATACACCAATAAACCAACAGCCTTTCCCTAAGCAATTATGAGAACACATTTTAGTTAAATACTTTCTTGCTAAGGAATCTGATAGAAGGGTTCAGTCAACTCAATTTCACTAGCTGATCAATTTCAAAAGCTGCCGCTTTTGCTTGCTTGTGTTTGTTTTTTTTCAGCTATGCACATGGCTGGCTGCAAGTACCTATAACTAGGAATGCTAACCATATTAAGGACGCCATTCATCTGTAACATGCTTTATTCTATGGTATGTCTCCTAAATGTGGGAAGTTTTGGCAGATGATGCAAACCAAGCCCCTTGCTAACGTAACTGAGACAAGAGAATGGTTTCTTAGGGCAGTTTCTTTATGACTGACGTTTCTGTTCACACCACATTCATTGTACCATAACTTCAGACAATAGCAGAAGTTGCCTGAAAACACAAAATTAAAAGGAAAAAAAAAAAGAATTGCCACATCTCTCTGAAATGCTTCATACCTCACCATCTAAATTTGATTACAGCAACACACTACAAACAGGAATTCTTGGCTCTAAACACTGTCATGAGCCATAAGCAGCTACTCATGCCTTTCAGTAGCCACCAACTCCATCTTCATCGTTAAGCAAGAAGTTATGAAGTACTCATGTTTGTAATGCTTTTTCCAATTAATATCTTTTACATAAAATATGTTTCAATGCAATAAGAAGATACATTGATGTTTATGATTTAACTTTAGATAATTAAAAATCTGGAAAATACTGCAGTTTCCAAATTCTCCATTATGGTTAAAGTCTTTTTCCTTGGATGTAGCCATAGTTATTTTCTCCATATGATTTTGTCTACATTATTCTCTATCATTACACTACAAGAGAAGTATCTTTCATTCTGTGGCATTTCCTATTATTAAAGGAGCTGCAAAAAAAAAGTCTGTTTTTGTGATGGTTTAGGCCATTTGCTTATATTTATGGAAAAAAATATTGAGTTATTCATTAATTAAAAGCTAGGCAATAATCCTAGAAGACATTAACAAGCTTAAAAGTATTATAAGAGATGCAAAAATCAATTACTTTTTTTTTCTATAATTTAAAGCAGAGATTGAATCTGCAAGATTATGGGTTTCTGACTTTAAAAAAGTCTTGAAATGCCACTATACTTTATTTATCACTACAGATCAAATCTAGGCTCCTAGGTTTTCAAATCATAACTGCCCTGTTGCATTACAGGGTGATGAGCATGTGCTAGTTCTGCAAAAAAGGGAAGGGGCAGCTCCAAACCCAGATGTTTAGCATGGCCCACCACACTCACTTCTGTCTTTCTCATCAAGAGATCTAGATCTCCAACGGGGCAGGTGTTCCCAAGAGACCTACAGCTCCAAAAATCCTGCTTCTGACCTTAGAAGTGCTGGACTTTCCTCATTTTATTTCTCCTCATTTGACACCACCCTGACAGCCTCTAAGAGGAAACACACACATCACAGATGAAATTTGACCATAACTGAATTGACTTCACTACTCTGTTCTCTTGTTTCCGAGACAATGGACAGGCTGGTAAGTGATAAGGAGGTGCAAGCCATCTGCTGGAGAGCAAGCTTCAGCCATTATCTCCCTGTGGCACAACTTTGCACAGTTTAAAGTGCTGTCTCCTTATTACATAAATACATATATATACACACACACGTATATATATACACCTTGCACGTCACTGCCGTTACCCAAGGGCAAGTCTTCTGTTCTCCAGAAGCATGAGTCCTCTGACTTGGCAGCAAGTAAGGTTGCACACAAGGAGCAACAGTCCAGCCCAGAAGTCTTTGAATTCTTAAGTTCTGGCTTCAGTCCATGAAAACAGAGGAGTGCAGCTGGGAAGGAAGTCCTTCCTCACCTCTACAGTCCTCTTTTCCTCTTTTCTCACTCTGAAGTATAAGTAAAGTTGTGCGTAAATATACATCAATTAAAACTCTGTCTCCCTGGCTCACCACTTTATCAGGATCCCTTCTCACTGTGCAAATGGAAATCCTTGATAATTGTTTTTCCTGATGCTGCATTCAAACAAGCTTTTACTCAAAAACATCTGTCCCCTACTTAATTGTAATCTTCATCAGAAGCAGCACGTTAAAGAGCTAACCAAATCCTTGGATATTCCTAGAAAGGTCTGGGAACGTCAAGAGCCAATTAAACTATCACGTCAATGAGCCAAGTGCTATGGGACTGCCAGACGTTATGTAAGAGGACTGTCACAGGATAAGCTCCATCAAGTTTTTCCACCTTGGTATCCATGCTCTTTACTTCTGAAAAGCAAGGCAGAGTTTCTGTCTACTTTGCAACTATTTAGTCATGATAACAATAAAGTTCTTTGCTACTCATTGCCAGCATGTACTTTTCATGTGCCATAGCTGAAACATAAGAGAATGACTGATGTTTAAATGCTTTTAAATGGATATGACAGCATTATCCTTTCCCCTAATTGGAAACAGGTCACTCTAATCTGTGGCTAGGACAGAAGAGGATACAATTTTATTTTGGCTGAGCTTTCAGATTTGGAAAAATCATGAGACAATAACGCTCTTACGAATGAAATTTCTGAAGACAAGGTTATAAATGGGAGACAATCTGTTACGAAAGATGGTGCTGACAATTCGAAACAAAGACAACACTGACAACTAATCTGTTAATAAACGATCGAGCTACATCAGCTACTTTCATCAGTTTTACAATCAACTCATCCAGGCTCCCATAGAGTTACTTACTGGCTACTGTGCCATCCAAGCTTTTCTACAGAATAAAACACAGGGATGCAGGCAGCAGGAGCTCTTTCCTGCCACTGGGACACCCATCAGTGGTAAAACAAAACTTCTGTTTGAACCATGTCAGGGAATTTATACAAAGCCCATTATTTCAGCTAAGTGATTAGTTTAGCTTCCCTCTTCCCTTGGATATTACGTTAACTGGCTCCCTATTGCCTTTGTGAGCCTTTTAACACGGCAGAGGAGGAAAGGAAAAATTCTTTTTAGCAGCAGGAAAATGCGATTATAAACAGTTCTAATTGGCAGGGGACATGAGGAGGGAATGTGAAAAAAAAAAAACCAAAACAGAAACTGTGCATATTTCAAGTTGCCTGTTTCCTTCATGAATAATCTTCATTTGCTCTAAATTTTTACATCTTGGAAACTGTATTTTTTTAATAAAAAATCATTTAAATTTCTGTCTGAACATAAGTAACAAATAAGGACCACAAACATTTATATAACTACTAACACCTACAGTCAGTGTTACATTACGGTAATCCTCAGAAAGTAGATGGTAGGTAACATTGATGCTCTAGTCATCTTCACTCAAAAACCTCAGGAGGATTTGGACTAGCAGCTAGCACCAGGAACTGTCTGTAAATAGACTTCAGCTTTAATATGGGAACATCTTCACATACTGGTGCACACACTGAGCAACATAAAACAGTCCACATTTTAAAGAGTATTTTCATAGTCATCATGGTCAAACTAAATTGTCTTCTCAGCTTTGATACCTACAAAAGATTCTTGAAGAAATCACCTTTACATAAGCTTATACAGTGGGAAAGAAACCTCTGAAATAATCTTTACATTAACCTCCGTGGATCTTTTCCACACTCTTGCTCATGGACAGTTGTCAATAAATCCTGCAAAAAAATCTGAATTTAATTTAATTTGCAGTTAATCTTTGTTAACTGCAACAAACTCGAAATTCAAACAAAAGACTAAACACAATCTGAAACTTTTCCATTTCAAACTTCAGGCACCAGAAGCAACACACTAGTGATGCTTGCAAAAATCATGATTATAGAAGTGAAAATATATTTTTGCATATCAGTTTCATTTTAAGTATTCATGTCTGACTGATTTACAATTAGTGCTGTCCAGTGGAAAGCTGTTGCTGCATCTTTTTACTGGCTGACACATTCATTTGTTGTCTGTCAGAGTAGCAGCTGGAAGTCCAAATCCAAAGTCATGGACTTAATACTGAAGAACCACGTGTTGGAAAAAGACAGTTCTTCTCCCATTCCTCCCAGTTTTTCTCCCATTAAAAAGGTGACATTTTCACCTATGACATTTTGCTTTTATCTTATAAGGCAGAGAAAGGAAGCTAATCATAAAAAAAAACAAAATAGTGAATTACATTATATATGTATGTATATATAAATATATATATTTATATATATACGTATATATAAAAAAAATTTGGATCAACTTGCAACCTTAATATTTTAAAAAGATTACCTGCTTGTACAAACATAATGAAAGTTAGGAATCACAATCGGCAAGCTAATAGCCCTATAAACACTATAGTTTTCAGAGATATCACTCACTGTTAACAGAAATATTTCAGGTTACTATCTCTGGAAATAAGAAGTTACACAGGGGCATCTGATTATTCCTTGGGTCCTGCCTAGAGTGACCCCAATTAGTAAGGCATTTCCTCAAATTAATTTAGTTCTGTTCAAACAAATATCACAGATAAATAAATAAATAAATAAACATTGATAGAAAGACAGTTCACAGATGGTAGCCGAGAGCTTTTCTCTGTTTTGTTTGTTTTTTTTTTCTCCAATGCTATAGGTAGCCTTTACATGTTGGGCAAAAGCTCTTACCTAGAAAACAACTCAGCTCCTCTGCCACTCCTGTTCATATAAATAAACCAAGTTAACAACAATGAAAATGCTATAATAAATATTGCAAGCTACTTGTTAAAGAAAACCAGATAAACGAAAAAGCAAACATGGTGAGAAACCATGCTTACACACCCACACAGTGACCCTTTTCCTGATTTTCTCGTGATTTTTACTCTTGGTATAAAGAGTTGGGTAACCCTGGATATTCCTGCTGGTCTGTGTTTTATTTACTCAGCTACCATTCTCCATAAACTAAAATACTATCACTTATATATACACCTTGCAGAGATGTTGCAGTTTGCAGTTATGTTAAAAAAGGATAACATATAAATGGTATTGTATAAACGCTGAATTTACTTTAGTAATCAAGAATGAATTGATTCTTTAGAAAATCTAAAATTAAAATCTTCCTGCACTGAGTTTTCTTACATTACTGCATAAGCTCACTTATTTATATTAAAAAAGAGTTCATACTATAGTTAATATGTGTTAGTATATCAGAATTATATAAAAACATCTGAAAGATGTCACAGAGATTTTTATACAGGGGAGAAAGATTTTCTGAAAAGGGGGAAAGAAAAAAATTCCCTTAGGAATAGAGTATAACCTCCAAAACTGGAGGGTGGCTATTCCTTGCCAGTACAGTAATATCAGACTCTTCCTACATACTGCAGTGCAAAATACTATGTAGGAAAGTGCTTTGGACATGTACATCCATATTTGATAGATCAAGCAGACTGAGGCAATACATTACTGCAATACAAAATTCCAGTTTTGTTATAAAGCTCAGCATCACTCTTACTGACTGACTCTCAGAGTAACCACAACAAGGTTCAGTGCATATCACCCTCATCTGCACAATGCTATATCTGAAATAGGACAACAAACTTTTTCTAAATCACATTTTCCTTTCCATTTGAACAAGCATGCATGGAGAGCTTACCCAAGGAAACACAAGAAAAACAGTATTAGATGTAGCTGTTTGTCAGAGAACTGGGAGAACTCAAGAATTCACTCATAATCAGTTGTCTTATACCAAAGCTACCTTGTTCTTACTGTTCATAACATACACCACATGTCTGCATAAGGGAGATAACAAACAAATACGCAAGGATTTGGTGAAATAGTGGTGATACAAACATAGAAAGGACACTGGCAGGCATTCAGACTTGTCAGTAAGATAAGAAAGGCCCCAAGACCAGCTATGATCATACACCTTTTGGAACAATGCTAATTCTACCGCTGGATTCATGAAGTGCTGAAACAATTCCAAGACTCCTCGCTTTGTACCTTTATGGCACTTACCCAACATATCCAGAATAATTATATCTTTCAACTGGCAGTGAAATCTGAAAACAGTTCTGAGAACAGGGCAACTTTTAAGACAGACACTTAATTGCCATTATGAGCGTCTAAAGACAGGGGAAGCACAAGGAGCAATAAAGAAACAAACTGGTTTTATCACAGGACAAACTGCTCAGGAGCACTAACAGCCTGTGTCTCACCTACAGCTAGGCTCCAGACCCAGCTAAGAGGAACGGGTTTTTGGTAGGGGAAAACAAAGGGGACAGCAGCTTTCAAAGGAAGCATGAACTGAATCAAAAATGCTTCCAATTATCTGATTTAGGAAAAAAACAAAAAACAAACAAAAAAACACTAATTTCAACTATAATGGTTACATAAGACATCATTCTTTCTCATTTTACATATTGCTCCGTAAATACTTGAGATATCTGCTAACAAATGTAAAGATAAATTCTGAAGCAAAACAGCAGGCTTACTAATTTGACTTCAGAAATTTACGCCAGCAACATAGCTACATGTTGTTGTAAACCAAAATCACAAAGGAAAGCATGCACATGAATGAAGTGCAAAACTGCAGAACAGGCGAAAAGAGTTTCCATGCACAGCAGCACCCAGCACCCAGCACCCTCCATGGGCACCGTGAGCTTCAAAGAGAAGCACATCTCTGACCTTGCTATCCGTGCTGGCAAGTAACAGACGTACTGGCACGGACGGCAGTTACGTTGGCCATCAGCTCCGTGTGCGTTCCTCCCGAGGACGCCGCGTTAGGGAACACAAGCACTTCTATTTACAAACGAAACCCGGCTGGTACTGCAGGCGGAACCAAGCGCTCCCTGCCTCCAACACACCTCGCGTCGCCAATTCCCACGCACTTTCTTATACCAGGTCTCCAGCTCGCGGTGGGACGAGCGTGAAACCCATCAGACCAAAGCCGGCTTGCGCTGTGACAGCGCACAGGGTGCACGCGTGACTCCCCCCGTCCGGGCGCATCTCGCAGCACGCCTCCGCCTCACGGCAGCGCCCGACCCCGCGCCCCACGCGGCACAGCGGCCCCTCCTACGGGCACGGCGGGGACACGGGCACCGCGCCCGGGGCGGCTCTTACCTTGTTGGAGGCCATTTCGCTGACGGAGTGCCTGGTCTGCAGGGTCTCCAGCTGGTCCAGGCACCAGTCCAGCTCCTCCAGGGTCTCGCTGGCCAGCTTTTGGTAGGCTTCCTCTGCGAAGAGACAGGGAAAGGCGTACTGAGTCCTCAAGCGCTTCACGGGGCTAACAGCGAGCTCCAGCGCGCCCATCCTGCCTCTCTGCCCGGTGCCCGCACATGGGTGCTGCTCCTTCATATTGCCAGCCCGGACAGGAGGACCCCGCTCCGCGCAGGGCACGGCTCCCCGACCCGCCGTCACCGGCGCGGCGATCGGCAGCGGGAACCGAGCGTTACAACTTTCCGCTGCCCGGCCCCTCCTCGCCCCGCAGCACCACCTCCTGGCAAGAGCGCCGGGACCCGGTCCCAAGCACGGCCCGCGGGTGGGGCGGTGCGGGCGGGCTGAATCACTGCTTCCTGCCTCGGTGGCCCCGCGGGCGATCCGTGCCGCCGCTGTACGGAGCGGTGATGTTTGTCACCTGGGCTGGGGGTGTCGCGGAATTGATTGACTAACTGGTCGACTTGGAGAGAGCGTGAGGAAGTGTGAAAAATCAGCGTGAGCGCTCTGCCCGGCCAGAGCAGCGAGATGCCGAAGTGTGCCCAGCAGCCTGTCTGCCTGCGTGTTTGTGTGTAAGTGGGCTGTAAGTCGGGTGAAAGTTTTGGAAATGGACCCACGTGAAAAGTTCTGAAAACTGACCCAACAACGGTAAGGAGGTTTAATCGCAATCACTATTTCAGGTTGCAGCTGACTTCCTAAAACCCACAAGTGTTGCAGAAAGGGGAAGACATCCCCTCCGTCAGCAGCTGTAGGTATGCAGCTGCTAACAATCCACAACTGCAGTACGACCTCATCTACACAGCCCAGGTACTTGCTTCCTGGGATGCAGCTGCTGAAGATGCTCCTTCACACTGAGTGGAGAGCAGCTGAACACATTTCAGACCAGGCACGATGCTGTGTTTCAGAACATCCAGTTCTGAACATCCAGTTCTGAAACTCCTGGCATGCATGCTGCTGGATCAGCTACATGCAAACATACCTCCAAGGTACAGAAATGTTTGTCCAGTGGGGTGGTTATTCCCATCTAACCTATCTACTTGCTTCACAACAAAGTGACTTTTTTTTTAATCCCCACCCCCCTCCTAACGAAAAACAAATCAGGCAAGCAAGTTACTAAAACTTCTTTTAAAAATAATACATTCCATCATGGATTAGTTCACAATAGCTCAGTGCATTACTATTCAGCATCTAGGATACCAGATTTGTAAGCTTCCACATTGGACAGCACATGCTCCAGACCTTTGGGTTCCTTCAAAGCTGTTGAACTTTGCATAACTTTGGGCTGGTTCAGAAACACCTCAGAGTTTTGAATAATGTCGGTTTCCATTTGGCAAAAGGATAAGTCTGGATTGACATTAAGTGGCAGAAGCATTTAAAGGAAATGCTGCAGTGCTTGCCCACACCATGATTAATCTGTCACCTCAGCAAATAGGATGCTGATATGCACCAAACCCCATTCCCACTGAATTGTGAATACCATATTTTAAACATGTCGTGCTTACTATAATTGCTATATCTGATCTAAAAAAAACCACATGGTACATCAAGTCAGGATTCCCCAGAATGTTTATCCACCAGAACGGAACGTGTGAGTGCCTGAAGTGCAGCAGACACCACAGCTCCCAGGCATTGCACATTATTTTTGAAGAGTGGTAATTGCAGCTTGTTCTTGAAATTGACCTCACAGTGCAGATTTCATCAAGATCCATACTGGAAACAGAAATCACTTTGTTTACAGTATGTTTGTAAGTGTGTTGTTTTAAATGCTTTTGATGAAGTGGAGAGGAAGTTAACATATGCATAGTTATCTGATGACCTTATGCAATGATTTCATTGAGGATAACACACATAATGAAGTGAAGAAAAATGCATCTGTGCAAAGCTGTTTTGCTGCTAGTCTGTGGCCTGACCTTCATCAGTTCTTGAAAATCAGATTTTGAGAAACTCGTGTTTTTCTTTGCAAGTAAGTATTGTAACACTGTCTGAGATTTTTTTTTCAAGGAGTATGAAAGCAACAGAATGAAGGATACCACAGGTAAAAAAAAAAGTAATAAAATGCACACTTTGATATTTATTTTCAAGCGTAAACTTCTTGTTAGTAAAAAAAAAAATTGCAACAACATATATTTACAACACCACCTGGCATTTAGGAATCTTTACACAGTGTCTGCCTTCCCAAGATAACACAGGGCACATTAAGGGCCAGAATCCATTGCCCACAAAGCATTCGTCACCCGTGGACTTACTCACAGCCTCCTGAGCTGACTCCCACATTCACAAGTGTGATAGAAACTCTAAACAATGACAAAAGTCCTCATTAAACAAGAATCCCCCACTGCTCCAGCACTTCTGAAGAGCAGAACAATAAGGAAAGACTTCCTAATCAGTCCTGAAGCACTAATCGAAGCCCACACTGTTGTTACTTACAACGGTGGAAAATGCTGTCTAGGTTAACAACTTTTCAAGTATAACATCTCATCACCACTACACTAAAAATAATTAAAAAGTCATCACCCATGCACTTCTGACTGCCTCACAACATTGTTTCTGACCTCTCTGTTACCTCTAGGGAAGCACCCTGAACTGACTTCCAGGCAAGACTGATAATACTGATCAGTTTTTTGGCCTAGGCACTTGAACAAGCTTTAACTTTAGTAAATGACAATTTTCAGACATTTCAAAAAAAATTTTTTTTGTAATTAATTAGGTTTTAATAAGAGGGGGAGAAATACAGTTTAACACCACTAGCTTTAAAAATTTGCATGCTACTTTTCGTATGTTTTTAGAAAAAAAAGGAAGTGGCAGCAAATGTTCTCTTCACAGTTCACAGATTAATTCAAACAATCCCACCACACGTAGCTTTCAATATCATACACAGCTAAAAATAAAAATAAAAAAATCTAGAGTTTAGAAAAAAGGACAAAAGCATGTAATGCTGCACAAACATCTTTTTTAAAAAAGGGTGTTCCACTGTCTGTTTTTGTAGAAGACTTGATTCTTAGCACAGCTCCTAACACAACACTAGAAATAGCTGTGCTTTTGTTGATACTCTTCTTTGGGAACTACTTCTGAGAAAATTGCCGTATTACACTTATTAGGAATGATATCCCCTTTATTCAGTGTTTCATCATGGTTTCCATATACAGCATACTTACATTCCTAGAGAACAAAAAGCAATGCTACATTTTTCTATGAATTCAAGTACCATTCTAGTACCCTTCTCAGTACTTTAAGTAATTTCAGCATAGCACAAGGAAAACCTGAGTACAGATTCTTCTTTGTTGTCTGATCAGTTGGGACTGAGTGATGCAAAGAGGCTAGAAAAGAGTTGACTTAGCAAGCACACAGCTCAGGGCATTCACGACTGTGTTGCCTTAAAAAAGGACGTCCTGGGGGCAAGACGTGGTGGCAGCTAAGCAGTGGCATGCTCCAGATGGGCTCAGCATGTGTATTGTCTTTTCAAGATGCTGGTGGAAACTCTGAAAACCTCCAGACTATTCTAAATAATGATGAGCTCGAGATCTCCCATTAGACACAGGCCCTCAATACCTTACCTGAGTTTGCTGACCACCTTCCTGATCTTGTGCATAGTGCAAGACTGAAATTTGGAACAACAAAATTACTGCAACAAGGATTTCAGTTAAAAAAAAAAAAACATTCCCTCGTTAAAAGTAAGAATTGTTCTGTAAATGAGGATGTTAGTACTTTGTAGCCTTAACTGATGGCATATATATTGAGGTGTCTTTGACGTTTTAGTCTCCTGCTATTATACATAGCCATATTAACACTGACTCAGCATAGAAATTGCATCCATTTTCATAGTCACCCATTTCAGAACTGAAAAAAAAAAAGTTGCATTTACGTATTACTGAGAAATTCTTAAGTATTGTGACTCAAAGGCTTTCTTTGTGGAGTGTTCACGTACAGTCATGTTGCTGACCAGATGAGATTATGAGGGATATTTTGTTCAGCAACTAGAAATCTGGATGTATCCCCTCACAATCACAAGTAAGACAGAATACTCTAGATCAGATTTTGGAATGATCATCTGGGCAGACAGCTGCAGCAGATTTATCAGAAGCTTTTTTGATGTTTCTGCTCTAAACACTCACTTTCTTCCATGCCAGAAATGTCTCCGAGTTTCTATTCTTGTGAAGAAAAATCCTTCGTACGGTTTAGTAGCCTTACGCACTGACAGTGTCCTGAGGACCAGAACCAGTCTTTCAGAGTAAAGTGAGCTACCAGCGGGGCTACAGTGGGGCTATCCCAGCATACTGCTTTATACAGTGTCAGTAGCTTCTGCCTTTGACTATGGAAATCACCCTATCTTCTTGAACAGAAAGTGCTGTAACATCCCAGAAATAATAATAGCAAAGTGAAAAAGTCCAGTTGTGCACAGTTTGTCAATACACTTGATTACTTCTGTGTCACAAAAATTAAACTACATATAGAGAAGCACTTTAAAAAAAAAGAAGAGGGCATAAAGGAATTCTCACTTCTATTTTCATAGGGCAAAAAAGTGCTTTTTAGCCAACTTCTTGTCTTTCTCTCCTGGTATCATAGAACTTCATGTATGCTATATAACAATCTATTTATACCACACACTGCACATATTATAGACAAAATCATGAATAACACATGTATATTCTTACAAAATAGGTAAGTAGTTCAGAGTAAATAAGATACATTTGACTCTTAAAAAATATGGAACCACATAATCAGATTCTCACTATGAAGTTAGGTTCCATTGGATGGAGATGGGGATTTTACTTTTAGTTGTTTTTTTTCTACTTTTCTTTTTTCTTTTCTGTTAAATATTTGGTTTGCTTCTTAGAAGAAGCATTGGAACTAAATCACTCATATAATTTGTGGTGGAGTCTCTAAGTATTTCTGCATTAATTATTTGAAAATTCATCCCAAGATACAATTTTGCAATGCCAGAGTAGTACAGAAGACTATCAGAAAAAACATCCTCTCACTGAAGCCAAGCAAGAGAACTTTATATGTACATCATACTACAGTAATTTACTGGTTTAATGACAGAGTGCATCGAAATGTTTGCAGTGTGATCGTTTGTTTCAACTTCTAGTTTTTATCAAAAATCACACAAGGCCAAATGAACTTCTGCTACCATACCCCTCCATTTATACATTCTCTGTGCTCTTCTCCCCTCTAGCTGCTTTTAGCAAAGAACCATGTCTTCTTACTAATACGACAAGAATGTTTTTACAGTTCTGCACTGCCTATAAGAACCTGTCAAAGGAACACTTGTTCACTGGCAAAAGAAGGAACAAACCTTGCTCAAAATAAAGAGGAAAGCTTGTCTGATTTCTTCCACTGGCATTGCAGCAAAACATCCCCTGCATGCATTTTTATTGTTTCTTTTTATGAACAAACTACATTTTGAGAAAAAGACTGTACCTTTTAAAATTTCTTACTTTTCCCCCAAAGTTCTAATTGGGTTCATTTTAAAACTCCTGGACATGGAGTCCAGTACTGGGTTTATTTTCCAGACTGTTTTCAAATCCTATTTCTTTTGTCTTACAAAATCTTAGGTACTGGTTCCTCAGTATCAGCTTCCCCTACAGTTTGTATCTGAGCACTGTACTGTTGTTGTTTCAACATAATGAGAGAAGGGACAGATTTTCAAGGTAGAACAAAATTATATTAGCAGTTGAGAAAATAAAAGCCATTTTGGCAAAGTGTGATTCAAGTTGTCACACTTCCATGTTTGCCTCTCTATAATAGTGTCTGCTCCTAGCAGCAGAGATCAAAGGATATTATGTTGTCCTTGTGAACATTTTTCTGACAAGCTCAACTTTGCTAGATTATCTCTGGCATGAGGCTGAGAACAACAAGAAATACAAATCACTACACTTACGCATGGAGAACTTCGCTGACAAGAAAACATACTAACACTTCTGATTTCCTACTTTCTCAATGCATGTAATCAGAACACGAAAGAATAGCTTGAATTTTTGAAAAAAAAGAAAACAAAAAACAAACAAAAACAAAACCAACAAACCAAGCCAAATCATGCCAAAACAAAACAAAAATACAATTCAAGCCCATTAGAAACCATAGACCACTTTTCAGCTGTTTACTTATGGTTTTCTCTGAGATTCCAATAGCTTCAAAACTCAGGAACTCTGAGCTATCGCAAAATCTTTATAACCAACTGAAATTTGTTTAGAATGTGCTGAAATTTTGGAAAGAATTTCAGAATCCACATTTCTTTTTTAAAATAAAGCATCTACTCAGAAACCACCACAGAATAAAATAGAGATGTCTATGTGTATCAGAACTAGCAAAGCTTGTTTTCTTAAGCTTCTGCATCTACAGGTTGACACTTGACAACACCTACTAGTGCAGACTAAGCTCACACTACATTAAAAATTATGAATGCCAAAATTTAGAAAAAGCTTCAGCTGGACTTGACAAAGAAACCCCAATAGAATTCTCAGTGTCTGATAAAATAAGAAAGCTGAGTGAAAGCTTTCCAAGAACTGTAACACTCACATTGGCTCTTTTCCATCCAGATTTTCTGATGTCTGTCAAGAAGTATTCTCAAACTGCATTATTATTATTATTATTTTCTTAAAAGGCGCTGTTAGTAGGGTACTGTATAGAGTTGCCTGTTGTAGTAGGCATGACTGGGGCATCAAGTTGTGACATGATAGGACCTCCCCTGCTCTGTGAGTGACGTGTGATGCATGCTTAAGGGGCGTAGATGAAGCGGGATTTGTACTTAAGGAGTTGTTGTACCTTAATAAATGCCATTTTCTACATCATCATATTGGTACCTGGTAGCGTGTCCCTAGCTGTTTGCTAGCCTGGGCGGACCGGCCATCCAAACAGGACAACAGTTGCCCATTTTAACATTACAATAAATAAACTCAATAAACAAAAAATGTGCTATCAGACTTAGCAGTTATTTCAAAAGTTAATTTATATCTTTCTTTTTATCTAAGGAACAAATGCTAAAATAAATCCTGTATATTCCTGCTGGTAATTCTAATTTGAACCAGATTTGCACAGTACTGGTAAAATAAACTAAATGAACTGATGTTGAGAGAGAGCACTTGGAGACTAGGCATTATCAGGGCATTACTGGACCCAGCAGATGCAGAAGAGAGAAAACCTCTTAGTCTTGCCCCAGTTAGGCAGTAGGAATCCTGCTCTCTTTTCAGTAAAGCAAACAGAGGAGTAGAAGACTCAATCACATCTTCACTCCTTAAAGCAGCACGACAGACAGTAGCAGGGATTAGTTTTCTTCCTTCCCTTTCATGAACTGTTCTCCTTATCTTCATAGGCAATTAGCTGGGCTGTGTTTACAGGGGACAAATGGCTACACTTCTGTACTCTTCCATGAACCAAGAACACAGACAACCAATAAACACCTCATTCAGCTTCAGTATTTATTTAGTTCTTAAAGCCTCCCTCTCAAGTCAAGTGACATCTGAATCAGCACTTGGGCTAGCAGAGTGCTTTGTATCAGTGGACCCTTGTGCCTTTCTCAAGAGAATAGAAAAATGAATTTCCTGTCTGTATGGATACTTTTGGTGAATTATTCCCAGTGAGTATGTGCTGAATTAGACCCTTACTCAGTACAACCTGCTGGTCATCTGTTGCATCTCCTGTTCTGTAACATTCCAATCCTAACAGAATGCTTAGTGCTGTATTAAATCTTTGTCTAATCTCTTTTGTTTTAGTGTCAACGCTTATTAGTGTATTTAAAATATTACGAGTGCCCAGAGCTCATTCAGGATTAGATACCATTTAAATAGTAGATGATACAAAGCCACCAAGAGTGTCTTCTCTCATGATTTTTTAAGCATAAACTCACTTTCTATTTATGCTGTTTTTAAGATAATATTAATATTTCTACCAGTTTGATTATTTGTTCTCATGGAAGAACACGCTCCCTTGAAAGTCAGGTAACTGTAACTGTTATTACATTTGTGTCACAGATAAGAAACCTACGGTTTAAACTGAATGAACTATGTTAGTCATGCAGTTTCTTTATACTGGACAACGAGTCACTCATGAATTCTGTTACAATTGCTGTCATAATGTCTCAGGAAATTATCCCAGAGGCTATCAACCCTCAAGCTGACTGAAAGTATCAGTCACTGTTTTTGCTGCTGTGAAAGGGCAGGCTGGGAGAGGGTTTGTTTTGGATAACAGGTATGCAACAGACAAACGTCATCCAGCAAAACCACAAGACAGCTCAACCTGCTCCTCGATGCGTCAAGTTGAAAACTCGACAAATACTGTGTCAGTCTTTCCCTTACAGCAAATTTCAGCTCTTTCACAATATTCATTAACAGTTCATTTCCTTGAAACCCAAGGTTGTTTTTTTTTTTTCTTCCCTTGTATTTTCTTTTAGAAAAAGCCCTGAGCCAACTGTTCAGCACTGATTTAAGTGGTGCCACAGTCCTCCACGTTCGTTGATGATCTCTGCCCCTACCTTGTAAGCAGATGAAGAGATGAAAAGCAGGGTAATAAATAAAATGTGGAGGCAAGATACATTACTCTAGTCATTATTATACCTGATTCTGGAGTTTATATACTGAGGAAGATTGCCCAAAATGTTCTTTTCAACTCCTATGGATATAGATCCAAAGGAGAAATGATAAGAAACTTCTTTTTCATTCCTTAAATTTTTGAGATTTCAAAAAACCATTACACACACACACACCTATAAATCCTGCTCTGCAGAATGGTGACATCAAAGCGGTGACATACAAAGTTTTAATTTTTATTTTTCTAAAATGGATAGTATAAATTCTTACCCTAAAATATCTTAATAGTCTGATCATTATACAAATGTCCTGAAATAGACAAGGATCAAAATGTTGTACTACGATTTCCCAAATCCTGTACAAGCATCCTGAATGCAGGATTGTTGACTAATTTCAAGGTTTTTTCTCTGTTGAAGAGCTTCTGGTATGGATACATAACAAAGAGGAAGCTTTTCACCTACTATCCTTGCAAATGACCAGTAAAACCATTGAGAAGGAGATACTGAGATGCACACTTCAACTGCTTTGTCTGTGATCCTCCCCGGAGAACTGGGATGGGAAGGTACTTCAGCCTGGGAATGGGAATGCCCTTGTACTGCTTTTCTTATAAAGCTCTCTATAAAGGCTCAAAAATTTTTCACAGTGATGTTAGTAAAAATAAAAAAATAAAAAATAAAAAGAGGTTTTGAAAATTATTTTCTAACAAAAACCAGTAAGATTTCTGAACCTCTGAAGGCAATCAGCTACACTAATGGATCTGGATACACTAATGACTGGATACACTAATGATCAGCTACACTAATGCCTCTGGATATGACCAGAGGCAACTGGTACAGGTTTCCCAGGGCTGACCAGAGGAGAATGAAGGAACATTAATGCTTCCTCATTATTGTTGCAAAAGGAAACTTGGCAAGAGACAGAATAAAATCCTGTTTCTCATAATGTTTGATTTCTTAACAGCAAGGAAGAGCACTTGTGGAATAAAGATCTAGACTCTGTGACTCAATTTCTCATTAAAAGCTGACTGTGTTTAATCCCACACACTCATCTATGCAAAGAATAGATTCCAACATATCAAGAGGTTATTTTTTTTTCTTTGAAACATGAGGCTTGCTAATAATCTTCTCCAGGATATCTTTTAACAGGTGACCTACAGCTGCTTCAATTTTAAAAACCCTAGTTCTTCAAGAGTTTCTCATCTATATGGTTTTTTAATAAAATACTGGAATAAACTTACAGAAACATAATTAACTTTTTATTATTATTTTTCACTGTGAGTTACATCTTTCTTCTTTGTGTACAAACCTGTAACTAGATACTAAAGCTCTGTCCCAAACACTACAGAAGAACTGCACTGCCTCTTCCTGAAAACAAATCTAAGCAGAAAACTACAGTCCTTGGATTGTAAGAGCAAAACCATTAAATATCTTCTGCTGTGAGGATAAAAAAACCGAACAAGTTTTTTGGGTTTTTTTTCCTCATTAGATGTAGCGTACATATTTTATCCTGTTCTAATAACCAAATACTAATAATCTCTCTAAAAGTATAAGCATTTTGCCAGTAATAAAAGAGAATTTTCCATTAGTAGTTTAGGGGGAAAATTACTATTTCTTATATTTACATAACAATATTTGTAAACAATTGCTATGGCAAGCGTGACCTTAATAAGGACTAATTCTGGTTGAAAATTGAAAAAGAATCTAACAGTGTTGGTTCCCCAGGGCTATCCATGCCTGTTTGGACTGCTGCATTTTTCAGTGGGTCCTTGACAGCAGTGCTGTGCTTCTCTTGATTTTAACTTTAAAGCAACTTACAAAAGGCCATTATTTATTTTGAAAGGGGGAAATTGCAGTTCTTCTAAAATAAATAATGATTGTTATGAATTTAACAAGAACTTTTATACAGTAGCCTCCTCTCATGGCACAAGCCTGGATTAGCAAATCACATCTACATTATATTTATTCAGGTTACACTCATTCTCTTCAGCACTGGGACAAAGGAGTGCCATGGCACTTACAGATTAGCCCAGTATACCGTGAAACTGATAACAAGATGCTATATAGTTAATAGCACCTATCTGAAACTACTAGAGCTATTTAGGCATGAAAGCTTTTCCAGCAGCAACGCATGTCTACAAGCACCTACTTCATATACATCCTCATATTTTAAATCGCTAGTCGCATTTACAGCGTACTAACAGCAGCACAGCACTGATGTAGAAGAAAGGACTCCAACTGCCAACTTGCAGCATTTTTGCAGTTGTGTGTCCCTGAATGGGCTTTGCTGGAGTGGCCAAGGAGGACTCTACATTTCCTGAGACACCTTACATTTGGGGCTTCTTGTAAAATGACTTTGGTGACTTTGGTCTGCTTAGCAGAGGCTGCTTAATCATCAGTTAGAACCAGTTTCCAAAGCACTGGTTGTCCCTTCAAAGCATTTTTGATAGTTTTACATTAAGTTGAATTGTGTATGTAGTTTGATAAAGCAATTGATACCAGGCTTGGGCATAACAACATTATGTATATACAAGCTGTTTTTTTTCCAATAATTTCTCAAGAAACTTTCCATGTTAGGGAAGATCATTATGACATGGTCTCAGGTAACTCAGTGAATCTCAGAATCTCTAGAGATTCCTTCCTACCCCTACAATTCTGTTATTCTGTGACTCCTTACTTCTTGTGAACAAGACAATTTGATAAAACAGGAAAAAGCCTCTACAAACTGGCACTGCAGACAGCTTTCAAGAGAACGTAATTCCTAAGCACAGTTTCACAAAACTACATGTATTATAGTTTCAATGGTATTTTTAATTTTTTTTATTATTTATTCATAGGTTTAATTCGGCAGCAATCTTTATTGTATTATATATATGATAATAATACAACATTAATCTTTTCTATACTAGACATACTTTCACAGGCACCTCTCACTGGAAGAAAGACATGGAAGCCCTGGAGCATGTCTAGGGAAGGGCAAGTAAGCTGGTGAGGGTTCTGGAGCACAGGCATTATAAGAAACGGCTAAGGGAGATGGGATTGTTCCATCTGGAGGAGTCTCAGAAGAGATGTTATTCCTCTCTATAACTACCTGAAGGGAGGTTGTAGTGAGCTGGGGGTTGGCCTCTTCTCTCTTGTACCTAGTGACAGGACTAGAGGGAAAGGCTTCAATTTGTGCCAGGGGAGATTAAGAGTAGATGTTAGGAAATACTTCTTCTCTGAAAGAGTGGTCAGGTGCTGGGATGGGCTGCCTGGGGAGGTGGTGAAGTCACCGACCCTGGAGGTATTCAAGGAACATTTAGACGTTGTTTTGAGGGACATGGTTTAGTGAGAGTGATTGGTGATAGGTGGACAGTTGGATGATCTTGTAAGTCTTTTCTGACCTTGGTGACTCTATGATTCTATACATGTAGTAAAAGTTTTATCTCAACTGAACACATTTCTTCATTCAAAGCCTGTATTAAATCACTAGGTGCTCAAACGTGGACAATGGATAAATGTCCTCTACCATCTCATTTCATGTCTAATTAGTAACAGCTCCTTGTTATAAATTACTAATGTCAATACATTACTGACAAAAAAAAAATAAAAAAATAAAAAGAGGGATTGAAGGAAAAAGAGCTAAGACAGCTTAAACAGTTAAAATTGCTGATCTGAGCTGAATTAGCTGATTTTGTCTGGACCATATTAGGAAGCACACACAGAAAATACATCACTGCAAAGATAAATTTGGGCAGTAACTTTTAGCAGCCTGTAGTAACTTCTGTGACAGGAATCTGAAAGAGGACATCTGCCTGTAGCTTTAAATAGTGATTATTTCCCTGAAAGCTTAACCAGAAATCAAAGAGCAAGTTGTTGTGCTCCTAAATGTTTTTAGTCTGACTTCAGCTTGAGAACAGCTCCATTGGTTGTTCTAATTATTAACATGTTAAACTGAAAAAATAGTTATTTCTTACAAGATGACACAATGAATGTTTGGTAACTTTTTTACAAGTTATTCCTGCAACCGCATAAAATTTCTGACCAGTACACGTTATTGTATTTCCATTTATACAGGAAATACACAAGAAAAAAAGTTATCTCTGGCATAATTTATCTATACTGATAAAGTAATCTTTGTTTATACCCAAGGCTCCATGAGAAGAGTGAAAACTTAACATTTGCACTAGAATTACTTAAAAAATTCTGAGTATCTTTTTGTATCACAAACTAACTCTATGACCCAGGAAAAAAAAAAAAAAAAGAGGAAAAGAAACTTTCCGAGAACACCAGCCCTCTGGCTACATTCAAAGACACACACTGTACTATTACAAGTGGGTGGAAGGAATTCACAAAATACTTTTGCTTTTACTTAGCCTATGGATGTCTGCCTATGTTTAAATCTTTTGTTGAAACTGAAGGAAACCTAACATAGGTATAAGTATCTCAGCCATGATCACAAAATTCTGTCAAGTTTCTTGAAAACAAGTAATCAAGTAAAAGGTAAATCTTCCTTAATGCTACTAATGAACCAAGTCATGGAGAGTGCAGACCATAAAGAAGTTGTAAAGGACAGGAGGGCTGGGCTGTGCTTTGGTAGGAAACACCATCATTAAAATATTTTTTAAGTTTTATTTAACATTTTTGTCTAATCATTTCATGAGGTTTTTTACTGTCATCATAAGAATTCTGAATAGTTTATTTTTTTGCCTAATGAAAGCAATGATAGTTCTGAATAAGGTGTTTCTCCTTTCTTCTTTTCTTTTCTTTTCTTTTCTTTTCTTTTCTTTTCTTTTCTTTTCTTTTCTTTTCTTTTCTTTTCTTTTCTTTTCTTTTCTTTTCTTTTCTTTTCTTTTCTTTTCTTTTCTTTTCTTTTTCTTTCCTTTCCTTTCCTTTCCTTTCCTTTCCTTTCCTTTCCTTTCCTTTCCTTTCCTTTCCTTTCCTTTCCTTTCCTTTCCTTTCCTTTCCTTTCCTTTCCTTTCCTTTCCTTTCCTTTCCTTTCCTTTCCTTTCCTTTCCTTTCCTTTCCTTTCCTTTCCTTTCCTTTCCTTTCCTTTCCTTTCCTTTCCTTTCCTTTCCTTTCCTTTCCTTTCCTTTCCTTTCCTTTCCTTTCCTTTCCTTTCCTTTCCTTTCCTTTCCTTTCCTTTCCTTTCTTTCCTTCTTTTTTAATTTTCTTTTCTTTTTTAATTTTCTTTTCTTTAATTTTCTTCTTTCTTTTCCTTCCTTTATTCATGTTATCAGTGTCTGGTTTTAGTTCTCTGTGTGAATATGCTGCTGTGACAATATTGACTGTGGGGGTGATAGACACGCAAGAGGTGCCTGACTTAACTCTCAGCTCTCACAAAGACTTCCCTCACAAGGAAAGGAGGTGGTTTGGAGGGAAAGTGATCTTTTTATTTACAAGGTGATAAAATATGGTCAAGGCAAACACAGGAAAATATGGCACTCAGAAATAGCATTGTATAGTCACTTTTAAAGGGAAATTTCTAAGAAGATATTTTCTCCATGTCTTATTGCATTTATTGTTAAAAATGCGCAGTTATGATACGAATCTTGCAAGCAAGAGATAGAAGAAAATGCAGAAGCTGGCTGTACTTTCTGTACGAAACAGACTGCCCAAGCCATTTTTGTGGTGTTGGTGCTGAAAAGCCAAGAACCAGTGGTAAAGAACAGATGGTATAACCGTTCTTTGAAATACAGCCTTTATTTTCAACAGCAAACCCAAATACCTAGCTCAAGTTCAAATTTACTGTAGGAATGAATGGAAATTCTAAAGTATCTTCTCATCTGACAAAAAAGAATAAACTGAAAAACCTACTTGTAGTTTCAAAATCATCATTGAAAGGTACAGAAGAATCACTCTAAGTCTCTCCCAGCAGTTACTGAGAGGCTGTTGGTGAGATTGCTTGTCCTTCACAGCCCTTGCTCTAGTCCCAGAGGTATGACACAAAGGATTGCAAAGTGTGTATACTCATATTTCAGACAGTGGATCAAAAATGCTTTGCAGAGTAAAATACAACAGATGAAAGATTGTTTGTAAGTAGAAATCAAAGCGAAAATGGGAAAAACGGCCAATACAATGTGATGTAAAAAAATAAACACAAAATTGCATTACAGAAGTAATCTAAAAGCTTTGTTTTATTGGTTTTTATTTTTTTATTTTTGGGTTGGTTGGTTGGTTTTGTTTTAAAACAAAGTATAAGTAATGATAATAGTTTTAGTACCACTAACAAAATTAACTGTACACTTAAATATTTCCAGTGACTATGTTTTAAAATCAAAACAAAAACTTATTGAGATCTGGCAACCGATACTTTATTTCTCCTGTTGCAGTTAGGACAGCTGAATGGAGCAGAACTCCTTCACAGATTACTGAAGAAGTCAGCTTACATAAATGAATCACAAGTCCTTCAAATTTTGGCAAGAGAGAAGAGACATTTTACCATACTTTCATTTAACATTCAGCTAAGGGAAGTTTTGAGTTAAGAGAAGGCAAACTTTTAGAATGCATCTCATATTTTAGGGACTTTGGTTCATTTTTTAACTTGGACAAAAATGCACTAATGCCAATTTTTCAGAGGAAAGATTGAGTAAAGTGAAACAAGAAAGCATAGTTTAAATTCAACTATTACATGAATTCACAGGTACATTTTAATATGAGGTAGAAAGACAATGAAAAAAAAGCAATTATAAAGAAGCAAAATAGGATGGCTGAATGACATTCTTCCAGCAAGAGTCAAATATAAATAACAAATATATTTTGGATTGCAAAGGAAGCACATGCAAATCATGAAGAGAGACCAACTGTCAGTGTACTACTGAAGGACAGAGTAAGAAGCTGCAAAACACATGTGGGCCCTTTTCTTTCTGCCTGCTTACTCTGTACTGTGTACCTGTGCAATTCATGCCATATGTCATTTGAGTCGAGTTGACATGGTCCTGGCCAACATGCTCTACATGACACTACTTAAGCACTGAACATGACTGGACCTTCAGAGGTCCCTGCCTACTTCAGCCTTCCTGTGGATCTCTAAAAGTCCTTAAAAGAACTATTGACTGTTTCTGATGCTGGCATTCATATCAAGTTTTCTGTATGATACTAGAGGAAAATCTCCCAAAGGAGGGGACACAAAATGTCAAATGCAGCTTATCACAACCATTCTGTTTAGCTGTTTTTGAAGTAACTGTTGAAGATAATTAAATGCCGTGAAGAATATATGAGCTAACTTTGAAAGCAGTAAGATTAGCTATAAAACAAGGACAGATCTACAACCTGACCAGATTCAGAATGAGAGAATGAACTTTTCAAAAGGAAACAAGTAGAAAAAGGGAAGAAGTCTTAACTTTAAAGCACTTAGTAGATCATAAAACTTTTCAAAGCAAAAACACAGCAAAGCCCCATCTCTCATGAATTCTGGGGCAAAAGTCACACTGATTGCAACAGATCAAAATTGCGCTGAAGAGCCACTCCAGAACAAATCACCAGAAGTGTTATAAGGAATGATTAATAGAAGTGGCAAAATAATAGTCCTGTTCGTATTTTGTCTTTTTAGGATTTGAAAGTTAAGGTGTTAGTATACAGTACAATTTGTTTACATTTGAAACGACCTTTCTTTTGGTTAAGCTTTTTCAACAGTTACCATGTATTAAGCATGTAATGTTAGTACTAGTTGTATATAAACCTTTTTTCTGCTAACAGTTATTGAAAAATGACTATTTGAAAGACTAGGAAAACTTCCCATGAGAAATACAGTGTACAATCTACATTTGCTTTCTTCTTGTACCATCTGGAGAATGGCACATCATACCTGTGCAGAGTTTCAGACTTGCGAAGTTCCTAATTGGTTATTTCAAAGGAATGTTTACTTTGTGAAAACACAATTAACCTAGTAGCACGCTGATACAAGCAAAGTAACTGAACCTTCTGCCATAAGAAATGCTAAATCAGGCTTTGATTATTAGGTAAATTCTCTTAACCTCTTTAACATAACTAGTGTAACACAGTAAATCACATCTTTATCTTAATTGATTCCATGATTTGTTTTAACCTTAAACATAGAACAGAGTTCTGCTGTAAATTCCGTTTGGTCTAGTGTAAAAAATGGCATTTGCTTTTTTAAGGCAAGAAGCACTCACAATTATACTCACAGGTATAATTCTAACACCTTATCATCTGAGCTATACTAAGTCTCTGCAACGGAAATTACAAACAAAAAGAAGGGCTTCATCTTTGTCAGTAGGTAGATACCAGTGATTTTAGTGAGGGCACTCTCATTCACTGACGCTGAAGATGTGGCCAATGGCTTGCATTGTTTACACAAATGTGCTAACACATGCAAAGACAACTGAATTCAACTTAATAAGTAGCTAAGTAAATATATCAAATTATTAAATCAAACACGATAAGCCACATTTTCTTGTGAAATTAGACGGTCGAAGACGAAGAGGACTGGTCGAGGATTAAATTGTGCAAGAAAAATGTGAATGCTTAAAATACACTCCAAAATTATCTCAGTAAAAGCTAGTATGAGCAATAGGGGTGAAAGGACTACTTCTTTGGCTGCTGCATCAGTTTATCACTGCTGAAGTGAGGCTGCCAGTATAGCTTGATATTGGTACTTCAATACCTTAAAAATCGCCAGCTTTGACTGTGGGAAGGTAAAAACACTCAAGCATTTTAAAGCCTTCGAGCTCTTCCTCTGGTATAAAGAGAAAAAGAATATTTCTCTCCTATTCCTTGAAGGTAAAGGAGAACATAGCCCAAAGGAATATGTATACATCAAGAGAGGGATATAAACATTCTTTGATTACAAGATATCTCAAATGAAGCTGACCAAAGAATTCCTGGGTCTCTACATTCAGATCAGAAATCTGAAATGGCACAAACCTGCTTTTGAGAATATTGCTAAGGTCTAATAAATAATACTTGACAATATCAATATCAATAACATCAAATCTAACAGATTTTTTAAGCAAACAATACAGTGTTCATGCTATCAACCTCCAGGCCCCAGCAAATGAGCTTTTAGATTTAACAGAAAATCACAAGAATGACTGGCAGAATATGACAGTCACTAGAAAAGCAAATGGACAGAAAAAATGACTTAGATTAAATTCCATCTGTTTCAAATAAATGCATGATTATAGCAGGAAATGACTATATTTTTCTCAAGCACTGCATGTAGTTTGTTTTAAAAGAAATTTAAGCAAGCCAACAGGAACCTCAGCTTGCCACTGTGGACTACTGAAATACTTTGAACTACAAGTAGTATGCACACCCAAATTACAGACTGCAGTACTCACAATAGTTGACCTGTTCCACAATGCAGAAGCCAATTATTCTTGGCAAGTACTCACATTGCACCTTCCAGCTCCCCATCATTTATGCGTGGAGTTATGCCACATCAAAAGAACACAGTCATAAATCCTCTAAATACTTGCAGATGAAGATCAAGTGGAAAAAACATACTACCTTTTGGACCAAAGATTCCAAATACAGTAGCATTCATCTGCTCAGAGGAGTTATCAGTATGGTTGCAAGAAAGAAGATCAGCTAAAATTCACTTTGGATAGATTGATAAGTTTAATAATGACGTTTTGTTTTATGTTATACTACAGAGCAATAAACTGAGAACATTACCTGAAAAAAAAATCAAGTAGCTAATTTTTTATGAAAAATACTTCCATATTCCTATAGAATTTCAGTCACTAGTTGGTGTCAGTGCACCTACTTATACAGACTAATAAAAAATCATAGGACTCTAACTGAACTTATGTCTCTAGTGCTACTAACTGTAGAGTACTAGATGAGAAACAATTAATGATCTCAGATACCTGTATTCCAACAGACAAAGAAGTACAAAGAGGCAACATGAGAAGCCTGACTCTATACTACCTACCTTGTTTGTCCCACAACTGTGATTAGAAGACAGGTTTCTGGAATACTGTCCAGGATTTTACATGGGTTTCATTCTGCCTCTGAAGCAACAAGAAGTTTCCTAGATATGATTTAGTTTTCAAAATCTTCTATTTTTCTTCATAGTATGAAAATTCTTTGAGGGGCAAAATTAGACCTGCAGCTCAAGTCACAAAATAATCACTATGGGGTACAATCTGGCTTGCAGCTCAATTTAATATGGTAGTGACGACAAGCTCTAGGAGCAAATAAAAGATATATCTAACACAAGTGTTCCATAACACTGCACCAACAAGGGCTGTGATATTTGAATGACAGTCTTCAATGTACCCAAAAGTTCAAAATGTTATGCCTGGGAAAGGAGCAAGTGTTCCACTTATATCTGCTGCAATAAATAAGAATAATGGAGCTTTCCAGTTGAGGCAGTTAGGGAACCAAATTAAAGAATTAAGATCTGCCTGCTTATCATAATAATAACTTCACTGTTAGCAAAACAGTGAAGCAGAAAGAAGAAAATCTGAAGGAATAGGGTGTGAGAAGAAATGCAATCTCTGTAGTATTCAGAAGGAATAAGATATGCTTGTTGGGTTGCTTTTGTGCTAACATAGGCTACAATTTGGTGATATAAATGAAATTAATGGCTTACAATAGTCATCACACAGCAGTCCTACGTCAGGCCTGAAAAAAAACCAAAGTTCTGGCAAAGAAAATAAGCTCACTGTTGACAGCGTAAAAGGGGACTGTGCAATTAACTAGGACAGAAAACAAAAAATATGACATCTAGCTTATAAGCTTCTAATCAGAGGAATCAACATAGCAAAAACCTTCAGATGCTTGGGCTATGCAACCAAATGTGACATAGAAAATGCTGAAACTAAAGCATTTCTAGAGGAATTTTCTCTGTTATTCATGAAGACATGAGAACTTCAAGAGAACAAAAGTTAAGTTTCTTATTTTCTTAGTATTTTTTTAAGATGTAAATTATGATTTCAGAAGAAACAGACGAAACATTTCAACCAAATGCTATAACATCCAATTTGATCTGCATATATAACCCTATATTATGCTAATATACCACACCATGAGGAATGGGCTGATTGATGGAGCACACCAAAGCGTGTGGCCTAAATGTGTGACCAGGGAATATGCTCAGCTAATCCACCACAAATGACAAGTTCCTAACAACTAAAACCCATCCTGAATCAACTGGTCAGAAGTAGAAAGTTTTACTATTATTCTATTCTATTCTGCTTTTCTATTCTAAGCTTCCAAATGATTCAATCCTAACACATATGTGGGCATAGCTAGAGCACATCCCCCAGAATTGCTAATTCTCATTTTGAATATTTTGGGAAAGCTACAGATTACTGACACCTATAAGAAAAGGACTTTCTTGGGTTAGCTCAGCAATGCTATATTTCACATCACAACCTTCATTGTCCATTGTGACAAAGGGCTCTGCTCTCAAATCCTCATACTTGGTGTTGTCCCAAAACAAGACTAAGATTAATTTTTCCAGACTTTCAAATTCACCCTCAGTCTCTCACTTCAATGCCAATGCAGGTAGTTTTTGGTATAATCATGATTAGAAACAGTTCAGAGTACTTCCATTCATTATTTTTCATGATTAAATAGTTTAGCTTGCACCTTTAACATCAGTTTCTTTTTCAATAGAAACTACAAACCTATCTGTTTTCAAAATTAAGTAGTGAGGATTCTGTTACTGTATTTTTCTCTTGATTTTACACAGATCATCAGCCTATATCCCCTAGATATAAACTACTGAGGGTTTCATTGCACTACTCTGCCTAATGAAACCCCATTCCTGAGCATTGCCTGATCTATTCAGATGAGCATTTTCCTCACTATATACAGCTGTAACAACAAACACCTGGTTAAAGCCCTCTATTGTGTGTAAACCATATAACCACTCACCCCAAATCATCCAATTCAGAGCAACAAAGCATGTTAAGCCAGTCAGCAATGAAGGTGAAGATTCAAAACCTTGCCACCCACAGTCACTGAAAGATCTGATGCTAAAGTGGTTTAGCACTTGTGCATTTGCACACTTAAATCCAGTCTGTCCCATTGTGTCTTACTGAATCTCTGTCCTGCTATGTTCGCTGGAGTACATACGCTTTCTTTTCCACAAATGCTTAATCAGAAATTGCCATGAACATCCACAAGATAACAGCATAGTGTTAAGTCCAAATTAATTTCTTGTTTGCTCCATGTGTAAATTTCCTTTAAAAGGATTTTAATTTCAATAATTTAATCCTTCTTTTGAATAAACATTGGAAAACAATTTCCCACCAAAGTAGAAACTATGCTTTAAGTCCTTGCTCTTTAGCTACAGCATGTGCAAATTAAGGCTCTCTTCTCTTGGAAGATTAATTCTGTTTGTTTATTTGCAAAGCAAACTGCAATTGAACAGGGAGAAACTACAGAACAAATACTTTTCTGATTCCACCTCTTTCACACCGTAAAAGATTCCTATCAAACCAAAGCATTCTGCAAGATAATTAAAAACCCCACAGCAACTCTTATGACACTGATGAAATAAAGAATAATGTCAGCCAACATCCTCTGGTAAAAAAGTTGAAAGAAGAAGGGAGAGGATATATAATGTCAGTAAACTTCAAAGAGAGTACCAAGTTTAAATGTAAACAACAATACAGTTCAAATTAGTGGTTTGTAATGATGTCATCTCACAGTCCGATGTCAGGCTTTAAGAAAACAAGATACAGGCAGTGGAAGGAAATACATTTGTCCAAAGTCCACAAGAAAGGACAGTGTTTTCCCTATACAATTAAATAAAAAAACTGCCTCAACCCTCAAACAAACAAAAGCAGTACCCATAGCAGGATGATTATTAAATTTTTAAAAGCTATTACTCTGTAAGTGGTAGTATTTTCATTTTTTTGTTGTTGCTGTGGTTTTAGTTCTGTTTTTCTTGCTGTTTGTTATTTTTCTGCCTTGTCTACTGAAACTTGCTGACAGAAAAGGACATTTTTCTTACAGTTAATGTAGCCTTGTGAATATAATGTTAATGGAAGAAAGAGATATTGATATCATGTTTCCTTTCAGTTGCATTTTTAATGTTCAGAGTATCAAGGGGAAAAAAAAGTGTTTTATTATTTTATTATCAAGCTAAGCAGAAACACGACCTTTAAAACAATCTCTCTATAGTCAACTTATTGAATAACTAACAGTCTTAATTGTTGAAGATTTTCTGAGCTATTGTAATATCTGTATGTTATGCTTTTATTTCATAATCTGTTCTGCTGTTATTTCTTTTATTGGAAATCATGCAAAAGCACATATTCTACTTTCTAGGACTAGCAAAAAGCACAACTATAAAGTAAGTGTGCGACTTTTACTCTTTCAGTTTCCTTAAAGTTAGGGTGAGCAAAATTTCATGATTGGACAGGCCAATTCATTATTACTATTTAAATGAAGTCACCAAAGAACATTAAATTATGCAAATGGTTAACAATGGGACAAGAGCTTTCAATTTTTTCCCTTATACTGCCAAAAAGATTCTAGATATTATTGTTTCTATTGATTAAGCATAACTCACTTCAGACTTTAAAAACTGTTGATGTTGCTTCTAATGCGGTTAGCAATGATTTGCAGAACCTAATAGTACAGACTTGCACAAGCAAATCTGGAAAATAAATAGCTCCTATGATGTACATGTATTAACTTGCTCAGAGAACATCTATGAGCATGTAACTTGCCTAATTTTCCTTCCTTCTGGCAACAGGAAAACTGCAAAAATCAATGCAATTACATTGTAACAAGAGTACAAGAGCCCAGCTGAAGTACAAAAAGACATGCTTATTAGATGCTTCTTAGGAATGATTTTAGAACTCAAGTGAGAAGATACAGAGAGTAGCTCAAGCATGGCACTGGAATACAGCTTACATGGCCAAAGTGATGACTTCCACCAAGACAGCACAAAGAAAATGGGATAGGTGACTTGAACTTTTGAACTGACACTGCTTTCACACACACAGCATTTTGTCCAAGTGTTAACAAAACCGTCACATTATTTTCACCAAAACTCTGTCTGTAAATTCCCTACTGCCCAGGTAACACTAAAGTCTGCCACAAATGAGGCTGCCACTACGCTGGATCTGTTGTCTCACATACCAAATAATACTGCCAATGTTTTTTGTTTTTTCTTATCTTCATAAACCTTCTCTTCCAAATCAACCCTCTTTTAGAATTCTGATTCCATATTAAAAATTAAAGCCACTCTGAGACATGCAGCATCGAATATAGTTTATCAGTATAAACCCTAGCCTAGGACTGGGGCTCTCTGAAGTATTCCAGAGATTCACAGATTCATAGATTGATAGATACATTAGGTTGGAAAGGACCTACAAGATCATCTAGCCCAACCATCCTCCTATCACCATCCCTACCCACTAAGCTACTAAATGGAAACATCAATGAAATGTTTAAATTTTCCCTAGCTTTGAGAATGTTTTTGATATCTTTATTCTTTTGATATGTTCACACAGAAAGTCCATCTGACCTCACCACCTCCAGTACTGAGTTTGTATTCTTTACTGTGTAACATAGGATAAATATTTAGCACCTACATTAAATATATATACATATATCTTAAAGGACAGTTTTAAAGGGTCACCACATTCTCAATTTAAGAAGCTGCATAAGATGGAATTTGTGGAGTCATATATGTGTTAATTATTTGACACAAAAGTTCCTTCATGTAATAGCTTAATTCTGAAATGACACAAAATAGCACCACCCTGTTGCCTTTTAAAATAGTGCTGGTAACAAGAGATGTCAAGTCACAAAAAAAGGCAGGACATTTGCAAGAAAGCTGCTCTGCAATCTTCCCTGAAGGTGACTGCTGAATGCTCCAACCCAAGGACAACTAACTGCTTCATACAGCTGCTTGTGCCAGAGCCAGTGGACCACGAAATGCCACTCAGAAAGACTGTAATCTTTTGCAACCCTAGTCAATGCTGGCTGAGTAGTAGTGGGAAACTCAATCAGGCCTCTGAGTCACACTTTTATTACAGTATGTATTTCCTGGTGAAATGGATTAGGCTACAACATGCATGCTGTTTTATGTATTAATAATGCACATGTAATCTGCTACTTTATCACTAGGGTATGTTTTAATAGGAACAGTGATGTAAATACAACCACTCCCATTCCTGGAAGCTCTTGTACCCCAAACAATATTCATAAAAATAAACATTTATATTGCAGCCTGATGTTTTGAGCAATATATCACAAAAATGGAGACAAAAACCAATAATGAATTCATGCATTGCTACCCAATTTAATAACATACAAGCAACCCATGATAAGCATTACACAGCAAGCCAGTGTTCAGTCTGGACTTATTTCAAGGACTGTTGAATTAAAACACAACATTTAACAGTTAATGTACACGACAATACTCCTGATGTCCTCTAGAGATTTTAGACAGCAAGCAAAATCCGGTTATGCACCAAATAAAAAAATACTGATAGTGCCTCTTGTCTTTTCCTTTGCCATTTCATGGGACAGAATACTTATGTGCAGAAAAAATGTCATTAAAAAAAGTAAATTCCCTTGTAAGAAGTAGTATCATCCTCCTTTTTGTATATATATGCATGTTTTGTTAACAAGACACATGATATTCATACAGTATCAGATACATGATGCATAGAGTTAAGATGAGGAAAGCTATGAACAGAACAATGAAACAAACCTAGAACTCAAAGCATCTTAACCTAAGACGCAGGTCCTTAGCAAGACTGCTGTCTTGAGAAATTAGAAAGTATTTCATTTAACTGAATTAATTCCTACATCCATAAGGGCATGGAAATTTAGTTATCTTAAGCCACATCCAGTTACAACCCAGTTTCAAGCTTTCATGATGAGATAGGCAGAAATGGTTTATTTTACTGACACTTCCCATCACACTGCACTCCAAAGCTGGAATTTATTTCACATTCCTAGCACCATGATGTCTGGAAGCTATTGCAACACCTCCAAAGATCGAGGAAGCTGCCAACCCCAAGCTCACGTCATTTATATGTCAATGTTCTAGATATGAGAAATTCACCTGTTTCATGACTCTACTTCTGTGTTAATTCTCACTTAATATGCAAATATGCAAATTATTGTACAACGTGCAACAACTATATATTTATTTTAGATATTATAATGTAATCTCAACCTGAAACAGAAACCTGCCATTCTACCTCACTTAGTGCCATTTTTTGGAAATACACAGGTGGTGAGGGAGTTACACTTATTGAACATAAAAGAAGGCACAAAGTCATAAATAAGACAAATGGAACAGGTATAACTTGTATTGAGTGAAGTCAGATAAAAGTAGCTGGAGATGTGCTCGTAGACAGAAAAATACCGATAAACTTGCTTTGACAAACTATAAAGAGACTGCATCGATGACTTTGAGGATATTATGGCGACGCTCATGACTTAGGGAATCACACAATGATAGAATCATAGGGGTTGGAAGTGACCTCAAGAGATCATTGAGTCCAACCCCCCGACAAAGCAGGTTCCCTCCACCAGGTCGCACAGGTAGGCGTCCAGGTGGGTCTTGAATATCTCCAGAGAAGGAGACCCCATGCCCCCCCTGTGCAGCTGTGCCAGTGCTCCGTCACCCTCACCGTAAAGAAGTTCTTGCGCACAGTCATGCGGAACCTCCTGTGCTGCAGTTAAGGGAAGATTCAGACACAGTGAGCACATGATTCGTATTGGGTGAAAGCACATCAATCTCAAGTTGGGCAATTGCTGGGTATTTTTAAGGCAATTTCAGTCAGAAGATGGTCTGGGGATGTGTCCCACCAGCGGTTCACAGGCCATGGCTTCCACAGCTAAATGCGCATTCACCTTTAGAACAGGCACAGAGCTTAATTCCTATCACAGTAAGAGGAACTTTGCCTTGACGATCAGTGCCGTTATGCACTGAGTTCAGATTTATTTATTTTTTTCTAAGGAGGCCTTTTTATCCTACAGGCTGCTTGAACTATCCACGTGTAACGCGCGGGCTGCAGCACACACATTTCAGCTCATTTCGCGCGGGAGCGAACCAGCCCCTGCTCCGCTAGGGGCAGGGGGGTGCCTTGGAGCGCCTCAGCAGGAGAGCTCCCCGCCCCCGGCCCGGCCGGCCTCCCGCTGCCGCAAGGCACAGGATGGGGCCGGGGCCGGGGCCGGGGCCGGGCCCCCTCCGCCGCCGGCCCCCCCCCGCCGCAGCCTCGCTGACGTCAATGGCATTCTTATCACGCCGCCTGCGACAGCAGCCGCAGCTCTCGGCTCGAAGGCCGGCGCGGCCGCCGCTAAGCTGCGGAGTGGAGCCGGCGTGGAAAGAGGAGGCTGAAAGCCACTGTGGCTGCGGGGACAGGGATAGGCAGGTGGGGCTGACGTTGAGCTATTCATGCCGCACTGTGGAAGGCAAAAAGGGCAAACTCATCCTGAGGTGCTGGAGGTTAAAGCCATTGCACAGCTGTGCTGATGGGAAAATTGGGTTGAACGGGGAAGGCAGCAGTTTTATCAGGCTGGTTTGATGATCAGGACTAACGGGACTTAGGATAAAATCTGCAGCATCCATATATTGAATTCTTAGAAGGTTTAATGTCAGTCTCATTTGCACCTTGACTCGACCAATTGCTTTTTATCCTAGTCAGCTCTTTTTACAAACTGACAAAATACGTGCTCTCACAAGCATTCTTCCCTGTCTGCATCTGTTACATGACCATGCCTGTGTATGTTGTCCATACATGTGTATGGATCCACAAGTACATTTGACGTACTGTATGCATACCGTACGTGTAAAACTCAGCAATTCAGCTGTGTTTTAAAGCCCAATTGGCTTGAAAATGAAATACATTAACAGCATTTAATCCCGTTTTTGTACCTTGTGTTATCAGTCATTGGATTGATATAACCAGGTGCTTGTACATCTAGACAGTGCTATTGTCTATAATATGATGCAACAACACTCCTATTCATCTCAGATCTGTCAAGTAATACTCAATCTTAGCAAAAAACAATTAAAACTCCACTAGCTTTCTAAAGAATTAGAGATGCTTGCCCTATATCTGAATTTGGCCAGAAAGCATGAAGCAGCGCACTGATGAATTTGTGGAGGCAAATTGCTACAGTGTGGAAAGCTGCATACCTAGCTGCCACTCATGAGGTCTTTGCACTGTTTCAATGTAATACTTATATTGTACAATTCTGCTGTTACTTTTGTTTTGAAAAACATTTCTTCAAATGGGTGGCAGAGGAACTACGCACAGATAACGGAATAGAAAGATGATGTGGGGACTATACTTGTTCCTTTCCTGCTCAGTAAGCATAGCACTCATTTCAGATGCCCTTTTTTCAATTACAGGAAATGAGCAGTTTCCACAGAAGCCAGTAGAAGTCAAACAGGTCAGGATCGGTCTGTAAGAGAAATGAGTGGAAATCTAGTGACTTTTTCTTAATCTGATAATCATTTATTATTCCTGGTCCTGGTGGCAACTGTCTTTTGCAAGAATGAAAGAAAATTCAAAGGAGAAAATCATGAAACAGATTGTCCATGTACCTGCATTATTCAAAATGAACGGTTCTTCTTCTGCAGATGTATCATAAACACATTTTGCCAGTATGATTAATCCATATTCAGCCTATTCTGAGATAAGAGTGAAAAAAATTGTACTAACAATTGCTCACTGCAACCAGTTTCAGTTAGTTCACAGACATTTCCCTAAAAGCCATGACTAAATTCCTTATTTTTTACATTGGTCTACTATTACCATTCTTCCAGATTCAGATACGTTGCAGCAATAAATGCACAAATACAGCCATTAGATTGGAACTGAAAACAACTTTTACACTTCTACAACACCAAGTGGCAAGCTGTGGCAGAGCTCTTATCGTTCACTCTTAATCATTCTTGCCACCATTCCAGTGAAAGCAAGTCTGAGGTGTTAAAGAATTCAGAACTAGGCTAGCCCTGATAGTGGCTGTGTGAATCCCAAACTGGGCAGTCAAAACAGCAACCTGTATGTTAATGAAATGAAACTAGGCTTTCTACTCTAGAAATTATACTTAAAAGACTTTATGCATACTGACCAGTGACAGATAACAATTTTTCTTGAATTCTGTTTATAGTGAATGTAACAGTTTTAAGGTCCAGTAGAACTGACAGCTTGAATGGGGAGTCCATAGCTGTAGACCATGATGAACTCAAGATTCTCCAGCACTAAGAAAATAATATTATGCTCTTTGTGTAGATTTTAAATGAAGCTCAAAAGTCATTGTGAAATCTCTCAATGTAAGCCTGTAAGAAATGGTTTTGATTGCGTAACTCTTTTAAGTGGGATAAGAATTCTCTTTGTCTAGAAGGTAGATTCCAGTTAAGAAGATCAGTGTAACAGCAAGGATTGTCAGAGAATAATTTCTACACCATACAGTGAGCTTTCTCTCTCCACTTGCAGAAGTAAAATCCTAATGATTGTTATGCAAAAATAAATTCTGAGTGATTGTGACATTTCTAACATATTCTGGTAACACGTAAAAATAATAACATTTAGCCCTCTTATGAGTGTATTAGAGAATATTCTTCGTTATGCTTTTTGAAGTATAATATTAAGATGCTAGAATAATTATATATATTATATAATTATGTAAAATATTTTAAATATGCATGTATATGAAGTCATACACATTGTACAGGAATGACATATCAACATACTGAAAAGTAAAAAGTCAATCAAATTAGAATTAGAAGTCTCCTAGATTATTTTCCTTTGCTAAACAACTTTCAGATGTTGAGCAATGATTGGTTCATGTGCTCATTCTTTTCTGTGAAACAGTTCATGTTTTAATTTATTATGCCAATTACACAGATAATTTTTTACTGAATCAGAATGGCAGCTGGTAATAGTCCACAAGAACACAATACATAGCCTGATTTGAGAACTGCTAGGGGCAATCTTGTGTAGCAGAAAAGTGGCTAGTTTGGACATTGTTTTGTTTAAAGCTATGTTGACACTGCTGGCAGGGATGCAATCAGAGAATGAGCAGTTATAGCTAAGCCAGCTTAAACCTGACAGCTGCAAAGATGAGAGAGTGTGGGCTTTAGCCTGGTAAATTTACTGATTCACCAGGGCATGGGCCTTCTACAGAAAGGCACACTTTTCTCCTTCATTCCCACTAAGTACATTAGCTCAGGTATCTGCATGTGTTGCAGTTCTCTTCTGCAAGAAAAGCTTACTTGTCAGAGCATACAGCTTTGAAAACACTAGGAAAGGTATCTCCCAGTACTGAAATGTTAGCACTGGCTTGCAGATAAGCTCAGCTAGGCACTGACAGATGGGGAGGTAAGCAGTAAATCAAAAAATAAAATGGTAATTAGCTGAAATACAGTAATATTAGTCTTTATTGCATGGAATATTTGAGCTAATGATAACAAACTCATTATTTTTCCTAATAATAATAATTAAAAAATTGAAAAAATAACCCAACCCTTATAAGGTGTTTAATATTTATCATTTTATATTTATGAATGGTGGACTTATAGCACTGGAATAAACTACACAGAAGGCAGAAAAGTGAATGTTCCTAAGTGAGTTAATTACCAAAAGATACAATAGCGATGGGGAAAGAATTTAGAGGCTTGAAGTTTTAAATAATGATTTTCAGAGAACTACTGTTATTTAGATTTAAACAAACAAACAAACAAACAAAAACCCATAAGGATGTAATCGAATCTGGTGTTCCATGTAAAACTGTTTCACTCCAGTCCTGCTTTTATAAATACTCTATGCACAATCTTTTTTGTCTTCTCTTTTTTTGTGTGTGGAATTATTCTAATCTCTCTAAGCCATTACATCTGAGATTTTTTTTTTTGACCTTTTTTGTTTGCAGATCTTGCAGCTGTTTTGTAAAGAGGATGTTAATGAAAATAAAGATAATAAAGATAATAGAGCATAAATATACAATCACATGTTATAGGGTTGCATTTAAAGAAAAACATGACATTTAAATAGAAGAATAGCAGCTTGAAGCCGGGTCAAAAGACGAGTGAAATAAAAAGAATACATGAAAAAATAGGCATCAGGGAGAACAGAAAAAAGGGCTGTCCTTGTTTTAAGAGACTACTTGGAAGAAAAAGTAATTTTAAAGGAAGAAAAAACAAACCTACAATTTTTAGCAAGATTCTGTGTTTTAGCAGAAGCCTTTTCTGACCTTGCTGAGCAAATAAAAGTGAAATTATTTGTGTAATATACCCTGTTTCAAGACGTTTTCAGACTAGTATCACATAATACACAGTTATTCCATCTGTCTTTCTCAGGAGTTAGATTTTTAAAAGGCTGAACACCAGACTGGACTGTCAGAGCATCTCTCAGACATAAATGGATTTATCCTCACTACAGGGCAGAAAATGTGAGATAGGCAGACACAAGAAAGAGCAAGATTGAATAAGAAAGCTCAGGGCTAATTCCAGATGTGAGTCTCAGTGCAATGCTTTATCCATACAACTGCCTCCTAGAGGGAACCTGTGTTGAGTCAAAGCCGTTACTGCTGCTGGATATGAACAGCCTGCCTTGTGCAACTGTGGTAGTAGCAGCTTTAGGACCATGGAACTGTTCTCAGGCTACAGCTCTTAGTTCTGCAGTGAGTTCCAAGATGAGCTCTGTGCTGACTTTCAGTCAAGTTCAAACTTACACTTATATTCAAAAAATTGCAACAGATAAGAATGTCATTCAAGGCCCCGAGTTTATTTTGTCCTGTTGGAAATGTCACTCTCTATCTTGCCCACTTTGTTCCCAATGCAAAGATTGAAAACATTCCAGAATGTTTTAAAACACTACATCTAAAATGAAAACTAAACTGCAAGTTTATGTCTAGTTTCTGTTTTTAAATAAATTAACAATTGATTGCATTACTTACATTTTGAAATCCAGGTGAATAAGCTTTGTTAATGTTCACTAAGTTTATTTCTAATAAGTCGTGAACATTAATTATATTTATACAGTCATTTTCTCAACAAAAGAAAGATGAAAGCTACCACAATGCTGTTAACTTCAGTTTTTAATACCCTTTTTTTATACTCACTGTACAGCTGATTATCTGTAGTCAGATTTTACTTCGGACCTTTTCCATCCAAGAATCATACATATTTTCAGCTAGAATCTGCCACATTGTTTTTGTTTGTTTTCCTTCTTTTCTCAAAGATGTGAACTTCCTGTGCTGCACGTCTGTGCTTCAGGTCTGAATATTGTATGTGGATAGTGATCTCTCCTGCACTTCAATTTGTGAGGCTTTTTCACATATACAAGAAAAGGGCAGACATATCCTTAAAATGAATTATTGTATTAAAAATTTTTAAATGAGTTATTGCACTTGGGACAAAGACATTAAAATAAAGTTGAAAAAAAAATCTTTCTATACACAATGAACTTTCCAAACGCAAAAATGCCTTAAGTTTTAATTAGGTAAGTAAGGATATGAAATGTGACTGCGTCCCATGTAATTTTGTTTGAAAAGCTGCGAAACTAATGAAGGTTCTATCTGTTTTACAGAGATTTCAGCATAACTGCATATGCTGGAGGATCCTTTGTGGCATATTTCAACATCCACTTTAATTTTCAGCAGTTCAGAATGCCACTTTTTCCCTAGTATCTTCTCCCACAGTGGCTTATCACTGTGTTTTATCATTCTGCTAGCTAAACCTCCTAAAAAATATTTTACTTCAGTAAAATTGGAAAGGTGAGACATGGAACTCAAGGGAATATAAATTTGCAAGGAGGATAGAACTGCAGCAGATCAGAGTACTGTGATAGGTTTGTTGGTGCTGCAGATCCAGTTTTTATAAAGCTAAAGAAAGCTTTACATACTTCATTGTGAGAATTAGCTGGAGAGAAAAAACAAAACAAAACAAAACAAAACAAAACACATTTTGGTTTCAAAAATATCATGCAGTGAAGATCTGAGGCTGATAAATAACATGCTAACACATTATTTCCAAGTAGCAGAAGCATATGAGAACAGAGTGGTTTCACCACCTGACTGTTGCTTTCCTCTGTGAAAGGCATACTAGGTATGACAGCTGCTTGCTTTTTCTCTGAAGATGTCTTCAAGTGCAAGAATACAAATTGCTTCAGGACTACAGAATCCATCTCTGCTCCTTTCTTTGTCTCATAGATTTTCAAAATTGAAGGCTGAGTGGGGAATGACAATGTTCAAATAAACTTTCCATTAAAAAAAGAAAAAAAAGAAGAAATACCCACAATAAAGAAAACAAAACACAAGAAGTAAGACAAGTGTTATATTACTGCAGCTGAAATGCTGAAATCCATCACACAGGTCTCTTATTCTTTAGGAAACAGAACAACATGAAAAGCAGATTTGCAGTTTTTCATTTCCCATTTTTGCTGTTTCTATTTGCCAAGATCTAATAAAGAAGGAACAAACCTTCCCCAAATTCTTATTTTACTTCTTTTTAGAAGTGGGAATCAAAAGGTGATACTAATAAATACTACTACTGCTACTACTATTAGTAATAAATGTTGGTTACTTTTCCACTAGTTGCTTCTCCTAATCTGTCAGACCTTTCTGGGTTCCATTAATAGCACTTCATTGACTCAATTAGCCATTCTACATCAAACTGTTTTCCAGTTTTCTCCTTCATTTCTTTGGCACTGAATTCTTCCTTGGGGTTTTTCTTACAGGAATCTTCACACTCTTTCAATTAAAGACTAAGTAGTCAATGGCTCCTACAGTATGTCCACTAGCATATGGCTTAATAAGAGGTAAATTTCTAATCTAATAGTTGTTTCTGAGTTATTTCTGGTTTATTTAGCATATTAAAGACTAAGTAGTCAATGGCTCCTACAGTATGTCCACTAGCATATGGCTTAATAAGAGGTAAATTTCTAATCTAATAGTTGTTTCTGAGTTATTTCTGGTTTATTTAGCATAGTAGTAAGCTATCCAGCGGAAAAATGTACTTACTCAGGTGCACTCCTACTCCTACTTAATATTAAAATAAGGAAACTAAGGAAATGTAAGAGAGACTACCTCATCTTATTTTTTTATCAGAAAATAAATTTGATTTCTTATGGCTTAGAATTAATGTAACTTTTTTTTTTTTTAATTCCTGGTACAAAAAAGTCTGCTCCAACACAGTTTGGAGCTGAATATTCTCAACTGTAAGTAAAGACTATGATTTAAAACAAAAACAAATGAACAAACAAAAAACACATTTTTTAAATTCTGTTACAAAGAATTTCAAACTTGCATGAGAAATATGGTTTCTATTTGATTAGAAAATGTGAAAAAACTTATGCCCTGGAGATTTTAATATTTAAAGAGCTGTCCAGTAAGATCTTCCGTTTTCCTCATTGCTTCCTGTCATTTCTCTTCATGTCCTAGCAACAAGTTGCAAATCTTTCCAAGTAGGTTTAGCTAGGAAATATGATATTTGGGATTCTTAGGCTGCTGAGTGGTGCCTTTTTTTTGCAAATAGTGATACCAAAATCATATTTGTGAGGCGATTTTTAAAGTCTTGCCTAGTATTGCACCTGGGAAGTTATTGCCTTCATAAGGTTTCCAGATGGCCTAAGACAGTTGCCTTTCTTCCCCAACTGCACTGAAAGCCTGTTCCAAAGGGATTTAATATAATAAGCCATTCAAAGCTAGCTAATTGGAAGTATGAAACATAGGGGAATGTCTGAATTGACTGACTAAGGTCTATCATAAAATGGATTGAGTTGGAAGAGACCTCCAGGATCATCAAGTTCCAGTCATCCTGCTGCAGGCAGGGTTGCCAGCTGCTAGATCAAGTACTAGATCAGGCTGCCCAGGGCTCCATCAGGCTGGCCTTGAGCACCTCCAGGGACAGAGCATCCACAACCTCTTCTCGGAGACTGTTCCAGCACCTCACCATGCTGTCAGTGAAAAACCTCCCTCTAACATCTAATCTAAATCTTTCCTCTTTCAGGTTAAATACATTCTCCCTTGTTCTATCACAACCAGGGGATCAGCCTCAGCCAGCGTGGGTTCATGAAAGGCAGGTGATGCTTGATCAACCTAATCAGTTTCTGTGATCGAGTGTTAACTTCCATTCAGCCCTGAGTCTCAGCACAGATGGTCTTTTGAGATGAGTCACCTAACAAAGGAAAAGAATAGGCTACTCTTATTTTATTTATTTATTTATTTTTGCACATAGGCATTATGTCAACTGGCTTGTAATCAAAAGTCTGAGGTTTAGGTATAAATTATTCTTGAATTTTTTTCATCACAGTTCTTGATGAAGTGCAGTAGGCTCAAGTAGATTTTCCTACCATCAAACTTAGAATTATTCCCTCCAGCTGAAGATGACTCATTTTGCAGAATGTAATGCAAAATGCATGAGGCCATGAGGGAATGAGTGAAAATGAGGTGAGCCTGTACTCTGGTAATGAACCTGCTCCTGGAAGACATGTTATGCAAGGCCAGGTCCTATATTGTGAGCCCTGCTCCTAGGGTAATTTATTCAGTCACTGTTTTCTCAGTATTGGAAAAGACTGCAGAGCTTCATAGTCCACAACAGAAGAACTGTTATTCTTGCTTCTATCTGGGGTTCTCTGACCCTGGCTGCTGGGTGCTCCAATTCACAGCATTCATCATGCTCTGTACTCAGGAGCAGCCTGTATTAAAAGCAGAGCTTACACTCTTCAATGGGTAGTCTCAGTGTAGCCCCTGATTTCTAAATGGATGCTCAAGAAAGTGAATATGCTTTAATGGACCAGTTTCTCGGTAACCTTTTAATGGAAGAGATCTACTTTCAAATCTATCTTTTCATTTGGACAGAAGACAGTGTATCACTGGTCACTGATGTCAGAAGATGGACAAATTGTGAAGTGAAGATGCACTCAGACTACACCCGACAGCCATAACTGAGCTCATATCTACGCAGTTTTATTTTCTATATTTATCAGCTGTTGGGCTGCATTTGCAATAGGAATGAGAAAAATGACATAGAGCCCTGTTCTCTGTCATTCTTTTCACCTCAGTTCTACAAAACAATCTATCTTTCACTCCTGCCGTTGTTTTGCTGTTATTATCAATACGGTAAAAGCAGTCTGGGATCACACACGTTTCTCAACTAACAGTGACCGTAAGTTACACAGCTGGGCTGAAAAGAGGAAGCATGCAAAGCTTGTCATGCTGTCTATTTTTCCAGTAAAACAGATGGTTTTGGTGAAATGACACATTAACACTCACTGATGCAGCAAAATATGAGACCAAATTAAAGATAAGAAGTGAAAAGTGTTGCACTGCACATAAAATTCTCAATGCAGTGATTGATCACATATTCAAACTCCATAATGTGTAAGTCTATTTCAGAATCAAGGATATGCTACAATGAAATCATAAGAAACAGTAACCTGAAGTGCTGGGCAAAGTTTACAAGCTGGGGGATGGTATATATTTTCAAAATACATGTTAATTAGCACTTTTTAATAACATAACAAAAATCACTATTTTGCAATTAGTATGATTAGGGGAAGATATTGTTTAAACATATTGTAGGTGATGCAAAAACTCCTGTATGTTTCTCATACAGTATACAAAATCTAAATTTCTCCAATATTTTTCATAGTGTATTGCAGTAGTCAAATATAATGACTGTTCTATGTTGCAGCCTGATTTTACTCGCTTCCTTGAATGTGAGATGATACATAAACAACTTTCTTTGTCCAAAACCACATCAATCCTTTTCCTGCTGTTCTGCCTCAAGACAGTTAATCACTGTTTTACAAATCCACTGAATGAACCAGCACTATTTTCTCAGTTAGAAAATTTCTTTAATGTTAATTAAATATCTGCAGATGAAAATAGAGAAAGTACTCAGCAAGTCTTCAGAGAAAAACCCTGGCAATAACCCTACCAAAGAAAGGGCTAAACTGAGGACATTACTAACTTTAAAGGGAAAGAGAGCATAATAGTTATCCTTTCAAATAACCCACATTAAGCTAGCATATGCTGCACAAATTGTGACACAAAGGACTAGTTGGTTTGTTGTTGCTGTTTTTTAAATATAAAATAGGTAAATATGGTTTAAATTTATTCATAAAAAATGTCTACAAACTATGTGCAGTGGAAGAAGGTGCTAGTTCACTCCCTAGGGTGAAAAAGTGATTATGTGAGCCTGGGTGGAGGGTGGGCTTCCATTTCTCCTATCCCTCTGCATTCACTGTTTACTCTATGCAGGAAACATGAATGAGTTTCAGTCTGAATGTGGTTTGTGCCCCATATCTCACAAACCAGTAAGATTTTGTCATTATTCTGGATAAGAAAGCTGTAATTGAGATAACTCTCCTTTTAGCTATCATGACTTAGATAAAGTCTTTAATGATTAACTGAAAAGACTAGCTAATGTAAATATTGTTGTTTTCCAAATCTGTTTTATTTATGCAAAATATTATTGATGGTTAAAAAAAAAATCTAGTGATGGAGGTTTGCTTCAGCTTCACTGAAACCGATTATTGTCAATCCTTTGTTAGAATACTTGTTGGAAAATTGTGAGTTTATTTTGCAAATTGAGTAGTTGAAACTAGATGAAGCAGAGATCAACTGCATTGCTAGTTATTGAACTACATGGACTAGACAGAGAGATTTCACTGGAAACTAAAGTTGTATTCACTTTGGATTGCTCAATGTAAATTTTTTTATCTGTTACCTGAAAGACAGAAGAAAAAATATTATAGTTCATAATGCATCACCCTAAATTTTTAATAGTATCACAACTTCTCCTTAAACCAACGAGTACATATATTGTAAGAGTTTAATCACATATATGTGAATTGAAGTCTGGTGTAAAATGCTAACAAGCGGAGTAAATCTTTTCAAGGAGGCCCTGTACAGCATGCAGGCCAGTCATCAGGATTTTAATCCTCCTTCCAGTTTCAGCCATCTGCTTCTGCTGTCCTTTCAGTATGTAAAGCCCTGAGATCAGTGCCTTATGTAACTCTAAAAAGTGAACAAGGATGCAGACCACAAATAAAATTCAATATTATGTAACATCAAGTTAATGAAAAATGCACGTAACCTTTTAAAACTTCACTCCATGCGAATAACTACTGATCATTTCCCAATTGTGTTCTTACTGTATATATTAATACCGATTTTATATTGAGCATTCCACACACTGGATTTTAAACAAATGCTATTTTTTTTAAGATAAAGGTTTTTTTTACAAATAAATAAATAAATAAAACGCGCACCAGCCTCTTTCTTGACAGTTTTCTCTGCAGTTTTATATTGCCTAGTGAACTTCAAAACTTGCATTGTGGGTCAATCATCTCAAAGCCTTCAGAAACACCAGAAGTCAAACAAAGCAATAGCTTAAGAGAACTTCCCTTAACACATTGCTCTGTGCTGCATAGAAGTCTAGATAACACTACTAATAATTTTTTTGAAGGAAATTACTTCTTTAAAGAAGATGGCTAAGTTCCCAAAGGACGCTATAGACATAAAAGAACACTATGTAGGATTGCATAGATGGTGGGGAAATGAATAGCTATGCAGGAAACGAGGATAAATCAGCTCTTAATTCCACAATACTTTTGGTGTCAAGTGGTTCACTGTACTATAAAGTAGTAGATTATTAGCCAGTTAATATGAGAAAAAAAAAAAGTCAACATGAGAAAAAGAAAAATCCTTGGAATTAATTGTCCATCTTCATACAGTTCAAAGAAGAGAAAATTTCTTTTTTTTTTTGAAGATATTTCCCTAGGAAGCAAATTGAGTTGAAATGGTGTGTGTGTGTCACTGACTTAAGTGTCTCTAAAGCAGTTCAAGTTACTGAATTCAGCTGCTGTGAATACACTCATATTCTAAGCCTACATTTAAGCATCTGCTAATTTCTCAAATAGTAGACAGAACTGCTGAAAGTTGTGAAAATGCTACAAAAGACATTCACATTTGAAAATGTAAATGTTTGTGGTATTTGCCAGAAAGTAAAATAATCTTCAGAAGTTAAACTCTTTCTAAATACGCAGAGGTATGCATATAAGCAAAACTGTGAAGAACAATATTTTTACATGTCATTCTACCTACTACAGAGAGTAGTACCATTTTACCAAAACCATGCCCCTTAAAAAACAGGGAGTGAGGTTCCTGCAGTGATTCAGGAAGGCACTTTTTTTTTTCAATTAACTTCAGTGAGAATTTCTGCCCATTTTACCTCACCTCTGGCAAAAATTTGGCAGTGCAATAGAATGTTTCTCTATAATGGGATAATAAAATATTCAGTAACAAATCAAATGAGAGTGCGAAGTTCTCATTATAACATTACATTATAACTATAATCCTGCTGACTAGATCTAGAGAAGTGATGTATAGACTGCAGTTATGACCTAAGTAGGGCATGTTCTGGATATCTGTCCAAACCTGGGTTTGAAATATAAATTCTTCCGCATTTTGAAATGTGACAATGATATTGCATTATGAGATTTTTTTTGATAATCTGAACTGTTTGTTTTTCTTTAAACCTCTATTCTCATAGGCATTAGAACCCATTCAATTCTATTCCTCTGTTCTCAAACCCTGGGAATAACCCTGGTATTGCATGAATTGACCTCTGTAAGGCATGCATCTTTTGCTTTTTTTCTGTCCACTCATGTGTTCTCTTATTTGCTTTATCCCTGGCTGAATCACAGACTCAGGCAAGAATAAAAAGCATTTAGATTACTCAGGACATCTCAGTGTAGTGAGGTACTGTACAGAACAGTTGGGTCAGCAGGATATTTAACACTTTGTTGTCTAGACTTTTGAAGGGATTAAGGCATCTCATGAACAGGAATGTTTCTTTCATGTCATAGAATAAATTACTCTATTTTAATTTCATCTTATACTCAATAAAGTCTTACAGTTGTAGAACTGGGATGAATGAGAGATACAGTTATGTATAGATATATGCACCAAAATAATCATTTTCAATGTCATACAATGACAGTATCCTGATTTTCATCTGTAACCTTTATTTTTTTCTTGTTAGGTCCACCTACTTGTATTTAGAAGGATTTCACAGAATCACAGAACTGTAGGGGTTGGAAGGGACCTCTAGAGATCACCGAATCCAACCCCCTGCCAAAGCAGCTCCCTAGCCCAGGTTGCACAGGTAGGCGTCCAGGCGGGTCTGGAACGTCTCCAGAGAAGGAGACTCCACCACCTCTCTGTGCAGCTGTGCCACTGCTCCGTCAGAAGTTCCCATGTGCATTTGTGTGGAACTTCATATGCTTCAGTTTGTGGCCATTTCCCCTTACTAGGATAACCATAGATCACCATACACCACTGAGAAGAATCCAGCCTCGTCCCTTTGCCTCCCACTCCTTATAGATATGGATCACACCCCCTCTGAGTCTTCTTTGTTCAAAGCTGAACAGCCGCAGGTCTCTCAGCCTTTCCTCATAATGGAGCTGTTCCACGCCCTTTCTCATCTTTGTAGCCCTCCACTGGACTCTTTACAGGAGATCCCTGTCTTTTTTGTACTGGGGAGCCCAGAACTGGACACAGTACTTCAGATGTGGCCTCACCACGGCAGAGTAGAGGGGGAGGATCACCTCCCTCGACTTTCTGGCCATGCTCTATTTAATGCGCCCCAGGATCCCATTGTCCTTCTTGGCCACCAGGGCACACTGCTGGCTCATGTCCAACCTGTCATCCACCAGGACACCCAGGTCCCTCTCCTCAGAGCTCCTCTCCGGCAGCTCATCTCCCATTCTGTATTGGTGCATGCAGTTATTCCTCCCTAAGTGTAGACTCTACACTTGCTCTTGTCAAACTTCATCTGGTTTCTTTCTGCCCAACTCTCCAGCCTGTCCAGGTCTTGCTGAATGGCAGCACAGCCTTCCAGCATGTCAGCCATTCCTCCCAGCTTTGCATCATCAGCAAACATGCTGAGGGTGGACTCTGTCCTCTCATCAACATCACTGATGAAGATGTTGAACAGGACTGGACCCAGCACCGACCGCTGAGGAATACCACAAAGTACAGGTCTCCAACTGGACTCTGTGCCACTGATCACAACCCTCTGAGCTTTGCCAGTCAGCCAGTTCTCAACCCACCTCACTGTCCACTCATCTATTCCACACTTTCTCAACTTTGTTATAAGGATGCTGTGGGAGACAGTGTCTAATGTCTTGCTGAAATCAAGGTAGACTACATCCACTGCTCTCCCCCCATCCACCCAGCCAGTAATGACATCATAGGCCACCAGGTTGGTTGAGCGTGACCTCCCCCTGGTGAACCCATGCTAACTACACCTGATACCTCTCTTCTCTTCCAACTGCCTGGAAACAGCATCCAGAACAAACTGTTCCATCATCTTTCCAGGGATGGAGGTGGGGCCCATGGATTTATGTACAGTGATGTTGCACAGATGCTCTTGGACCAACCCCTCCCTCACCAAAGGGAAGCCTTCCACTCCCCAGACCCTCTCACTTACCCCCACAGTCCAGGCGTCCTGAGGGGAAGTTCCCACAGTGAAGACAGAAGCAAAGAAGGCATTCAGCATCACCACCTTATCTGCATCCCCCATTACCAGAACACCCCCCTTCATTTTGTAGGGAACTCACATTTTCCCTAATCATTGCTTTACTGTTGACATACTTAAAAAGCCCTTATTATCCTTTATCTTTTTTGCCAGTCCAATTCTAGGTTGACTTTGGCCTTCCTTGTTGCATCCCTGCAGGTTCTATATTCCTATATTCTTCCCACCGTTCCTATATTCTTCCTAAGTGGTCAGCCTGTTTAAATGCAGATGCTTAACTTGCCCAAGTGATATTTAAATGCATGATACTTCAAAACAGCAGACTAATTACTGTTTAATTAATTAAAGCTGTACAATTATTAAATAATGACTTACTATATATCCAGTGTACTAATATAAAAACTATGCCAAAGACTGTCAGATTATGCTTCAAAACCATACATTTCATTGAGAAACCCGCAGCTGATGTGTACCAACCACAAACTGTGTTGGACAAAGACTACGAGAAACATGCAATCTCAATTTAATAAAAATAGTACTGTTTCTGCTGGATTTAAGATCAGATCAATGCTTCTAAATGCTATAACTCAAGTCCAATAAGAAGTGATGAAAATGGGCAGTAATATGTTAATTCAGATAGATTTATAACATCATAATCTTTTCAAATACTTTGTTTCTCTATCACTTTGTTTATATATATATATATATATATATATATAGGGGAAAAAAATAATAAAAAATAAATAAAACCTGAAGAATTTTTCCTGAAGCTGAGCCATATGCTTTCTATGCTTTTATAAAAAAAAACCACAGAAGTATTTGATATCTTGCTGCTGGGTAAATCCATATATTTCATTCTACCTGATGAAATGTCTTTGGGTTAGATTTGAACCAAAATTTTAAAGTGTAAAAATTTCTTAGAAGTGATATGTTATAATTATGTTTTATTTTATGATTACCTTAAATGACTTATTTGTCATGTGATGTTACTTAAAGACCTTTTGGTTCTGTTTTGTAATATAAGAGGCCAATTACATAAGAGACACTTAAATCTGATTTGAAACGATTACTGTTAATTAGATAGTAGGTCTACATAGTATATGATTCCTAGAAGAGTTCATGTCCAGGCAGGATGGGGGCTTTGCACAGCCTGGTGGAAGGTGTCCCTGTCCATGGCAGGGGGGTTGGATCTAGTTGGTTTTTAAGGTTGTTTTCAACCCAAGCCATTCTGTGATTCTATGTATATCACGTCACTCCAAAAATAATACCCTCCTAATAATACCTTCCTTTTTCATGGAAATTACAACAGATACAAAGAGAACAATAACACTATTTGATACAGCAAATACTCTGATACAGAAAATGATCCTTCAGCACGGCCACCACCATTAGCTATGCATTTTTGCCAGTGAAGAACAAGAGCCTGCATGTCACGCTTGTAAAAATCTACACCAGCAGAGATGACCTATTGTCACTGTTGCCATTGCTGAAACGCAACACCCACTGCTTCACTGTGCTCACATCCACTGTTCAGTCTCCAAAAACATTCAGCAAGTGTTGATGAATGTCAATAGGTGCCACTTTTTCAGATGGACAAATTCAGTGACACACCTTTGCTTCCTGACTTCCATGTCAGATGTCATTCTCTCAGGCTGCCTCTCTGCTACAATCTGCCAGATGGCAACAAAAAGTAACAGGATGGGAAGGTTCAAGGTCTACTGCCACACCACCAGTATTTGCCAACATAATGAAAAAGCAGCCATTACTTTTGGAGTAGCCCTCTAATATATATATATATTAAAATTACATATAAGTGTGATGTTATTTTGAGTCTCAGGTTATTCTTCTGAACAAATCTTTCTCCTTTTGCATGTATTTTTTGCATATAAAAACATCTGCAATACTGGGTTTCCTATCTATTTTAAATGTGATGCACATTAAGACCCTATATGGTTTCTTCTTAGCTCTTATTATTCTAATTTAGAAATGCAGATATTTAAACTGTAGTAATCAAAAGGTATTTAGTAGTTGCTCATTTCTTCATCTGTCAGAAATGAAAAGTTCCAAGATCACTCCTTGTGTCATAGCTAGTAGTATTTTGTGTTTTTTTATTTTTTTTAATGTTATTTTGAACACAGTTCACTTATTGTGTTAAGAGAATTGTTACAAACTTCAAATGAAACATCATTCGTATGTGGAAAATGTGGAAAATGTGACTCACAGTAAGAGGAACCCCTCTTCTGGTTGAAGAACAAAACACTAAGCAAGGAATCACTGTACAGCAGAAATAGTAATCCAAAACACCGATGCTTTTAGGTACCAATTCTCCTCCCTTCACAGGAGACAAATAAAATAAGTAAAATGGCATGTCTGCTTATTCACACTGACTATAAATTGATTCTAAAGAGAATAACCAAACAGACACCTACCTCCTCGATGTCTAAAATAGATAGGAAAAGTACCACCTGAGAAGCCTATTGGTACACAAAAGCTTCTACCTCCCACCTCCTAATTTATCTGTAAAAGTGACACTCAGTAAGCCATAGCATATTTGGCTCATACTGAATAACAAGTATGCTACTGATATTTAATGGCTTTTGCAGTAGTTTCCAAAATAACTTCATATGGATACATTGAATAGAACAAGTCATAATTTTATCACTGACTTCCACATATTTACACTGAAATATGCCTGCAGATTTTAAGGCCACCATCGTTGCTATTGCTTCTAACAGTTTGGACATATTCCTTTGCTGCTGCAGTACTCAACTCTAGTTTCCTACTTTTTACTAATTTTCTCCCACATTTCTATGTCCCATTCTTATGTATTCTTAAAATAGCAAAGAATACTTTTTGATCACTATGGGAGAATGTTTCTCTTCCTATTCCAGTTACTTTGCTTTACCAAATACATTTTTTATCTTTCCTTCTCATTTTACCCTTATCATCTGCAATGTTCCCCCCTGGCAATACATTTGCTTTTCCTGGAAGATCACACTTGCTTAGCAACTTAAACCTTCCACCTTATTTATATACTTCTGTTTCAGAATTGACATTGTTTAGTAAAACTGCATCTTGTAGTTGCTCAGTTAGTAACACTCATGGTTGTTTCTCACAGAGATTGCTAGCTGTGCCGTATGGGTGATGTGGTGGTTACCTGTCTAGTCTATTACTCTGGATACCTGGTGACATGAACTCTGAGAACAGTATGACCAGGAGAATATTTTCAGGAGGAAAGATTCTGCATAATCTATATTACAAATATTCTTGAATAAATAAAAAAAAAAAAAAAAAAAAAAGAGTAACAGCATCCAAAAGGGTTTTTAATGCTTTGAAGAAGTGTTTGTAATACATCTTTCTCCTTGGCACAGTGCCTACGTGCGCTCTGCTTTACTAGAATTTTAGATGCTTCAAGAAAGCATCTATGCATACTTCTGCGCCGAGACCATGAAATTTGTTGCTATGGAAGTATCTAAAACAGTCTATGATTAAGAATGGGAAAACTCATTCAGGCAAAAAAGGATCCAGCCTGAATCTCCATCCAATAGTCCAAGTGAATGGTAGCTGTTTCTAAGCTTTATAGTAGCTTAATATATTTTCTTTATCACTGATACCTTTCAGCAACATGTATCCAGTGTACATAGGCCCCAGCTCAGCTGGTTCAATGCATAATCTGGGCACAACAGTTCAAGCAGCATCTCTGATGGCTCAGATTAAACTCAAATTACTTTAATTTATCCTTCCTATTCTTTGCCTTCTACTTGCTTCCCTTAAATTTCTTGGCACAGAATCATTTTCTAGATTAGCTGCACCACTGATTGCACTACCTTCCTTCCAAACATTAAAACCTCAGATGATGTATTGCTTCTGACAAGTACAGTGCACACGGGGGACTAACTGAATGGAAACCTTCAGATCAGGGGGGAATTTAAAAAGAGCAACAATAACTTCCAGCAAAGTGTGTCTTGGGTCCTGCTGTCTGAGCAGCTTCTGTTGCTGGGGAAGAGAAGCTAGCCTTAGGCAAAAAACTGTTGGAGAACATGTAAGGTAGGCTCACTGATGTTCACATGCACGCGTGTATTCTGCTTTGGATATCACATTTTTTTTCTGGTGGCAAGGACTTTATTGCGTTGTAGGCTTTCTAATCCTAGTGACTTGGAACCAAAGAGAGAACCTTATTTTTCAAAATCTCTGCCTCCAGATAAGATAACAGACTTTTGGACGATGGTGTTAATTGACAAATTCTGCAATTAAAAATTGGAGTAGCACCTATGAATAACTTAGATGTCTCCTTGATATTAATTTGTAACCAATGCCCAGTATGATCTCTTAACTAATACATTAACAAAAGGATTATGATTACAATGTTTACAGGCAAGAGAAACACTTAATGACTGATTTATTTATCTGTCTCCTCTATTTATTTCATTATCACAAATCTAGGTATGATTGCAAAATGCTATTAAGCAAGGATGATTTTTTGCGTATAGAGTGGATTTAAAAATTTAACCCTCTGTTCCCTGGTAAGCCCTCTGCACAAATCCTCAGATTACATGATGAATTGGAGAATACAATAGTACAGAACTACGAAGTCCATGTCTTTTAGAAGAATATGTGGATATATGTGTGAGGATAGATGAAAAACCTGACGATGTTACCACATTCCAGGGGCAAAGGAAACAGATTAACACGTTCAGACGTGATAAAGCCAAAACCACAGTTGTTCTGAAGAAAGCTGAAGTATAGATTCTTCCATGATCTACAATCCTATTATCATACAATTAAAAAGACAAAGAGGATCAGCAAAAATCAAACCAAGTTCTACATGTAAACAGAAAATTTTTCACTGAAAGTTCTATAAAAAGTAAATTTTTAGTTTAAATGATAAATTGCTTGTGTAGTAAGGTCCTGTTTACCTTTGCTAAGAGGCAAAACAAATCCTTTAACTTTACCAACAAGCCATAGAGATATAACTATCTGGAAAATAACATGCAGTAACACATGTATTGACAAAATATAAAAAAATTTGAGGTCAAAAAGTGTGTTCCCATAAAAATATCTGAGAACAAGTTGCTGTAATAGTGACTAAGTGATGCAGGATAATGCCTTCAAAAGTGTTCAAGTTAATATTTCTCTGGAAATTCAATCTATTTTATAAAGAATTTTTATTTAATGCACCTTTAAATGTTAAACATTTACAGTTCTAAGTCAGAAAAGTTGGCCTTCAAAACTTCTTCATAATGCTTAAGAATATATAACATCAAGACTCTGAGTCAGAATAGCTATAGAACTCAAGTTCCCAAATGAAAGATAAGTGCATTCCTTATACCAGTTCATTCTACTGCAAGAAATTGTTAATGAAGATAACGACACAGTCACACACTGTAAATATGAGAAAACAGAGGGCAAGGACCATCATGTTAAAAAAATCATGAATTGGGAAATAAATTGGAAACAGAATAATAAGACAGAAATCAGAAATCAGTAAGATAAGAGCCACCAATTTCAGCCACAATATGACTCAGGTTTTCCTTAATAAAACAAGATATGAAATAATATGAAGTTATTATTATAAAATTCAGTTTTCAGTGAAGCATCTTCTAAAAATAAGTACTAAATTTCACAGAAATTTCACAGAAAAATTTGAGCTAATTTCTTTACCTGTTATAGTTGCTTTGTTAATAGATGGTTGGTTACACATTGGTGACCGTCTGTTTGAAAAAGAAAAAAAGAGAGAAAAAGGAGTTATCAAGCTGCTAAACTGAACAATAGAATAGATTAACACATTTCTTTGGGAAGTTATTTGTGACTGGAACACACTGGCATGTATAACAGTTCATTTAGCTATTTCTTTCTAACACAGAAAGGAATTCACAATGGTTGCTGAAATCTTTCTGCAGATTGAGATCTTCAGCGGGGAGATTTACAAGTTTGTTTTCAAGTCTGCTTAATCCTACCTAGAATATGTACCTTGCTTAAAAGTTTGGTCTATAGCTATAGCTGCTATTCTTATATGGCTTTCACTACCTACATTCTCTGACTTGAAATAAATTGTTATAGCAAAAATTAGTTTAACATTTTTTGTATCCACTTCACAATAATCTTTAGGGTAAGCAGCTCAGAGGAATCCTTTGTTCACTGATGAAAGTTAAAATTTGCTGGATTAACATAGCTGTTTAGGGATGACTGCAGACAGGGTCTGAAAAGGGGCATATACTAGCTGAGGGGGCTGGAAACATCTTTCTATAGCATTGCATATGCAATGGTGGATATTCATCATTATGAGCTTAAGTCTTCTGTGAGAAACTGTAACGGGACAGAGGTTCCATGAATGCCACCTGATTCTAATTCAGAGTGACAGAAATTGATTCACTACATAATTTGTCAGTTTAACTAACATTAATGTTAACTACGACGCTGTACCAGAACTGGAGAAAGGTCATATTTATAACGTGTCATTTATAATCACAAATTATTGTGGATATAAGATATCTTTATCTTGGATGACTTCTAGATCCAGATCATACAAGCAGCTTACAGTGAGTGTAGCTATTTGCTGACCTCAGTTCATTTGCACAACTCAGACTCATTTCCTGAATTATTATCTCTGAATGACCTTCGGTGTATAACTAACTTACTGAAAATCACAGATATTGGATAAATAAAAATTACTCCAAGTTTGTGCAAGGATAGCAATGCAAGAGCAGATAGTAGGCTAGAGGGCTTCTGTCTCAGCTATCAGGTTTAAGAAACTTCAACAAATAAAATGATTAGTCATCACAAGTTTTACACGAGCTTGGTGACACAGACTGAAATCTGTAACATCCAACTGTTATTCAGTTATGTCATATGCAGTTTATATTTTAAAAATACCACTGCTAAAGGGTTAGTGGCCAAAAATTGACACTTACTTGCTGGGTGCCCGATCTTGTAAATTGGTTAATGCAGCAAAATTATTCCGTACAGTACGCAGGCTGGCCAGCACCTGAAACAGACAGAACGGTTTCAGTCTGAATTTCTGCACAGGTGAGACTGAATTAGCTCCACTCCACTATGCTGAAAGAAAAAGAAAGGACAATGCAAAATATCTACAAAAGGTTTCCAGGACTGGTTTGACAAAAGTCTTTGATCAGTATCTAACAATAACATGTATGTAATCAAAGGCCAATAGTTGTTTTGTTGTTGTTGTTGTTGTTGTTGTTGTTGTTTTTCTCATAAACAATTCATTATTTGTTTAATGACAGACTTTCTTAAAGAGAAGGAAAGTTTTTCACAGAATACCACTTAGTTCTCTGAAATGACCATAAAAGTATTCATATTTGGAGAACAGTCCATTCAATACATCAATACTACCTAATACTTCATACATAAGAAATGATTACAGATTTTTCCATTTGCAGTACAGCCCCCACAAACCTCAAATGATAAAGGGAATGAAACTGTCTAGACTGGCAGAGAAAATGTCAAGTGGCTCCTTTAAAGAGCCTGACTCATGTGGGGACTTAGTACAGAAGGCCACATTGAGAGAAAGGTGTTATCTGAGCAGGTGAGAAATGTCTGCAGGCACAAAACTATATTGCACATGGGGAAAGATTATATAAATGGAGTATTTGCTCTCTGGACTTCTTTTAGTAAAAGACAGCAGCTAGAGAGGGCAGCAAAGAAATATCTTAATCTAAGTGGTATAAAGGCATGCTCTGCTGAAGGAGTTTGGATGAAATAACACATTTTTCACCATGTTAACAACAAGAGGATGACATGAGTGTATAAGAATATACATAAGTGTATAAGAGTGTCTGACATGAGTGTATAAGAATAGATAACAGAGTGAAAGCTTTATAAGTTGTTGTTAGAGAGTGTTTTTTTTTTCTTGTTCCAAGCAAACACATCTTATATAATATTAACAGTGGTAAAGAAATGGTTTGGCCTTCTTAGGTTGCACAATTGCACAATAAATAAGGCAAAATTGTGCCTACCTGAGCAAATGGTGTCACAATCAAGTCATCTCCATGTCTGAAAAAAATAAGCAGATTTGTAAGTTAGATATTAGAGAAAACTATCTCCCTGCTACTGCTTTAACAGAAAGAAAATGAGGTTTAATAATGCACTGTGGGTATCTCCCCGTTTTACTGTTCAACAGTTACTGTCGCTGCTTCACAGCCTCTTTAGAAAAGCAAATACTAAATCAGTCATTGCCCAGTCATTCAGTGTATATGGGACTGCTGATGATCCAGCCTGTTTCTACACAGGACTGAATAGGAGAGACGTGAAGAGATATTATCCCAAAGGACAAACCTGAAAATACTGAAAGAGATTACAGTAAAGCTTACTAGCATGTTTGTGAGCACTGGCCAGGCAAGTAACTGCAGATGACTGGGCAGTGCATCACAGACTAATAAAAACCTAGTAAAACTTTCGAATTGACTCACACTGGTGTAGTTACAGGAGAGGGTAACCAAGAGTGTGCTGTTGCTGTGCCAACCTCACCCACATCACACTGGCTGACGTAGGGCATGGTGTTGCGATGACGCGTGGTAATGGAGAGGCAGGAAAAGAAGGGTTTCTTAGCTACTGCTCTGAAATTGTTGCATGGAGAACTTGGCTTGTGCTGTGAAGTATTTCCCCTCACTTCATGATTAAAATAGTAAAGTTACACATGAAGTACCATGTGCAATCATGTCTTAAACTAAGGGAACAGTAGAGAACCAAAGGAAGAAACTGACTAGAGATTGGAGCATGCATTAACAGCCCATTCTAATCCCGAGTGTGGGGAACAAGGAAAACTTGATATTTTCAGTTATCATATCTAGTAGACTGTAGCAGTTAAGATAAAAAAAATAATAATAATCAAAGATAAAAATCTATTACAACTTCATATTTAATTCTTTTGTATTTACCTACGGTGAATTTATCACAAAAAGCTGTAAATTGTACTGGGACCTGAAATTAGAAATTACCATTGTTTTGATACTGATTTATGTTATTCAAGTATAAAGTATGAGAAGTTACCAACAGATTTTCAAATCAAGGTCTAAGGTATATCAAATATTCAATTTTCAATACCTAATAAAAATATGAAGAATTAAACAAGCTTGTCATTAAGCTCCTTGTTAATGCACTGGACTGATTTATCATGTTTATAATAACCAATTGAATTTGGTTTCATCAGAGAAGGCCTCTGAATTACTTCCACAGTGCTTTGTTTCTTCTGGTTTGATGGGTTTTCAAACTGGGTCTGTGTTTTCAACTTAGCTCAACCATTCCTGCATAGAAAACAATCTAATGAAGCATCCTCACAACAGCGACTTCTTTAGACAGCTACGGAGGAAAATCCCCTTCACAATATTCCCATTAGCAGAGAAACATACTTTTTTTCCACATTCCTGGTGAAGCAGAGAGCTAGGAAAACTGATGACTTTGTTGTGCAAGTTAAGGTTGGTATCAGCAGCATTTAATTCAGCTTTCTAAAGCAATGGAAAGATCAAACCTTTTCCTTTTTAATCCTAACTGATCAAATAGACAGAAATTTGTTACTTCTTACAGTCAGGCTGATGTGGTCTTAGCGAGTATGTATCCACAGCAAAAGCATATGCCACACTCTTTGGTAATAATTTATAAAAGAAAACTTGACTTTCTTATCAGTATTGCTCAATGTGTTACATTGCAACACAAAAGAAGAGCAAGTCATAGAGAAATTGTATACCAAAGGCTTCGAGAGAATAAGCAAAGTGCATTTTTTTCTCTCATTCTCCTCCTAAATAGCCATAATGTGAACATATAAGCTACTTCACTTCCATAAAAACCTTGCTCTTTTTCTTCAAATTATGTGAAACAGTATTATCTGCTGTCTGACAGCTGGTTTGGTAAAACTGAAAATTGAATGGTCCTTCTTTTCACTACCTCCTGTAGGCTGCACTATTGGAAGTGGTGTTTCATTGCTCTTCTTCTCACTCAATGATCTTGTTTGCCACCTCTTGAAAATAATATCACTCCATTGCTGTAATTTTTGAATTTTATTCTAGTTAAGCTTTAGTTTGACTGTGTTTCACTGGAGAATATTCATAAAATACTGTGGCTTGTTATTTTTAAAAGGAGACTTTATTAAATATTAATTTAACGCACTGAAACCAATCCAGGATTTAATTGTCATATTTAAAATATCTTTTCTGTCAAGAGTAACAACTACAGAAATTATTACTACTTGGTAGAATAGTAATACTGGAAGCACAGATATGGGTTGCATCAAGAAAAGCATGACCAGCAGGTCAAGAGATGTAATTCTGCCCTTCTACTCTGCTCTCATGAGTATTGTGTCTAGGTCTGGAGTCCCTAGCACAGGCTGAGAGAGGGAGAGCTCTTCAGCCTACAGAAGAGAAGGTTCTGGGGGCACCTTACAGTTGCCTTCCAGTACCTGAAAAGGGCCTACAGGAAAGCTGGGGGGAGACTTTTTGTAAGGGCATGCAGCAATAGAATGAGGGGAAATACTTTTAAACTGGAAGTGGGTAGACTTAGACTAGATATCAGGAAGAAATTCTTTACTGTCAGGGTAGTGAGACACTGGAACAGGTTGCCCAGTGAGGTTGTGAATGCCTGCTCCCTGGAGGCATTCAAGGCCAGGCTGGATGGGGCTTTGTGCAGCCTCATCTAGAGGGAGGTCTCCCTGCCTATAGCAGGGGGTTGGAACTAGAAGATCTTAAAGGTCCCTCCCAACTCCAACTGTTGTATGATTCTGTGATTCCATGATAGCCTTAGTTTTCATAATTCAGTTAAGCATGTGCTAGATAAACTTGGAAAGAAAAGCAATTGCATCCTATGTTGACTAATCTTTAATCCATATTGGGCCAGGAAATCTGGAAAAGGTGAGAGTTGTCAAAAAGGGAGCAGTTGTCTAAACTGGCTTTGTTGCTGCTATTATTACTATTACTATTATTATTATTATTATTATTATTTGTATAGAAGAGCAAGAGCATATGATTTAATTAAGGTGCTACTGATCCATAGTGTACTGTTGTTTAGTAAAACACTATGAGTGTCTCACTGTTTTCTTTACTGTTGAAATGAAAGTTGATTGATGATTCTGTTTGGATTCTGTACAGGAGTAATGCCACACATCTTTATATACAGTGGCATCAAGAGGAGTGTAAAGCCAGTGTATCATAAGCTTCTAAATATAGACAAATATAGACAGAGCTGTTAATCTTCAAGATTAGAAGAAATTGTTCACATCACTGTTAACTGAGTTAACTAGAATGCCAGGGCATACTTGTTCATGTTTTCATTTTTCAAAGTAAAGACAAACTTGAAGGTAGATTTTAACACAGATCAAAAATTTTAAGTTATCAAATTCACTACCACCAAAAGAAAACAAAAAACAAACAAAAAAACCCAAAACACCTGTTAAAGCATGTAGCAGTCTATATGAGAAGAATCACTGATAAATAAAATACAGGCCAAATTACCAATAGCAGACCAAAGATTATAAAAAAAAAATAAAATTGCAAGCTATTTGACACCTTAAAATTATGAAGCTCGGCCTTCTGCAGTTTTGTTATTTTTCCTTCCTAACTTTTCCTATGGTGCATACTTGAGCTCTCCCCATGTCACCTATAATGGTCTCCATTCTGGAGAAGAGATAAAAGTGCCAAGTCAAGTTAGAAGTTAGATGCATATATTTAGCTAGCTGTTGACAAATGGAAAGTACACAATTTTTGCCTTCCTCTCCTCAACACTGTCATTAATTTATTTCTTCTACTCAAATTACAAGATAGTAATTAACTTTGTCTCTACCAAACAGGACCTTAGAGTTACATGCATTGACAGAAAGGGAAACAGGAAGGAAAATGAATTCAGGGATAGACTAGGTGACTGCAAGACCTTTATTTCTTAATTAAGATAATTTAATTTAATCATCCAATAAAAGTAGTTGCTAAAGAGACATTCTGCAGATCTGCTAGGATACTGTTAAAAAAAGATAGGATGTGTTTATGTGGTTGGAAAACGGTCAAGATATCCATTAAGGGGATATGTGTCCAAGACCATAGACACCACTAGAAATGTGAGCTTGCACTTGCCAGCATGGAGCTTGCAGAAAGGATCCTGAATAAGTTTTATCTTTGTAGAAGATTAATATTAAATTCAAGTTACAACTTTCAGACAGATGTGAATAACACAAAGGGAGTGATCTGAAGAACACATACTGCAAAAGTAAGACTTAAATAGGGTGAATAAAAGCACAGTCTAAACAAAGAAGGGGAAATGGACAAAATATGTTTATACTAACTTGACATACACTTTTACAGGACAAGGTCAAATGACAGCAGCTCCCAAAAGCTTCCAATAGATGCAGCAATTAACACAGCAATCTTTGGCATTGCTTTGAACTGCAGGTTTGCAATGAGGACCCATGGTTGAAGGTGGATTGTTGTGACAGTCTTTGCTACAGTTGTGATAAACCACAGACACATTAGACCAGCAGATGCTGGAACAGATGCCTCTGCAAGGCCAGAGGCTTTGGTGCAGCAGCTCTCCATATGTCAGAGGTGGCCTCCAAAGCCCTTGGCTGCTGAGAGTCCTGGGGCATCTCTCAGTCTAGGAGGCAGAGACCCTGTCTTGCAGGAAGTGGAAGCTGTGCTGGCCAGTGTCATATTTAAAATAGGAAGTGGGTAGGCTGTACAGTATAAGAGAAGATGAAAGTGAGACTGAAAGGATATTCTCTGAGACACAACTTGAACAGCTCTGACTCCAGCTGCAGGAAAGAAGCTATTCAGCACTGAGGCAAATGTAGCCTCAAGAAAAGGGGAAGGATGGAAGCTGGTGACTTCTGGCACCAAGAGGAAGGCTAGCCTAAGTTAATACAAACTAGGTTCCCCACCCCCAGTGCTGAAGAGGAACACACAAGCTTCCAGGCAAAATTGGTGAGGCACTGTAATGGGTGACCCTTTGGTACAGGGAGTGGAGACACTCATTTGTCAGACTGATTTGTCAGCTAGAGAAATTTGCTGTCTGCTAGAAGCCCAAATCTAGGATACCATGGAACTGCTACTGAATCTGGTCCAGCCCTGTCTTCTCCACATGGATACAAGCAGTACTGCTACAGTAGACCTACACAGTTTCCAAACTGACTATAGAGATATAGGGGCAGTAGACAAGGGCCCAGAAGCCCAGTTAATGTTCTCTTTCTGGCAAGGCTGAGGGTGTAAGTAGTAGAGCACTGAAATTAAAAGTCAAAAATTGTTTGTTGAACTGGTGCTCGTGACAAGGTTCTGGGTTTTATGATCATGAGACAAGGTTTGCAGAACCCCATCTTCAAGACAGAGGTAGCATCCACTTCTTCAAGCAAGGCAAGAATACATCTGCCAATAGGGGGTTTGACCTCTTAAGGAAGGGTTTAAATTTGAAAGAATAGGAAATGAAGATGATAACCAGCACCCCTCCAAGGAAGACCTGAGCAAAGGGCATGGTGTCATGTGAGAGGGAGAGATCATAAAATCAACAAAGTGGGGCTGAAGTGAGGTCACCTCCTACACTTGCTCAATTAAAGAAAAATATTCCAAGCTCTTTTTAGAAGCCCAATGTGCTGGGGTGCCTCTCTAAAGTGCTATATACTAATGCAGATAGTATGGAGAATAAACCAGGTGAGATAAAGATATGTGTGCTGTTGCAAGGCTATGGTCTTGCTGGGATCATGGATATCAGAGAATTATAGGAGTTGGAAGGGACCTCTGGAGACCACCTAGTAAAAACCCCTAAAATATGGAACACTTCATCAATTTGCATGTCAAAAGTCCTTAGGTCAGAGAAGAGAGTGAAAAGCAATCTCCCACCTCTGATCTTCAGGAGAGTCAATGATGGTTTCTACAGGGATCTGCACAGAAGAATACTGTGGGATAAGTACTAAGGGAGTAGGGGCTAAAGAAAGCTGATTAATACTCTAAGAGTAACCTTCTTTAACCTGAAGAGCTGACCATCAAACCACAGAAGAAAGTGAGGCAAAAGTGCTGGAAGAGATGAACAAGGAACTCTAATTCAAGAATGAAGAATGTTGTTGTTTTTCTTTTACTTTGACTTTCATTGGACCTTTCTATCAGCCTTTACTAGGCCTTTTTCAGCCTTATATTTGGCCTTCAGTGGGCCTTACCTGGCTCTTCTTTTGGCCTCCTTTGGATCTTTTGTTTTTTTTTGCCTCCTGTGGGTCCTTTATTTACACCTTTGTTTCTGCTCTCCTTTAGGCATTTTTCCCCTTCATTTTGCCTTTTTCATTTGGCCTTTGCTGGCTCTTTCTTTTTTTCATCTTTCTGAAGTGGACTTCCGTAAGGCCCTTGACTCTGTCCCCCTAAGTTTCTCATAGACAAGCTGGTGAAGTATGGACTAGATAGGTAGGCAGTAAGGTGGACTGAAAACATGCTGAACAGCCATGCTCAGAGGGTTGTGAGTAGAGGTACAAAGTTTAGTTAGATGCCAGTAGTAGTGTACCTCTAGAACCAACACTGGATCCAGTATTCAACTTCATTAATGATCTGGATGATGAGCAAGTCTGTAGATGATACAAAACTTGGAAGAGTGGCTGATACACTGGAGAGTCATGCTGCTATCCAGAGGGACCTGGACAGGCTCAAGAGCTGGGTTGACAAAAACCTCAAATATAGCATGGTGAAGAAAGAAGCCCTGCAGCTGGGAAAGGACATGCTCAGTAGCCAGTACATAAAGGAAGACATCAAGCTGGAAAGCAGCTCTGCAAAAAAGGGACCTGAGGGTTCTGGTGGACCCCAAGTTGAATATCAGTAAGCAAAGTGCCCTTGCCTCAATGAAGGCTAATGATACAGCCAGCAGGTCAAAGGAGGTGATCTTTCACCTCTCCTTAGCTTTTATGAGACCACAACTGGAGGAGCACTATGTCCATTTCTAGGTTCCCCATTACAAAGAATCATCGACATACTGCAAAGTCCAAAGAAGGGCCACAACAATGCTTATTGGATTGCAACATCTGTCATGTGAGGATTAAGTGAAAGATATCAGCCTAGCACAGAGAAAGTTTATAGGGGACCTTATCAATGTATATGAAGAGGACAGAGCCTGGCTCCTTTTGGTGTCATCCAGTGCCCCATTAAGAGGCAAGGGGCATAAACTGGAACACAAGATCTATATGAACAATGGGATAAACTTATTGCGCATGTAATTGAGGTCAAGCATAGATTACACAGAGACATTGTATCAGCTCCTTTCTCAGAGGTCTTCAAAAGAGTCTGGACACCATCAGGGCAGTCTGCTCTAGGTAGCCCTGCTTGAACAGAGGAATTGGACCGGATGCCTCTCAGAGATCTCTTCTAATCTAAACTGTACTATGAATCTATGGAATAAAATCACCGGTTAACCTTCATACAATTTATATAGTTAAAATTATGAGATTAGTGGAAAAGAACCTTGACATGGCATTATTTTTAAACATGATCACACTGGTTTGACACACTCCACTTAAATGAAAAACTAAGTAATCTGGCAAAGATATATGCTGTCTGAAAAAGCTGGTTGACCTTTAAAGCCAAATAGTGTCATTTGCCTTGGATTCTCTGGCTACAGAGTTGAAACTGAAAGAATAAAGCTGCTAACAGCCTTTGAGAAGCCACAGTGGACACTGGCTATTTGGCATTTCTATAGCAAAGAGATAAGGTCAAGATATGACAAGAATCAATGCAATTTTTGGGACATTTATTCTTTTATATACAAATATATCACACATAAAATTGAGGGAAAATCCGTATTGTTTACACACAGATAGGATAAAATAAGAAGATAATAGTAGTTTTCTGTTTAAAGAAATAGGAAGAAAACCTCAGTCCCTGAGAACTCCCTAATCTCAGCTAAAACAAAGACTGATTATAGGAGTTCTCCTTGGATTATCAGAAACCTAAGCAATTTAAGGCTTAAGAAAATAAACCAAAGGGAAAACCATTTCTCAGTAGAAAATACTGCAGATGTGAATGTTAACAAATACCCCGATTAACTTCACATGGAGCACAAATCAAGTTAACTCCCCTGTGACATGCTGAGGAAGAAAACAATACTTGGCTTCTGTATGATCAGAGACCCAAAAGACAGCTCAGAACATAGGTCATAAAATATGGCTGATATACACCAAGATATGTCATGTACTAATTGATTTGGAACTTTCCATGTAGAATGAGTATTTTCTATATGAAGACACTAAGGTGGCTTTAATTTTTCATTACACCTTTTTATCAGCTCAGTTCCTGAACATATTTTACTAGGCTTGAAAGAGCCCTTTGAATAAATGAAGTCTGCTCTTTTGTGGTTACAGTGTTAAGTTACTCAGTTTACAATCCTACTTCCATCTGAACTGCATTAGAAACAATGAACTATTCTTCCTCATCCTTCAGTTTGTAACGGATATGATTCTGTTTTTCCAAATCTTGATAGAACTCCTCATCTTGTGTGCTAATGCAATTCACTTGGAAGTAAGGTGTTTTTAAATAAGGATCTTGAGATCCAATCCAGGCATTAACAGGAAGTGTTATCTGGTTAAGTATATATCTTACTGCATGTTTCTCAGCACCACATCATAGCATGTATGCTTTTGAGAAGACTAGGAACAAGAGACTTGGTTGGGTGACAAATGCAGCTAAGTAGATTTTGCTGATCAAAACCAAGACTCATTTAACCTAGATGCTGTTTCATTCAGCTACTTCCTTCTCAGTAAGCTTAAATCCTATTCCAAAGTGACTGCACTCATACAAGTGACTTCAGTAATCTACCAAATGAAATAATTTTGTTTTAAATATAGCATGCCATCACAAAAAGATGTTGGCATGATATGCAAGATATGAAAACTCAGGACAACTCAAGAAATTACCTGAATCATCCCTGTAAGTGTTCAATGTCATTTTGAATGGAGCTTTGGGCAACCTCATCTAAAGAAGGATACCCCTACAGAGTGCGTTGGACTAGATAATCTTAAAAGATCTCTTACAATCCAAACCATTCTGTGTTTCTAATATTCATATTGATTCAAACAGCCAACAAGCTTCAATGGTTTAATCCTACCACAATACAACAGAATTATGATGGGCAACTCTGAGCAGACAACTTGCTCTAAGTCTAGCAGAACTGTTCAGTGCTAAATAAAGAGAACAAACTTGAGGCAATGGCAAGGGAAAATATGTTACTACAGTGCAGAACCTTGCTTTTTGCATTGAAGAAGGGAGATCATACTTTGAACCACAAAAAAGCTGAACTCATTGCGAAGAGTCCAGGCCAATTGAGCCATGCAATTGTTGGACTGTTCTTGCAACATAAATCATCATTTAGCTCTAAGCAGAGATGCAAATAAATGAGCATCACAGTGACAAAAGAATAGGATTGTTTACTGCTCAGGTCAGAGAAAATTAATAAATGGCTGTGCTCATATGACTGGAAGCAATCAAGTTACTGCAGCTTAATGAGTTATTATTAATCATTTTTTAATTGCATTAGCTGACACATGTAAACTTTTAGCTTGTTTTAAATGAAAATAAAATTTATTACCTTGAATTAATCAGCACTTTGTTGCCTGTCCCTGCTCTAAATCTATAAGTGATTAGAACTGATAAAATTATCTCATTTCTGAAGAAAACAGTATATGATGGTCCATGGGAATTCCCACTGATACAGGCTGAAAGATTTCCCTTCTAAAATAAGTGAAAGCAGAGCTTCTAAGAACAGCACTTATTCAAGCTAACTTCCCAGCCTGAGGGAGCTAGGCACAAGAAGATTTTGCTCGCTTCAAGGTTTAGATAATGGAGTCCCTGAAACAAATTCAAAGGCTTCTACATTCATGTACTCATTTATGAGAAAAAATAAAATACAAAAAGAACATGCAGTATTTTTTTTTTTTTCTAGAAAAAACATCAAGACCTCAAGAAAAAAACAAGGGATGAGACATCAGAATTCCAGATTTTCTAATTTCGGAGAACAAACTCCATGGTTAACACAACATGAGCATCACTGCAAGAATACAGAGAGTTGTGTGTGCCCTGTGGGATGAAATATGAACTAATGTTCTGGGTTGTGAAATAAATTCAGCCTGTGTGTGAGCTGGAGAAGTGGTTTAAGAAGCTTCTTCAAAAACATGAAATCCCTCTTTATAAAGCTCCTTTTCTCAATGCTGCTGCCATCCCTCAGTATTGCAAGCATGTCTGTATACACAGAACACACGCATACCCTCCATTGCAGCAGTAGATCTGTGTAGCAAGCACTGAGATGAACACTGCTGTGATTTAGCTGAAATCCGAGCCAAGAATTGGTTTTGGTGTAATGATTCTGATAACAGCCATTCTTGACTGAAGATGTTTAGCAATTCAGATGGCTTTGTTTAGTGCAGGAGCAGAAAGTAATCTGCCATTTTGCTTTGAATATCCAGTATTCCCAAAATTTTTTGTAGTGTAAGTGATATATTTTACAGCCAAGAGTTCTATTTAGAAGATGATTCATTTTTAGAAATCAGGCATAAACCCAATAATGAATCTGTTTTGTATTAACATTATATAGAATCAAATTTCATTTCATCAACAAAAATAAAAATCTTATTCAACATGTATACTAGAACACCTTAAAATCTCCTGAATTAAAATGAATATCAAAAGATGTTTCCTCAATGCAAAAATATTCTGGTATTGGTTACAACATAACTAATATCCTAACAAGTGAAATTAGCTGAAACATTTTAATTTAAGAAAATAGGACATTGTTCTTCGTTTTGGATTGCATTTGTAAAATGTTCCAAGCCACTGAAAAGAACACAGTGGTCTTCTTTTTTAAAAAATATTTTCTACAATTATTAGTATTTATTTTAAATACTAATTACTCAGTTTAAGCTGCAATCTGAAGATTTTATTCAAATTAGAAGATCTTAAGAATAAACAATTCTTATATATAAAAAAAAAAAAGTAAAATATTATTCTGTTTTCCCTATGGCCTTCTAAACACTTCTCTTTGAATGGGTAAGTTAACAACTCAAGCAGCATACTACAGTTTTTTCATTGATTTTTTTTTTCTATGCTGAAATTGAATTGAAAATGCTTCATTTTAGCAGAGTTTTTGGAGAAAGTTCAACTGTTTAGTTATTCTATAAGTTTATATCACAAATTTAGAAAAAGAGAACTAGATAAATTGTAAGATATTGCACAGCAACTAAAGAAGAAAGGCAGTTATTTCTCATTTATTCACTCTATGTGCATATAATGTATTCAATGTGCTTTTTGTTGTTTTTTTTTCCTGCCCTCTTAGAATGTTAGGAATACGTTAATGCAGATCGCCTCTCAAGGAAAAGGATATTTTTCTCCTTCAGATGCATACTCACTGTATTTTATTAATAAATCTACACTGTGCTGGCTCAGAAACAGAAGAATAAGATGTATCACTGGTAATTTGGCTTCCTGTTATTGATGAATATATATATTCTCATTTCATGATGTTAATGGCACATTAAGTCTTCAGTGAACATCAGTAACTGCCTAGGTTGACCATATTTGTCTTCCATTATTTTAAGTGCTTTCCTGTTATGAATCTGATCCAGACTCAATACAACAAGGTTGTATTGAAAAAAAAAAAAAAGGAACAGACTGTCAAGAAATGGGAAATTTGTGTGCAAATTCACCTCAGTTGTTCCATGTGCCAATTAAAGGGATATTTCAGATCAGTTGCAGATTCAGATCAGGACCAGACCTGCTAGTCATCGACAAATATGGGAACACCTCATCCTGGAATTTCCCTGTATTTAAGATAATTCCACAGCCATAATAATTCTATAAATCTTTTTATCTTTTCCCTTTGGAAAGTTACATATTATTTTGGCTTCATTTTGGAAAGAAATATCCACACAAATTAAAAATCCCACAACTGTTTCTTCAGGTACTGAAGACAGGGATAATGTATCCTGACTGAACAAATCCAATCTCTGTATGTCATGTTTTTCAGACATTAGCAGCTCTCTTTGTCTCGAAATAGTCCATATATGGGTTTTCCTATTCAAAGACTAGTATTTTTGTTGTTGCTGCTGTTTAAATATATATAAACATTGTAGACAGGGAGCAATGGTTTACCAACATGCATGTTATAATGTATTCCACAGAGCAGCATCTCCTCTAGAAGGAGGCCGTATTATATTGTAGTTAGAGGGAAAACAAATTTTGGAGTAAATTACATCTTCTTTATACTTGTTTTATCAGAAAGTATTGTCTGAAATTTGCTGTCCTGCTTAGGAAACTGAAATCCTGGTGGCCATTTTGCCACTGAACAGATCACTAGGCCAGTGGCCCTGCAGTTACTACAGACCATGTTCCCTAGCTTTCTGGTGGCTGAACAGAAATAAGCAAATTTCGTGTAGCTATGCTAGTTAGAACTTATTTCACCTGATCAAAGAAACAGTACTGATCGCCACTATGGGAGATTTCAAAAATCCCCATGCCAGCTAATGTTTAACTCAGAAAAGTTCAGCTGGCCAAGTCTTGTGTTAAAACATGAGTTCGGCTCTAGCCAGTGCTTGTTGGTTTCTTTCTAGAGTTTATGACAGCACTAATGATTTCATTGAATAATCCATTTTTTAAAATCTCATTAGAGACCTAGGTTTTGCTAAATTCTTTTCTATGAGATTCTTTACAAATTAGATCACATGCACCATTAATCATAACAGCAATCCCTTAGCAGGGAAAGCATATGAAGTATTAACCATTGCCTCCTCTGTCTATATTTTCAAGTTTTGAGTAGCAAAAGCAGTTTATCAGGTGAGTATTTAGAAATTAGGCTGCCACCGCAAGGCATCCACATTCAAAGCTCACTGCTTCAACGATGTCTTTGAATGTAAAGGAGAAAATTCTTCCAAAACAATATCAAAGATTTTTTTTTCCCACTGTACTATAACTTTGAAATTAGAAGCTTTTAAATTTCCTTTTCCATTCTTTACTCTTCATATCTTTAAGCTTGTTTTCCCAATCCCTTCACAGATAATGCCCTCTTAATTCCTCATTTTGGCTTACACATAGGTTAACTTTTTCTGCATATCCTCATCTCTCGACTAGAAATCCTATAGCTATGCTTCTCAATGAATCTATGCTCTTCTGTCTTGGACCTTGTATCTTCCTGTCTAAACCACCTGCCTATCCAGTACAGCCTTGAATGGCTTTTGCTAATCTTCTCACGTCATCTCCTTGTACTCCTTTTTCTCTATCATACTATTTGTTCCAAGGGATAATTGAAGAAAAAACACCTGATTCCTACTCCTTTTGATTTGCTTTTCCTTTTTCTACAATACACCTGCTTTTTCTGCCTTTTGCAATGCTACAGTTGAGTTGCCTTGTACTCATCCTGTCTTTTGTTCTTTTCCTTGACTAACCTGGCTTCTCAGTTCAAAATATGTTTCAGTCTCTCTGATTTAAAAAAATTCTCATTCTTCCATTCTCTGCTGTTGTTTCTGTGATTTCCTATCTCAGCTCACTGAATGAACTCCCTCTGGTTGCTATGTGATGTTTACTAGGTTGGAAAAAAGGATCACTCTGTACCTTTTCCTGAGAGTACTATCTGACTGTATTAGACTCTTGACTATCATCTTGTGCTTTGATTTTAAGTCATTTGTGTCAGGAGGACACTGTTTTGCCTCGGGTTTTTGAAGAACAGAGGACAATTGAGTTCCATCCCTTGGCTGCAGCTCAGAGCTGCCACATCACTGCAAATGATATATAATGGTAAAATAATGAATTCAGTGCTTTAACACTGCCATCCTCTGGTTGGTTTTGAACACAACGCTCTATATTTGACCAAAATCTTGAAATTTTGTTTTTGTCTCACCTTAAGTGATATTTACTGCTGTAAAGTTGACTGAGTACTAGAAATAACAGAAATCTTCATTACATCTCCTCCACGCCTTTTGTTTTCTATTTTGCTTTATAAAGAAAAGTGCTGAGACTGATAACACTGTAGAATTAGAGGAGTCCAGGATAAACTGCTATGTACAGTTCATTCACCTGCATGACTTCAGTGATTTCTATGTTTTGTAATATATTTTTCTCATGCATTATAGACATGCAATACTTAACATTAAAAACACATATGATGCAAAACAGAAATTGTGAGTGATTTGAATGCTCTTGTGACACTTTCCCTGAAAAGTCTTGTAGCTTCTACCTTATTTAGGAAAGTCTTGAACTGAAGCTATTTTAACAACCTTTTTTCTTTATATTTTCTTCATTATGTTCTCTTTTGAAATTTTTCATTCTTGCATTCCTTGTTTTTCCTTAAGTTGATTTCTGTGATACAATCAGTTTCATCATTTTTAGGCTGACTGATATTTGATTAACATTATATGCAAAACTAGCTGCATATTTCATTTCTTAAATAGCAGGAGAATTAACCTTCTTAGCACAACGTTTTTTTTCTATGACAGGAGACTGTGGAAGTCTATTCAGATGTGAGTTCCAATAAATTTTAAATGCAGATGAATTATTAGAAATTGTTGAGAGGAAGAATTGATACAAATATCTAAAGAAGAAAGTGTGCTCAGTGTTTCAGTAATTATTTTTTTTTATTCAATTTATTGTCATGTGCTGAAATATTACCCAAAATTCTAGGAAATATAGGAGAGGATTATGAGTGCAAGGATGGAACACTAATTCAATTCTTAATTGAAATGACTCATCAAAGCAATGCAGTGACCTGGATTGCTTGCCTGAACGTAAAAACCCTTCCAAATGGTCTCCTTAACATGAGTGCAGCACTAAAAGCTTGACTTCAATACATCTGTAAGAACTGTTACAAGTCAGGAAAAGGTATGCTAGATGAGCATCTCCATTTACAAACAGAAAACTTTTTTTTTTTATAAGGGAGCAGGGTGTGTCTTATTCATTTTGTCTCAGTCAAAATTGGTCACACTGGGAACAAAGCTTACTGAGGACTTCAATCTACTGTGCTTAACTGATATATGGACCTTAAAGAAACTCTGTAAAGGCATGAGTTTTTTTGAACCTGACACTTACATAGGAATAAAGTTATAAATAGATGATTCTAATTAACACTTCTAAAAATGATATATAAGGTGAGGAGTCTCCAGTTATAATGATCACAAGTAAAATACCACATTAAATTTCACTCATTATTATGAAAACTATTTTCCTTTGTTGTGCATACTAGTGCTGTTATTTTTTAAAGACAATATTTATTGGTTTTTGGTTTTTTTTTTAGATTATATATTAATGCTGGATTCTCAATGATTTTTACATCCCTGTTCATTATGGGACTTTTACAAGTCTGGTCCTTTATTATAGCAGTTTCTAATTGAACCATAAACACCTATTTGGCAGTGAAATTTGGAGCAGATTAATCAATCAAACAAACAAAAATTCTTAATTTCTATGATTTTCATGTGACGGAAGATAGGATATTTAACATGTTTCCACTGTCTTACAAATAAACAGAGATTTGCATCTGACTTCTACTACTCATTCAATCTGACATATACACATATTTGCAACATATGATTCACTAGCAGGAAATACACATTATCACAGAAAAAAACGTCTACTTTAGTAAGAGGACAGAATAACCTTCCAAAAGTCTTCTCATTGTCTCTCTTGAATTTATTAATTTTTAACATCTACCTGGACTAGGATGAAGTATTTGATATTATCCTCTACAGTAGGTGCTGAGAGCTCTGCTTCTGGGCACAAATAGCATGATGCACTCAGTTGTCCGGGGAGTTTTAGAATGGGCACTGGGAAAATGTTTTTAATGTGGAGTTGGTCAAACGATGGATTAGGTTTCCAGCAAGGTGGTTGATGCCCCATATAACTCAGGATATTATATTCATATCATTTGAATTTTTGGGTGGTCCTGTGTGGAGCAACAAGTTGGACTGAATTATCCTTGTGGATTCCTTCCAACTCAGGATATAATCTATGATTCTGTTCCTAACCTATACTATCCTAAAAGAAGTCTAGATAATTGGTAAAGAGGAGTGATCTTCCCTATCTAGTCCATGCTTATGAGACTCCATCTGGAGTACTGCACTCAGCTCTGGGTCCTCCAGCAGAAGAGAGACATGGAACTGTTAAGAGTGTTTTCAGAAACTGGCCACAAAAGATTATCAGAGGGCAGAAGCACAATTTCTATGAAGACAGACTCAGGGAGCTTAGTCTGGAGAAGAGAAGGCTCTGGGGAGATGTTGTTGTGGTCTTTCAGTATTTAAAGAGGGCCTACAAGAAAGGACTCTTTATCAAGCATTGTAGTGATAAGACAAAGGGTATTTTAAACTAAAAGAAGATAGGTATAGATTAGTTATAAGAAAGAAATCTTTCACTACAAAAGTGGTGAGGTGCTGGAACAGGTTGTCCAGAAAGGTTGTGGATGCTCATTCCCTGGAGGTGTTCAAGACCAGGCTGGATGTGATCCTGGGCAACTTGATCTAGTGGAATGTGTTCCTGCCCATGGCTGGAACTAGATGGTTCTGTAGGTCCTCTCCAACCCAAATCACTCTATGATTCTATGACAAATAGTAAATCTTATATCTGAAACCTGACAAGTGTCTGGTGTAAATAACTGGTGTATATATATTTATATATTTAAGCAGAAGTCGACTTTCTATAGCTTGTATTGAAAAAATCTTAAAACCAAGGTATCAGAGTTCTCTTCAGTGTTGTGGTAAATCAGTATTGGTTGTCTTCAGTATTCTGTCAAAGTTAGTACAGTGCATAGGTACTTCAAGTACATCTTCACAATAAGCTTACTTTCAAAATACTGAAGAAACAAATAAAAACATAAATAAAGAAATAAACAATTATCCATGACTTCTGTACACAAGTGATTGTGCTCTTTCAATTTTAAACACCATTTTCTTGTGGCTGGGAAGACATTACACAATTATAGACCAGAACATCTGCTAAGGGGACTTTATGATGTACTTACATATCACTGGCAATAGAGGAGTTCCTGGACATAGATTTTGGAGAGAGGTCATAGTCACTGTCTGACCGGTAAAGGAAAGACTCCCTACGTTGACTGTGGACAAAATTTGCCTGAAGAATTAGCCCTGATCCAGGGCTCGTCATGGGATCCAAGGGACTTCGTCCCGATGATGTACCATTGTCCACATCGAAACTGCAAAAAAAAAGGAAAAAAAGATTTGTGCCATTGGCATAGGAGATTTGAAAGTAGTGAACACTATTCTAGAAAATTTATTTCTAGGCAAATTTGCTTCACATTAACTGGAGTAACCATGATCTGGCCAATTTTACTGCTAAGGCAAAAAGAAGGTACAAAAGAAATATATTTTACAATGGTGATAACCAAGAAAGTAAGTCTGAAAGAAACTAGATTTGGTAGCAGAAAAAAACAAACCACTATTAGGAAAACAGGAGCCTATATGCTTCTCTGTGTGTTGATTGATTACCTATGAGCTCTATACATCAGAAATGTGACACAGTTCTCATCTTAAGGCCCTGTCTCTCCTGAGCTGAACCCTCATTACTCCAATTCCCAGAAGGTCGCAGGTACTCTTTTGTTAAGAGTTCTCATTCCTCATACTTGATTACTACTCAAATACTTCAAGAATGTATTTTGTCTTTTCTCAATAAATCAAGCATGAATAATGTGTATTTGCACGCATTGGAGGGAGATAGTATTTTACAGTTGGACTGAAGAAATGAGGTCTGTGATCACTGCCAAACAGAATGATTTACATGGCCATTCTTGTCTTATGCCTTTGAACTTTGCAGTTTCAATCTAGTACTTCTAGTTACTGTTTGGTAGTGCAAGTGCTACACAACTTTATCATTCCTAGGGAGCACTGCTGTCATGAGAAGCATAACAAAAGACAGTCCACAAAGGGCTTTGAAAATCAGCACAAAGAATTTGAATGGGACTCAATTAATTAGAAACCCGAGCAGGGTAAGCAGCCCTGGGTGATGCATTTATGGAAACCTGTTCTGTTTAGCAGCCTGATCACTGTATTTGGTACTAGACAAGAGTTTTTTGAAACATGTAGCTTAGTATCTAGATTTCATGTGTTGCAGTTTGGAATCTTGGAAGCCATGAATGACTGGATTATCAAGATTTTGTCCGCATATGATAAAATGGAGCACATTATACTAATCCAGAAGTGGAAGAGGACTTCTGTTTTTTCAGTTGTTTGCCCCTCTAAAACTGAAGATTAATTGTAGTGTTAAAGCACATGAGAAAAGGTGTGTAAGAGACTGGTTTACAACTACTAAGCATAGTAACAGGTACTCTAGTAATGCTATTAAAGCACATAGAATGATGCACATAATTTTCTAAGTATCAATAAGCTTTAGAATGTACTAGTAGCAAACAATTCTAAAAATAGACCTTTTCAAAAGAGTGTTCACATGAAGGATACCCACTGTTTTCAATCACGCCTAATGGCAGTTGGAGAGAAAATAGTTGGTACAAATGGTACATATCAGCTGCTGATTAGACTTCCACCTGGAACATGTCACAGCAGGTACAAGCTACTCTGCACTAGCTTGCTTCTTGCTGCTATCTACCACTGATCTGAGGCTGTGCTGTCAGCAGTGGTGAAGCTTCACTGAAGTGACAGCACTCCTCCAGCCTTTTTGCATGCCAAATGAACTAATCAATTAAATCTACATTGCCTATTTACTGCCTCAGAAAGTAGGGTTTTAAAAAATAAAAAAATAAATAAATAAATAAAAAATTTATATATATATATATATATATAAAGAAACAGCTATTAACAGGCATTAAACAGATATTTTGCAAGTATTATTCAAAGTGTATAATAAATCAGCCATAAAAGCTATAATAAAGTAACACAGGTTATAAATACAGATTGTTAAACAAATCAACAGACGTTTCCAAAACAATTCACTAGCAATTAACACTAAGATTTACACATTTTCCCAAATTTGGTTTCTTTTAATTATGGCTGAATACTTCTGTGTCTACTGTACACTACATACATAATATAATCGATTTTAAATAAAATAAAAAAAAGCCAGCAACATAATTTGCATGGTAGGGTGACAGAGTTCTGCCACCTGTTTGCTGGATGATTCTGGAAAACACAAAGCTCCTCTCTGCATTTCATTTTCCCTATTCTTTGTATTTTTGATCACTGTGAGATCTGCTCACAAAAAGCAGTGAAAATATTTCGAAAGGCAATACAGAATGGATATTACTCAGATTATTATTAGATAAGATGAACGTACAAGATAGTATGAATGGTAAAACAGTAACAAAAAGAAATAAAAAAAGGTAAGATATCCTTTGCAGCTTATATGACAATAAGTTAAAAACCATATTACCATTCCTGCTAGTCTGACTAATAATATTCACTAGTAATACTGACACTGATAGATACTGATAAAGGTACTAATTTCTTTTGATTTCCTGAGTATTTCAAGAGCAAAAAAATACAATACCAGTGAAGGTTTTGGAACATTTACGAGCTCACTCTCTCTCAAAATCATAACACTTATTTAATTACCAAAATAATAACATTATTTTCTTCAAACACATGCAATAAAACACAAACTCCTAACTACACAGTCTGCACATTTTCTTCTTCTGAGGACAAAATGTTAGATATTTCATACAATTTTATATAAAAGAGAAGGTGGTTATTTATGCCTGTGTTCAGTAAGACTGATTTCTGAAATGACAATGTTATTTCAAAAATACATATACATATATAAAAAATAAAAGATTATAGTGATATCTGGATTATAGTAACGTATGTTTTTAATTTCAGATTTGTTTTTGATTTCTTTACCCACCTTTTGTGAGACAATATGAACATCCAATTACCAATTTTATTTTTCCCAGTCAACAACTAAGGCCAGACTTCCATGAATATCTTCACTGTCAAGTTACTAAATATTGACCATAAAATAATTACAATTGTATAAAATCACATTTGGTTGGCTGTGAGAGGCCCAGCTGCTTGCACCACCAGACAACTGTATGTGCAAGATTTGCACGTATATCTTGTGACAGGAATTTTATCCTGTGATACTGTATTGTGTCCACTAGATGGGTGTCAAAAGTAAAGAAATGGATCCGAGTATATCAGCTAGGATCTGGCTTATATGGCTCAACCAAAATCTCTTCTATGTAAATATCCATAATGAAAAGAAATGTTCAGTGCCGCAGTGAAAAAGTGAATGTGAATTCAGCACTTGTGTGCCAAAAAACATGTGCCTGTATAAAAAGTTTCTATAATGCTGCAGTACTTAAGTCTCTTCAACTTACTGAGATGCACTATCACTTTTGGATATCAAAGGTTACAGAAGTCTAAATTGAAAATGCTTTAGTACACTGAAAATAAAATATTCCTTTGTCTGAATCCTGAGCCTTTTTTTTTTTTTTTTGCAAGAGATGGAGGTACTGATCATGTTGCATCAAGTGAATAGAGAATCAGAATGGAGAACTGAAGACTTTGAAAACAAGTTGTATTCTTTTTTTCTACATGCACTTAAAAAAAGATATAAATGTTTAAGATTCAAAATAGGATGGACTCTCTAGTTTGCCTGGGCTGAAACTGCAGAAAGTCAAATGTGGTGGCTTCATATTTATCTTTCCATTCCTGGAAAATTTTAAATAACAACAATAATACGTTGTGAATTAAAAAGTGCACAATCAGTAATAAGGCAAATATTATTCTTTCTCTCATGTGCTACCCTGCCTACTTGTACTTTTGGTAGAGAAGGCTTTCAAAAATGAAGAAGGAGCATAGAAGTTGTTAACGAGGATACTAGAACCGTTTTGCCACCTTTTCATATACCCATTAATGTGCTCTTTTAAAGATATCATGGATCTGCAGCCAGCTCCAGGCACTTTGAGCGACTTACATAAAGCTGAGTAGCAGTTTTCTGACAGGAGCATCTAGCACGAAATGCATCACAGAAATTTCTGTGTTTAATGAGCTTTCCTGCAACTGCAGAGATGTGAAAGCTACAAAAAACAGTGCTAATTCAGCAACTTCCACATGCATATTTTGACAAAATCTGTTATGACATTACAGGATACCGTTTATCCTCCAAGCCTCTCTTTTCCAGTGTTCAGTGGCAGCAAACATGGCATGAGATAGAAGATTAGTTCTATTTTCTTGTTTTGGCTATTGACTGTGTTTGCACATCTTGCAATGTGTGTTGTCCAGGTTATGTGCAGAGAAGGGAATAAAGGTGGTGAACTGTCTTCAGCAACTTGTAAATGTTCATGGCTGACCTTGCCTGTGCTCCTAATAGGGAAAAAAGTACTAATAAGCTATCTACAGGGAGACAGATTACTGTTGATTTGCTTCAGACATACTGGGAATCTGTGGAGAGGTTCAAGATCTTAGATCTCAACAGTACTGCTTCATTGTGAGCAACTGCACAACTTCCTTACACTGTTGAAGAAGCCCTCTGTAGACCTCCTTTCAAATTCTTAAATAACTTATCTGCTACTTTCTGCAAGCTGCTAAAATGAAGGAAAACTTACATACAAAATATTGTTCATCATTACATAAGGAGTAATAGCATCATAATGAATATGTACAAGAGTTTGTAACTAAGGAAGAAACAAAAATCTTAATATTGCTCTTACTACTGAGATCTTAGCAACTTAAATTTTTTACTGCCATTGTTTGTTTTTATAGAGAAGTTAGCAATAGTAAAAGAGGTATTCCACCTCAAAATGAAGGATTTAGGAGACTTTGTATGAATAACCAAAGCATTCCTGATGTTCCCTTTACAAGTGAGGTATCCATACTACATTCAGCCTGTCCTACCTTGGAAGCTATGGGGAGGAAGAGAAATTAGCTGATCCTTCAGGGACACTTTATCTTGTGAGGTCATCTTTAAGCAAGCAAAGCTTGTCTCCTGTTCTGAGAGTTCACTGTCCCAGTACTGAGCAATTTCTACAACCTTTTACCTGCTGAATAATCTACATACCCATCTCAGTGTCTAGAATTCCCAGATGTCCTATCGTGTATTTTCACTTGGAAGTGAGTGGAATCCCACTATCTGACTGAATGAGTGTATTTTTCATAAAGGCTGTAATTCACTGAAGCTATCACAGAAAAGATCCCCTGCAGCAACCTTCTTTGGGCAAGGCCTCCTTTAGAGCAAAGTCAAAAGTAGTAAAACTTTATTTTCGCCTCCAAAAAGGGAGCAGGCTATTTACAGCCTGTGCCCTAGGCCAGGGGCTCACACATGGACGAGACGGTAGACAGTAGAGAAATTGAAAGATTAGATGGCCCACTGAAATGCAGAATCCCATCTTGTTCCACTCGCTGAGAAAACTTGGCAGAGATGCCAGGTGGGCATCTCATCTGGATGGCCCTCTCAGGGAATGTTCATAGAGAAAGACCGTGAGCACCGATTTCTAGGATACTATGGAAGTCCAGGGTAGGGCTAGGCTCTGTAAGGAGGGGTATGACTGGCAGGGTGTGTTCTTAGACCTTTTGTATATAAATTATTGTGTATCCTGAAGATTTATGTATCTCAAATGAAAGCACAGTAGTTTTGTTCTTAGACGCAGTTGACTTATTCTGCATTAGTTACAGATTATTTTAGCAGACGATTTCAGCTACCATGAAAATCAAACCAGCAACGTAACACAGACTTTCAAAAAATGCACAAAGTTTCTTAAATACCATCACCAGAAAGCATTCTGAGTAAGACAGACACTGATTTCAAGCTCTCAGTCAGAGAGGAATAAATGAAGAGGAATGTGCAAACAATAAACAAAGACTAACAGTCCTTCCTCTGGAACAGGGATTATCTGAAGACAATCTGAAGAACTGCATTCTCTTTTATAAAATTTAGGTGGTTAAACTCTGTTTTTGCTTAAAACAAACTATATTCACTGAGTTCAGTGAATCGAACTGTAAATCTGTCCAAAGATTTGCTAGTACATCAAATTATTGTTAAATCCCTTTGTGAAATATGGATTTCAGACACACTCCACATTAGATATCTAGACCAGACAAACACTTTATGTTTTTATGATATCTCCTGGACCTTTTTTTTAATTTCTTATAAGCTAAGCATTAAATTGATACAGCAGTTGACTGGGGTGTCTCGTTTGTTGCCAGAAATAGTTTTCTAGAATTTAATAATGAAGAAAAAGTAGCATTTCCTTTATCAGAATGAGACACAGAAGGTAAAAACAAATCAGTGTATTCATATAAATGAGCTGCAGGCCTGAAGTTCATTTCTTACATTAATTCCCTGCCTAGAACCTTTCAAAATGCTTCCTGACTGACACAGTCTACACAGTGATGGAGGACAGACCACATCTGGTTTTCTCTTCCTACTTTCTTTTCCGTCTCCTCCTCCACATCTAACAAAAGCTAAAGACTTGAAGGAAATGGGGGGGGGGGTTGAGGGGGGAAGGAAAGAGAGAGAGAAATATTTATACTAACAATTAAGAAGAAATATCCTGTCATCACTTCGAATTTGAAGAAAAAAATCATTAATCTATGACGTAACTGGTATTCTTATTTTCTCTGTATCAAAGTTCAGAAAAATTGTTACCACTGTTGCTTGTTTGTACCCTCAGTGAGCTGTAAGCAAATGATAATAAAAGGAACATATGATCTACATCTGAATTTTCTGTTACCACTGTAGATATGAGAATTCAAGCCAACTGCTCACTTGTGGCTTTGGGTTTCCAGCTAAACGAATCAGCAAGCATGCTCTATGATTAACTCCATTTTTAGACACACTGTGGATAGATTTTCCAGCATCAAGACTACAGGCAAAAGAAGAAAATATGCTGTTTCATGAAATTTCCTTTCAGCAGTATAACTTGGCTTTTGCTCTCAGCTTACCTGTTTCAGGACATTTAATTCAGAGAGTAGAAAGTATTTAATGCTAATATTACAAGACCAAAGAATGGGCTAATAGAAAACATGTAGGAAGCAAAACCTGAAGCAAAATGATTTATAAGAATCAGTCTACTCAAATATGTTTGCAAAGGAACTCAACTATCTGTCTGAGCTTCCGTCTCAAGATTTTCTAGCAAGAGAATTAGGAAATGTAGCCGATCTCTCAAAACAAACTGTAGCATGTTTTGTTATGAAGTTTCCAAGCAAGGAGCTTCCTGTGACGTCTATTCCTTATTCAGGGGGATTTTGCTTTGAACAGTGTCATGATTCTGAATTCAAGGCGCATTTCTCATCACCTTGCAATTCTGAATTAAACATCAATGCTATGAGTATTTGGCATACAAGCCTGTATTTTTAGTTAGGTTCTGCTGAAACTCTTAAATCTATTTGCTCCTACTTCACCATACTAGGACTGTTTTTATTAATTCTTTTATTCTTTCCTCAAAGATGATCACCCTTTATGCAGCACTCCATTCTCTGAGCTTGGTCCTTGCGTGTGAACATCTTTGTACTAATGTGATGTACAGGAATGAATCCCAGGTTCCAGATACTGTTAAATAGATTTGATGTTTTGATGCCTCTTTGAAGCTGTAATATTTGGCTTACTGCAGCATAAAAGAATGCAAAATAATAATAATAATAATAATAAAAAAAGTGATAGAAACAGTATGCAACCTTATTTTCCACAATATCTGAGAATCTCTTCAGGGCTTCTAACAATTTGAAGTTGCGTTGTATGACTTTCTATCTAGTAATCCCATTAGGAACATTTTCTCAATTTCTGTATTAAAAAAAAGGCCACCAACACATTAAATGGTTCCCCCACAGCTTCTGGTGAAATCTGTGGTCAAGGTCTGAATGAGGAAATCTGCAGAAAATATTGAAAAATCAGAGTTCTTTTTGAATGATCTAAGGTAAAGCAAATAAAAACATATCCACCAAAGCCTAAAAGTGCAGTGTCAGCAGGACTGACAATTTTCCACTTTACTGTTGCCATCATTTAATTTACAATCTATCACCACGATTCACTTAAACCATTAATTAACTGTATCTGTTATTTTCCTTCCTTAAGATACCCTTTCTCTGGGCTGTACAACTTAAAGTACATTCAAACTGTTTTTAAAAATCATTTCACTTAATGTCTTTGAGAAATTTTCAAACAACACTTTGTTTTTATTTCTGAGTTGAGTTTTGATCCATCCACCCCACTACTTTTTCTATAGCACTGCTTTCTAAGCAGAATTTGGAGAATGGAAAGCAAAACCAACTTGCACTTGGGTGTGAGATTATAGCATGCCTGTACTTTCCACTGGTATTAATATTCTTTTATTCAGGTGCATTGGAATCAAATCTCATAATTTATGAAAACATGTAACCATCCATCAAGCTTGCTGACTAATCCTAACATGTAGCTCCCCTAAGATATCAGTGGAAAGTCCTTCTTTCAGCAAACCTGTAATATAACATGAACGTAACATCAGAAACAGGAGGAAAATCCAATTCACTGAAAGAGTTCAGCTTCCTCTACCAGTGAATTCAGTTGGATGTCATTATCAAGCAGCCAAAATACTCTTATGTTCTTTCTCAGTTAATTGCGTGATGAAGCAAGCACATTAAAAAGAAAACCAAAAAAAAACCAACTCCTCAGAAATATAATATGTAAATCAATATCCTGCAGTACTGCAGAAAACACACAGAATACAGGAATCAGATATTTCCCCATGCCTAACACTTCAGTGGATCTGGAAGCTTCCTGAAAAAAATTCCATGAAATCTTCATATACAGCCACAGTGACAACAAACAGTGTGGCCACTGAAGATATGATAACATCTACCCTGTGCTTAGTGTCAGAGATTTTTGGAAAACCCTAGTCAGAAGCTGACAGGAAAAAGTAGCTGTTCCTTACTCATACATGCATGTATACAGGAACTGCACCTGGAACATAAATGTGGCCTTTTTCTTACCAGTGTGATGTGCAGTCATAGACATCTACAAGAATACAAGGCCACCTTCAGAGAAGAGTGCACAGTAAGGAGCTGGTTAAGAATAGCTGCAGTTGTCTTTTTGGGGTTGTGAAAGTGTTGCTCTAGGTTCCAATGAAAGCTCTATGAAAAGGAGATATTTTATTTGACAAACAACAGTCTTTCTCAGACTGCTGCAAAATTCTTCTATTGGCAATAAAATAATGTTGGCAATAAATTAAATATGAATTCTACCTGTACAAGAACTCATCAGAATACATTAGTAGCAATTGCCACTTAAATCATGGTATGTATTTCTTAAAGCTTAAAAACTGAAGGTATTAAGAGTTTTTGAGCTCTATAATTTTTAATTATTTTTCTTTTTGTCTTAAATTGATTGATTAATTGGAAGATTTTTATTTCCCTTTTCTACTTACTGGTAATTTATTTGTGGGGTGGGCTCATTTTGTTTGTCTGTTTTTTTTCAATTTATTTAGTTGAACAAATTTCCTACATTATTAATTGTTGCCAAATCCCTACACCCCAAGTGGAAATATCAAGGCACACTTCATGATTTGGGCTCTGAAATCCTAACTGCAGTTCTGCTACATACAAGCAACAACCTTTAAAGGGAAACAGAAATGTCAGAAGATTGAGGTGAAAAGATTCCAAGGCATACCTTGAGTGTATGTGCTTATACTGTATATAATTAGGCCTTTAAATACTCATGATAGACCTTTAGTCAATTAACCTAAAAAGCAAGAAACATAATTCACATCACTAGTCCAAAATAAATTATAATTTACAATAATGTATCACTTTTGGTAAATTTGTCTTGATTTTGATTATAGTATTTTAATGATGTATTATGTTATTGTAATGCCTAATAACTTTACTTGAGGGGTCTGCCTGCATTATAAGGCTCACTTCTCTGCTAGGGAAGATCATGGCACAGATCCTCCTGGAAGCTATGCTAAAGCACATGGAACAGAGGGTGGTGATATGGGATAATCAGCAAGTCTTCAACAAGGGCAGATTGTGCCTGACTCACGTAGTGGCCTTCTATAATTGCCTTAATGGACAAGGGAAGAACCACTGATATCACCTATGCTATCACCTATCTGGACTTCAGTAAGGCCTTTGACATGGTCCCACATCACATTCTTGTCTCCACATTGAAAAGATATGAATTTGATGTCTGGACTGTTCAATGCATAAGGAACAGGTTGCAAGATAAAACTTAGACAGAGGTGGTCAATGGCTCAATGTCTAGATGGAGATTAGGGATAAGAGGTGCCCCTCAGGGGTCAGTATTGGGACCAACAGTCTTTCTTCATCAATTACATCAAATGAAGGACTAAGTGCATCCTCAGAAAGTTTGTGGGTGACACCAAGCTGTGTGTTGTGGTTGACACACCTGAGGGACAGGATTCCATCCAGAGAGACCCAGACAGGCTCCAGCAGTAGGCCCAAGTGAACCTCATGAGGTTCAACAAATCTAAGTGCAAAGTCTTGCATCTAGGTCACAGCAACCCTCACTAGCAATACAAGCTGAGGGAGGAAAGGACTGAGTGCAGCCCAGCCAGAAAAGACCTGAGGGTACTGGTGGATGGGAAATCAAACATGAGCCAGTGGATGCGCCATCCTTGGAAACATTCGAAGTCAGGTTGGACCATTCCCTGAGGAACATGATCTAGCTGTGTGCATCCTTGTTTGCGGCAGGGGAGCTGGATTAGATGACTTTTAAAGTTTTCTTCCAACTCAAACAATTCTGTGATTAATTGGGTTGCACTCATTCTGTGCACTCAGTGAAGTAAAAACCACAATTAAATTATACGATTTAAGTCTTCATCAATGTATTTATGATTAACACAACTAAACAAAGGTTCCTAAATCAATCCTAACATTGGTATTTCCTTCTATTTTCCCTTGATTTTTTTTTTGACCATAATGAACTGCATATGAAGCTTTTTTGTTCATACTTGTGGAGTTAGAGAGATGCTTCTTCATGTGGCATAACCTGTACACTCTTGACTTTGCCACTATTTTTCTCTAGTTTGCTTCTCCAGCTTCCAATAGAGTATCAAAAGCCATTCTATAGGACCACCAAAGCATTCAGACTTTAAATTCAGTGCTGCAGATTTGGTTTCTAAAGGCTAGTACTTAGATGAGCAAATATTTATTAAATTTTGGTTACAAGGCATGTTTGATTAATCTTATCTTTTACAGACTTCAAGCTCATTAGAACATTTCATCCATAATCTCTTTATGATTAACTAACTTTGTAATATGATGTCACTTAAATCCCTTGTGCTCCTATACTGTCTATAAAGTTCTACTTAATGTAAGATCTCTGTTGTGCACATGACTGTTGGAATCAGAAAGCAAAAGCTATTAATAGAATGCTTTATCTGTTAACAAAATATAAACATGTTATGAGGTGTAAAATTACTATATATGTTAAGCAACTCTAATTCACAAAATATCTAGATAAGCCAAAGAATATAAATTCTGAAGAACAATTCCGAAATTAACTTGGAGCAAGATTAGGCAAAGCACTAAGCTGCTACTTTTCCTGATGCCACACACACAACTTAGCATGTCTCACTAAAGAAATGAGTCTCTCTTTTGAGGAATGTGGTAATAAAAATATCAGCTTACAAGCTCTATATGAAAAAAGGCCTTTTTTTTTTCCAGTATTAAACCAACTTGGGAGCAGATTTGATGTAGTGGATTGAAATAGGAACTGAAAACGCTCACTTTTTAATAAATGTGAGTGATGTTAAGCTGCTAAAATAAGAATCACTGTACACTGTACACTGCACAATAAAATATAGCATTCTCCACAGAAAGCATTGTCTACAGTAAAATTTACAGTTCAGCCTGCTGCACACAGAAATATTTATCTACAGAACTATGAATACATTCAAAGACAATTCAGGCTTTTCTCATCAATTATAAAGTTATCTGTAAACACAAGGCACTTTTAGAGAGTGAACTCTGCTCCAGTTCACATTAAGAATCTGGGAGGGGAGCAGACTGATTGCTTTCTGATGTGCTCATCCATCAACCATCCTCTCTGATGGAACTGCTTCTGCTGCTGCCATTCTCTGTCAGGAAAAGCACACTGCCTTTCGTCATCCATCATCTGACTGAAGCCTTCCCCCTAGTACCCAACAGTTGTGTGTTTAAACTGTCAAAAGCATTACTAAATTTCATCAAATCACAACGATTAAACTGCAGAATATCTTAGGATAAAGTCACAAAATCTCCATCTGTTCACAAGCATAAAATAAAAACAAAGTAAATCAGAAGCATCTTTTGAATTAAGTTACCTCAATTTTTCAGAAAAATTCTGAATGATTAATTTCACTATGTGCAAAAATCTGCTTGTCAACTTGATTCTAAGAACCTATTTTCTAGATACTGATGTCATTACCAAAGTTGGGACAGGGCATGCCATAATTGCTGGTGCCAAGAAGACGATCATATTACTCAAAAAAACATTACAAAATGTGCAGCCTAACAGCCAGAGGAGAAATGTCAGCTCCTTGCCCCAGTGGACAAAATTGAAAACACAAGAGCATAACATTGCTTCTTTAGGAAAAGGCTCCATTTCCAGCTATGAATATGGTTATAATATATAATAATAATATGTCATCATGGATTAATTAGGTCAACCATGTGATCAGGCCCAGTTAGCATGCATTCATGAATGACAGATCCTGCCTGATAAACCTGATTTCATTCTATGACAAGGTGACCTGCTTAGTGGATAAAGGTAAAGCTGTCAATTTGATCCACCTGGACTTCAGTAAAGCCTTTGACACTGTCCCCCAAAACTTCCTCATGGGGAAGCTGGATGCTCATGGTTTGGATGGGCATATGCTCTCCTGGGTGAAACACTGGCTGTATGGCCAGGCCCAAAGAGTTGTGGTCAATGACCTAAATCCAGTTGTTAGCCAGTCACAAGTGGTGTCCCTCAGGACCCAGTACTGGGGTCACTCCTATTTAACATCTTTATTAGTGATCTTCATGAGGGGATTGAGTAGACCCTTAGTGAGTTTGCAGATGACACCAAATTGGAAAGGAATGTTGATATGCTGGAGGGAAGAAGGGCGCTACAGAGAGACCTGGATAGATTGGATCAATGGGCCAAGATAAACTGTATGAGTTTCAATAGGGCCAAATGTTGGGTACTTCAATTTGGTCACAACAATCCCCAAGTAACCCTACAAGCTTGGGAAGGAGTGGCTGAAAAGCTGCCTGATGGAAAATGACCTTGGTGTGCTGATGGACAGTCAGCTGAATATGAGCCAGCAGTGTGCCCAGGTGGCCAATAAGGCCAATGGCATCCTGGCTTTTATCAGGAATGGTGTGGGGAGCAGGACTAGGGAAAAAACCCTGCCCCTGTACTTATCACTGGTGAAGCCCCACTTTGAGTTCTGTGTTCAGTTTTGGGCACCTCAGTACAGAAAGAACACTGAGGTGCTGGAGCTGGTCCAAAGAAGGGCAACAAGGCTTGTGAAAGGCCTGGAGAATATGCCCTGTGAGGAGTGACTGAAAGATCTGGGGCTGTTTAATCTGGGGAAGAGAAGGGAGACCTTATTGCTCTCTTCAAATACCTGAAAGGTGATTGCAGTGGGAAGAGCTTGGTCTCTTCTCACTGGTGACAGGTGACAGGACAGGGGAAATGGCTTCAAGTTGTGCCAAGGGAGTTTCAGGTTGGATATAAGAAAATTCTTTACAGAAAGGGTTGTTAAGCACGGAAATAGGCTCCGCAGGGAGGTGGTGTATAAAAACCATCTGAATTTGGTGCTCAGGGACATGATTTAGCAGTGGGTTGTTAAAGGCAGGGTAGTGCAGTTTGGTTGCAGTTGGACTCGATGATCTTTAAGGACTTTTCCAACCTGAGCAATTCGATGAGTCTATGTTTTACTGTGCTTTCTAATGGAGAAACCTTAAACAGACGTGGAGCCCTCCAGGCAGCTGAGGGAGGGAGGAACACTGCTATTTTCCTCTATAAGCTACCAGGAAATTCTTTGTTCATTCTTTTCTTTTGCAGGACTGAAGGAAGATAATAGGATACACAAAACAGTTCTCGCACTGGATGAGTCATCCTGAGTGAATCACTTTATCCCCTTCTGTGCTTCCATCTCCCTACCTGCAAAATGGGTACTTTGTGAAAGTGCTATGAGATCTGCTAGCAAAAAATAATTTTTGTAAGGGCTAAAATTAGTTCTGCTGGGAGTAGTGGGGCAGTGGAAATGTCAGAAACACTGCTTTTTAAGAACCTATTAGAAGCTGATTTGGGGCAGAAATGTATATAAGTATTGCTGCTTTTCTCACAGGAAACATTTTAAAGAACAGGAAGAATGTGAAGGAAAGCCCTGCTATGCTATACTTCTGTGAGATCATTATGATTTTTTTTTCAGGTGAAATGAGATTGTTTTTTACCTAGAGGAATGATGGAGTTAAAACAAAACGTAACAAAACAAAAAAGTTAAACAGTAGTAGTTATTACAGCAGATTAAGCATTACTGAGGTCTAAAGGAGATCAACTTGACAGTGGCCAAATCTGTGCTTGGCATAACTTGCTACACAGCCATGTGCCAGCACCTTGGCAAGCACTTCCTCCTGGGAATCCAGTACTTCTGTCTTGACATACATATTTTCCTCTGCTACTCTTTCTTTCTTCCTTCCCTCCTTCCAGCCACGGCTCTCTGCTGGTGCACTAGAACCTGCCTTTCCATGAGAAAGATGGTCTTAAAAAGGGCAGACAATTAAGCATGCCGGTGCACTGTGTTCTTTGTGTGCTAAAAGTGAAGGCAATATAGACAGGCACTTGTTTCTGTCAGGACTCTCTAATGTGTGAATGAGAAAAATGAAATAACAAATAGTAGAAATATCTGTCACTGTGTAATCTTCATGAACTATTGTGTTATAAAGTATTGTTTGCCATTGTATCTATATTCCATCCTTTCTGCAAAGCTGGATTTAATTTATTTTCCAAGCAGCCTGGAAATTAAAATAGAATATTGCACAAGAGCTGACTCTGCAAAGCTGAACTTCAGGAAATGGGGCCTCTTCTTTTGCTTCAGTGAATACTACATCTGAAGCTAATTTAACATTAAGAAAACTAGAATTTAAGGTGAAAGTAGACACTTGTTCCTGGGCTGCACAGAAATAATACAGCAGTGTCAAAGAATTCTGCTCTGAAAGTCATTATTAACCAAGATTAGTATGATAAAACATAAAATGATATAAAATATACATGGGAAAAGCAGCAGGAAAAGGTGGAATGCAGTGGATGTGTGTGGAGAAGGGAAATGAAATCCAACAGAGGATTCACATCCGGCAAACTCATGTTTTCTGGCTCATATGTATCTCTATCAAACAAAATTCTGTCTACTGATTCTTTCATAAAGGAATGAAGAAAATGGATGTACTCATGTTAAAGCATATTCCAAGACCTGATAGCCTTTAGCTTTTCTTCTCCAGCTTGAACAAATGCGTTGTAGTTTTCATTGACATTTTTTTTTTATTTTATAATTGAATTTTTTAATCTATAATTGCATTTCAGCAGTCTTTCCAAGGAATTCTGAACTGGAAAATAACTTTTCCTCCATTTTGTCATTCTGTATTTCCAAATTCCAGGGAACATTTAAATTAAAACGATTTCTAATTTTGAAGCAAATGCCTAAGTATTACCATGGTCAGTATCTGAAATGTACAGGTGGTCTGCAGCTGGCCTATCTTAATGATGAAGGAGTTGCAATATTTTCCCTTCAGTTAGAGGAATTATATTGGACCTCACATTTCTAGTATCAGCAACAAGTAAGAAAATAAAAACTGGTTAAGACATTAATTGATTTTTGGTCATCTAAAAAGTAAAAACACATGCTTCCCACCCATCTGAAACTTGTAATGATACCAATAGCATATGTAAGATGTTATGTTTTACTGTTGAAATAAATAACTGTGACAGCTGCAAATACAGGATATCAGCAACAAACTCATAAGGTTGTCATGCTGACACAGGAGAGAACGCATTTCTGAGGTGGAGAAGCTTCTTGGACAAGATTAGCAGTTTTGATAGCTTTACAAAACATCTTTTCTTAGTTATACATTCCCAGCTTTTTCCAAGAATGGAAATTACAAGAAGAAAAATACATTGTTTCACAGCTGCAATTTTTCTGCTTGCCAAAAATGCAAATGTAATTACTATTTATGAATCAAAGGCAAGTGATGGAACAGCTGATAAGCACAAGCAGGAACTTAATGGAAACAAACTTCTAGAGCTGAAAGTCAGTTGCATTTGGGAGGGCCTCATATGCGTGTAACCGTAAGCAGGTAAATTATAAACAGGTTGGTACCAAGAGAAACATGGTAATAAGAGGTAAATCATTTTAGCAGGCAATTGTGGTATTCAAGTCAGCAAAAATCACTGAGACTTTATGAAAGCTGCAATCAGCTCTACTACCAGAGGTCCAAAAAAACACCTCCTAACATCTTTCCAGCTCAAATTTCTGTCCCTTAAAGAATGGAAAATACATGTCAGTAACTAAGTCATGAATCACAGAGTTACTGAGCATATAACAGTTCTTGTGCCAGTATCAGCTGAGTCAGTTATTTCTACATTTTATCAAAGATGCTGGACCTAAAGGCATTGAGCAAAAACTGTCATTTCAGTGCTATAGAAATAAAGGTAAGCACAGATTTTTCTGTAATAGTAGGGAATTCAGACAGCGTTGAGGTAACTTGTGAGTAAGAAGACTGTTAAACCAAAGACCAAAACACACATTGGCTTAGTCAGCATTTTCAAGAGGATACATCAGAAAAATGAACTTCTGCAGACTAGGTTGGAAAGGGCACAGGTTCAATACTGCTGATCTAGCCACATCTTTTTCAGGCTCACTGAAAGAAGGGTAATTGAATAGTTTTCTTCAGAACAAACACAGCCTAGATTTAACTTTATACAATCAATTAATGATGGAATTGTACTGCCTACCAGTGATCATTGGCAACTTTTGAAACAGTCATCCCATTGGCTTTGGTCCATTTATTTTCTTATCATATCTTCCAAAAATATTCTGATTTTTAAAGGATCCTTCATGCTGTGCACATTTCCACTTGAATGCTTAATTTTTTTTGTTGTCTGTGTGTACTTCTCCTTGATTCCTCTCAGATTTCCTCTTCATGTGAGTACAAACGAAAGATGAATATCACATGGATTTCCTGTTAATAGTCTGTGATAACAGCCTGGTAAACAGCCTCATCATCATCAGGTTTCAAACCACTGAATTCTCTCTCCTGTGAAACTTAACTGTGTGTTTTAAACTTACACCAACTTATGACAGATAACAGTACCAAGTCAGGACATGCACTTAATAAAGACAGGTAGAAGGTAACTATGGTGAACTCTTTGGACACTGAATGCCCTCAGATCTGGGGCAGTAGCTGCCAAAACAGACACTGGACAATGAGAAGAAATGACAAAACATTAGTTCTCAGTATACTTAGCATTGTAGGTTTTCTTCTATCTTGTGATGCTGAGAGAAAAATACCAAATTCCAAATTAAAAAACAAACAAACAAAACCTTGCTAAATTACAAAGACATAATTGAATATTAAAAGTAGACTTACAATACTGAGTAATTAGTGGACAAAGCAGCCAAAATGATCACTATGCCAGATACAGACCAAAAACAGCCCAAGTGATTTAAGCTTAATTTTTCTCCCTGGTTACACAGGTTACACAGAAGGCACATTTCTACTATCCCGTTATCCAATTCATACAGAGGTCTGAATTAATTACTGAATTAATAAAGAAAAGAAGTCAGGGAAACCTCACTGTTTTCCAGACTGAAAAGCATCAAATCACAATAGTTCCTGACATGCACACAGTTCCTCTTTTCAGCCACATTTTGCCGGAAAAGCAGCATTGCTTCTAGTGCAGCTTTTTCAGAATCCCTAATAAAATAAGTTGTGAAACAGTGGCTAATGGATGCTAAATAAATCCAAAGGAATTTAGAAAAAAAAGAACAAGAACCAGACTATAGGACAGGAAGCAAAGGAAACCCAAACCCAACAGCCCAATTGTCTGTTGCTGTAAATAAGCTGAAGGTATAGTATAGAGTTTCTTCCATTTAAACCAAGATTTGTTCCCAAATAAACAAGAAGGCAGAAATTGCCTGAGTTGAGTCTATTTGAGATATCAGACTATATTGCACAAACGGTTTGACTTCCAGGTGGTTAAGACATAATAAAAAACTAGGAAATTAAATTATTATGTAATTGTGGGCTATTTCAGAATTAGAATTCAGAATGCCATTTTAAAACTGAAGGGGACATTAAGAAAATTTGAAACTCATTTGTAAGCATTAGCAGCGTTTGCCTAAATGTCTCAGGCTAGCTGCCTAGCTATTAACTGCTTTCAAGCTACGTTTTACAAAAGCATGCTCAACTGGAGCAGTCCTTTGTACATTTTTAATTGCTTTCACATCACTGAACATGCTTACAAGCAACCTTGTATAACACTGAGAGCAAGAGGAAAATGCATTGTGGTTCTCCATTATAAGCAATGATCCTTAACAGGACTTAATTCCATTTCCAGTCCGAAAGTATACGTTTTTTACTCTGTCCATTACTGACCTTCTCAGGTAATTCTGTGTAGATTTTTTTTTGGTATCCAAAGAAGTACATAACAACAGCAACAGAAAGAGACTTATAGGGCTGGAACTACTGAAAAATGTCTGCTGATATATCACCAGCAATATACTGACATTACTGTTCTGATTCTTCAAATTTTCAATGAATTTTCATTCATTGAAAATTTTCATAAATGAATATGCTCAATTTTACCATTACTGAATACATCAGAGGTAGTTTAGATAGTTGCCTTACACTTTTAAAGCAAATGCAGGCCTTTTGACTTTTAAATGCTCATATTTAATTGTATTTCTTTCTGTGAGCCAGGGCTACACCTGCCAACATTTTTTTTAATGCAACTTCAGACATAACAGACTCAGAATGATGAATTGGATGAGATCTAGAATTTGGGAAACGGCACTTCAGTCTATTAGGCATCCTTCCCCTGCATTTCCTTTTTCCTATCTACATGAAACCCAAACAGATAAAAGCATTATCATAACATCTTTATACAAAACATGAGAAGTAAATACACACATGAATTAAGAATAAGAAGAAATAAACAAAACAAAAAGATGGTTTTTGTTCTCTAAAAAGTTGCCAGTGCAACTTGGAGAAACTTGAAAAGCATTTTATTTATAAATTATGCGGGGAAGATTTACAATGTAGATTTTCACAGATGTGCAAGTGTGGAAGTAAGTTTTCCTAGTGAGCCTCTGGGGAGATGGCCCTATGGACAGCCCAGAGGACCCATCTGTATTGGTATAGAAATCCAGATTCTCTGAATGGTCCTCCAGACATACATAATTTTTTATAGAATCATAAAAGCCTTAGAATTGGTAGGGACCTTTACAGGATATCTAGTCCAACTCCCCTGCAATGAACAGGGACACCACATCTAGATCAGGTTACCCAGGGCCTTATCCAGCCTTGCCTTGAAAGTCTTCAGGGATGGGGCTTCAACCACATCTCTGGGCAACCTGTTCCAGTGCCTCACCACTCTCACTGTAAAAGATTTTTTCCTTATATCTAATGTAAATCTATCTTGTTAGATTTTGAAACTATTTTTCCTTGTCCTGTCACCACAGATCCTGCCAGAGTTGGTCCCCTTCTTTCCTGTAGCTCCCTTTTAGATACTGAAAGGTCACCTTGCAGACTTTTCCAGGCTGAACAGCCCCAGCTCTCTCAGCCTGTTCTTGCAGGAACGGTGTTCCATTCCATGGATCTTATTTTGTATCCCTTATCTGGATGTGCTCCAAAAGGTCCATGTTTCTGCTATATTGATGACTACACATTTGGACTCAGTACTCCATGTGAGGCCCCACCAGTACAGAGCAGAGGGGCAGGATCACCTCCCTGACCTGCTGGCCATGCTTTTGATGCAGCTGGCTTTCACTGAATCATAGAATGCTTGGGTTGGAAGGGACCCCAAGGATTATGAAGTTCCAATGCCCCTGCCACAGGCAGGGCTACCAATCTCCAGATCTGGTACTAGGTCAGGTTGCCAGGACCGCATCTAGCCTAGTCTCGAACATCTCCAGGGATGGAGCATCCACGATCTCTCTGGGCATTGTGTTCCAGCACCTCAACACTCTCTCACATCTTTCCGGGCTGCAAGGTCACAATGATGGCTCATGTCCAGCTTCCCATCCACCAGTATCCCCAGGTGTTTCTCAGGAGGACTTTGCTCAATCCTTTTATCCCCCAGCCTGTATTGGTAATGGGGGTTGCATCAACATAGGTCCAAGATCTTGCATTTGAATTTGTTAATATTTACTGTTAAAGCATGACTGAAAATCTGTGTTTCTGCAGTTTAGGTGTATCTGCCCCACTGCAGATGTATTTTATACCTAGCAGTAGGACTGTCCAAAGCCCATGGAATTGTTTGCAGCCAGGCATTGGAAATGTGACTTCTGTACCTGCTGGGGGTACTAGTGCCTGGGATTAAACAGTGTGCTCCATCTGGAGGATATTATTATCCCTTGCTTGGTCACGGCTAGAATTCTTATGGTTCTCACTTGCAAGGACATTTTGGTTTGCAGCCTATGTACCTGAATATAAAAATACAATAACGTTTCTTTACTTACCTTTTGTGTATTCATCAAAAAAGTATTAGAGAATGACAGGATTGTCTTTTAAATTGTGAGATTGTAAAAAAAACAAACAACCAATCTCTTTCTCACCTTTAACTTTTTGAACCTTTGGATTCAAATTTACAACCTTTTCTATTGTCATTGAACCTTGTATTTTTAAATGTGAAGTCTGAGAATTTCACTGTATGATTTAGGTTTGTACAAAAATGCCTGGAATTATGCCAAGTAGTATGTGATAGAAGTAGATAGGATTTTTATGAATTAAAAAAAAAAAAGGCTTAACTAAAACAAAATTTATGACGGGAAGAAGAAAACAGCATTTACACATACAATTTAATTCAGATATAACTTAACGCGATAGAGATAAGATTACAAACTACTAAAACAATGGGTGTAAATTATGGAAGTACAGTACAGATTCTGCAACACTTTGTTCATATTAAATTGCCTATATACAAGTTAGATGCTATGTATACATACTATTTATATTCTGGGGAGGTTTCGCTGCCAAAATCAGTGGTATCAAGAGCACATCTCCTGAGACAGACATCTAAAATACATTAGATGAGCCATACCCTGAGAGCAAGTATTTCTGTCCACTGAGAGTGTGAGGCTGATAAACTAATGGCTGTCACGGTAGACATAGCAGCCATCTATCTTCAAGTGAGCTGAATCCCATCTTTTTATGTCTTACACTGAAACTGTGCTTCTCACGAAAGTGTGTTGGAAGAAATGTGTCCCTCACCTTAAAAAAAACTGCAGCCAACTAGTTCAACCATGGTGTAATGGAAGGGAAAAAAACAGGAGAGTACTTCTGTTGAGGTACCTCAATATTGATCTAGATTTGAACACCAGGGCTACGTTTTATCTTCAGCTGAATGATCTGTAAATAAGTTGCCGGTCATCCAGGGTGAGCTGCCCATGTGGCTTGCAACAGTCTTTCTGTAATGCTAGAGATAGAAAATGAAGTGCCTCATCACTGCCTGTCTCATGGTCTGGCTAAATCTGAATGGAGCTTTGTCCATGACCTGATAATCTGTATACATGCAGAAGGAGATCTGAGGACAAACTGTGCTGTAAAGGTAGGATCATCTCTCCAGGAAAACCGAGCATGGATGGTCAGACACTAAAGTGAATGGCAGAGAACTACATCATATGCTTGCATGTAGTGAGGAAATAATAGTACGCATCTTTTACTAGATTGATTGATGTAGCTTGAAATAGTGCATCTGTGAGTATGTACTCTTTCTTTGCTGGAGTCAAACCGCCATTTGTTCTGTCTGGCATGGATTACAATACTTTTGTCTAAAAAAACATTTATTATTTCAAGACAGCAATTCTTATCACATTCATGTTAAAGTAATTTGATATTATGTTGGCAAGAATACTTTGACTATACAAAAATGCAGGGATGAGATCATGCCAAGGGACTGTCTTGAAAACAAAAATGGATACAGTTCCGTAAAATCACTGACTCAGTTTGCAGTGACAGACAAAAAGGTTAATGGTTTAATTGGCATCATAATCATAAAAAGCAGCCTTGTCACCGTATAAAAACCTTGGTGTGCACAAGCCTTGAGCAATGCGTGCAGTCTGGTCTCCATATTTCAAAAATATAGTTGTGTTTTAAGAAATACAAAGATTGGAAGCTAAAATGACTTGGATTGAGCAGCAGCCATATTAGTAAAGTCTAAGAAAGCTAGAACTCTTCAGTTTTGACAGGAAAATGCTGAGGAGATTATGACTGAGCTTTACAAATCATGAAATTGGTGGATCAAGTGAATACAGTATCTTTCACCAAATAACATAACGGCAGAACTAATGGACATCAGTTAAAACTAACAGGATGCCAGTTGGAAGCACAATTAAAAAGCACTTTCTCACTCAACTTGCAAAGTAGTTAGAAGGCTGTGGAGAAAAATTGTATCAGCAATTTAATAAACGAGATTATCCAAATCTTTGGGCAACAAATCTATAGATGGGCTCTCATGGAAATAGGCGAGGATTAACCCTATAAGACCCCTAATAAAACAGCAGAAATTGAATAAGCTTTCATTATCCTTTTCTCAATGAAGACAGAATATTAGGCTAGGTAGAACACTGACCAGTACCACTGACACCTGATCACCATGAACATCATCCTTAACTGACTGTAGAAAATAGCAATTGTTCCCATTTCATTTCATAAAAATATGATTTTAACATATCACAAATTAGAAAATAGTGTGATGCTGACAAACAGTGTGAAGCCTGTGTCAGGCTTTCTCATTAGAAAAAAGAATAAATAAAAGTACATATACCACCACAAACTTATCTTGACTTCATGATTTGGGGCCCATACTGCTTATGAAGGTATCAATGAATTCTATCAAAGTGAAAATACTTTCAGGAAATGTCATCTTTAGCTCACAGGCCTTGTTCAGCATTTACTAGTCCTCCAGTTCTGCGCATATACTGCAGCATCCCCATGAGTAGCTTGCTTTCAGCTTTCCAAACTGACCATATTTAAGCTCTTAAGAAACTAAAGTGTAATTGAAAATTAAGTGAGATCTCAATCCCCTTTTCTTCCAGAATGGTTTAATAAGGTATGGTGACAAAGAACAGGCAGTATCACCAGTTACAGCAGACACCCGCCTACTGCAAACTAAAATTATTCTGGAGAGGAAAAAAAAACATTCACCTGGTACAGGAATATAAAAGCCTAATCTCTTAAACATCCTAGTGGTGCACACATTGTTAATATAATTCACAATAACATTTATATACCGTTCTCTCTCTCTGCCCTGTAGACAAATAGTCCTTTAGGAATGCCCTCTTTTTGCGGTTGATATTCACAAAACAGGGATTGCCAGTCTGAAAGTCATCAATTACAGAAACCCAGTGCCAACAACTCATTCAATATTATTAGTTACACATATCTTTATCAACTTTATACTAGCAATAACCAGACAGCACCAAGGATTTGAACTATTTAAGGCTAAACAGCATGACAGAGTCACACCTCATGTCAAGGCTTGGATACTAAAAGACTGGGATATGCCCATGGCAAAGTCTAACCGTGCCATGTTTAGGCTGGGAAGCCACTGTGGCTACCTCAGGTCAGCCCTGCTAGATCTTATCCCATCATCTGCGCTAGTCGATCTGCCCCAGAAAAAAACACTGTCCACTGATGTCAGGCCACAACTGTTTTCTGGTCTCCATTTGATAGAACCTTTATGGAAATCTCTGACATGATCCAACATAAAAGGTACAAGCAGGAAAAGCTCATTCAAAATGTTTTGTTCTACTTATCTGTAAACATGTTATAGCCTCAGAAACTTCTCTCAGCTTTCTCCAACAACCTTCAGCAATTCCCAGCCTTCCAAAGTTCCTGATATCACAGACAAACAGTACTACACACCCAAAGGGTTAAATAAGAACAGATACAATGTTCTGTAGATTACCACAGACTGAATCACCACAGGCCTCTGCTTTGAGGGCAGCAGGGAGGGTGGTGTGTACCCTTTGCAGATCAGCCAACCGTAAGATACAAAAACCAGGAAAGCATGAATTTGCATATGTTATAAAAAATAAGGACAGAGAAAGACCAACCCACAAAGTAAACACACAGCTACCAATCCAGAAGCAACAGGTATATTGCAGAAAGAACTGTGTTAAAAGCTGACAATATTACTGAGACATCTTAGAACTTTCGACTAATGAGCTATATAATGAAAAAGTAGAGAAGTTCTAATATATGGTCAATATGCTGTTGTCCAGATCTCCTGGCTACTGGCTTGACTTGCTTCATTTTCTTAGGCTTTCAAAAGTGTATTTCAGTTCCTCCAAAAGAATATTTGCACATAAAAAAATAAAATATCACCAAAGAAATCCCATAAATTAAATAAATAAATAAATAAAACCATTAGAAAACAGAAATACGTGTTTTGGTGGAACACATGCTCATTCTACTGCTCCTACACTCTGTAGTGTTTAAATAGTCAAGAAAACTGTTAAATTCTTATTTAAATACTCTCTCCTAAAGTTTTACGTTAATTTCCATACTACATTGTTATTTCTTTTCAGGAGCAGCAAGACAAATCAACCTTCTGCCACTGAAAAGTCTGTACCACCACTTATTGGTTTTAGATAGTTATTCAGAAATGTTCTGATTCACAAACACACTTCACAATTGCATCTTGAAGTCAGGAATGAGTGGTAGATCTAAGCAGTATTAAATTATTAGATAATAATTCTTAAATAAATCACTGCTATCATTTTGCATAAAACAACCATCTATCTTTACATCTGTTGTTAGAATGTTAGGTGAGGTTTTCCCAGGTATCTCAGATGCAGATTTGCCTTCAGGCCCCTACAGTGTAACACTAGCACAGTCTCCTTGGAGCAGGCTGGTGCACCCCCTAATAGTGGGTTATATCCTTCGCAAGCCTTTTAATATTAATACTGAAAAGTACATATTTTTACCATATACGGCAATGTTCTTCTCTTGTTCTGGATGGAAGATCAGGATGATTTCAGGGAACTGAGAGCAGAGAATTCTGTCTCATCTATCCCTCTCTCCAATCTATAGCCATGTTGGGAACATGGATTCTGTTCTTCATGGGAACATTATTAAAATGGGAAACTGCCATGTATGAATATCCCAGGATCATTTCTCTCAAACTGTTCCAAGATGGATATTCATAGTATTACACTGCGACTCATTCCTGTGCTCCTGGGAACCAAAAAAACAAAACAAAAAAAAAAAGCCACTGTGATTTTTCTTTCTTTTGTGGTCTCCCATTTCTCCTTATCCCAACATCTCCTGTTATGTTAACAGATAAGGACAATTACGTGCTACAGCCCTCCCTGCCTCCCTGCCTCAGTATCCCCCAGGGCTGCTGCCTTTATCACATCATCTGCACCTATGCATTTTGTTTTAATATTATGGTGAGATTGTTGCATTGGTATTCTGCCCCTATAGGAATGGGGCTACTCACGGAGCCAAACCTACAGACTCTGAGGTCTGGTGACCAGAAACCCCAAGCTGACTCCAGCAGGTGGCTGGAGAGCAGACCTGCTCAGCCCACCAGCCTGTTTCTACAGAGGAGGCCCTGGAGGGGCTCCGGGCTCCCTCCCTACCTCCCTGCCTGCTCCTCCTCCAGTCCTCCACTCGGGCAGGGCACGCCTGGCTCAGCCACACACCGCCAGAGAACAGTATGTACCTCATCCCGACAGATTCAAGGATCTCCCCAGTCAGACACGTCCTGACCTCAGGTAATGTTTCCAAACGGCAGGGTAGGAAATGACACTCAATTCGCAGTTAGTAGAAAATGGATTCTCACCCAGCAGATCAATGCACCAGCTAAAGACGTCGGCAAAAAGGACACGGGCAGCTATTTTAGACAGTACTTGGTGGTTGTACAAGCCCGCACATACAGCACAAGAGACTTTTTCTTTTGAAATATATGGTTTTTTTTTTAATTTCCCTGCTCAACTCAGTTGAAGTCACCAGTCAAAAAAGAAACAACTGAAAGGAAGATAAATGAATCAGGATGATACTGATTCATCTGCATTATCTTTATGTAATAATTATGGTATGTACATTTTAGCTCATTACCTTGGATACACACAGCTCTTTGCAACACCTCCAGACATTACTGTTTTATGTGGTGGCACATGTAACAATTTAGTCATATCCAGTTCAATGACATTTAATTATTACTTTACTACATTTTAATAAAGATAAGGAGACACTTTTTATTGCAGTTGCTTCAGCAAAACTCTTCCTTAGCAGCTTCTGAGAACAAGTGTGAGCACTTTTCAGCTGGAGTACTGCATTTGTTTCATTTTCTTTTGCTGAAAAGTTAAAAAACAACTTGGAAAAAAATTACGAGCTGTAACAATAGTCCTGACATGACTTGGGATGATATAATTCCAGGACTGTTTGAAACATATGCTTTAATAGCTAAATTTAAAATCTGTTTACTTAATATATTTGCTCAGAAAGGCATGTACTTACTATTCTATCCCACAGCAACACATTAAACATGTCTAAACAAAGGCTTTTTAAAGTACATTGTTTTGTAGCAGTTATAAAGTAATCTCTTATTTGTTTACAAAAATGATGGTGGTTTTATTAAAAACAAGTAAGAAAAAAAAAAGTGGGAGATACTGAAAGAGAAGACTGAATTTATTTTATATACCTCACAGAAACTTTTCCTGTCTGCCTTTATTGAACTCACAAAGCATAAAGTTCCCCAAGAAAATCTAATTAAAGACAATTGCTAACTGAAACACATAACAAGAATATCATACACACAGATCACTATTACAGTCTTATGTTTTATTCCTCCGAGCTTCTGAGTGCAGGGAAATGCGTGAGCCACAACACAGAACAGTCTCTCACTCATGCCACTGTCTCCTCCCAAGACACTTATCTCTACCAGTCAGTCTATTTATGCAGCAAAATGACATGTAAGGTTCTCAAAATAGCTCATGCAAACTATAGCTTGCTTCTGCTTTCCAGCCTCCAGAACTGCATGCTAACTGTAAGCTAACTTTGTTGCTGAAGATTACTGAAGACTTTTAGAAAGTATCTGTTAAAGTACAGGGTCTGAACCTGATTACTAAATGGGAAAAACCCACATAACACCTCTCATTAAAAAACACTACACATGCAGTATTGTACAAAGAAAATACACTTTTCTTACACTTAATTGTGAAATAGCTGAACAACTTCAATAACCGTGCAAAATCTGTCAGATCAAGATTAAACCCTGTGACTTTCCTGGGACAGGTCTATATCCCCATATTAGGAAAGAAAACTTTAAAGAAAAAAGATAAACACGTTACCACATTGTCTCGACAGTCCTTAAGGAGCTGGTAGATCGGGATCTTGGCTTCATAACAATGCTCATTTTGGAAAAATTCCTCCAGGTTTTCTAGCATTCAAACATCAGTTGTCCTTATAAAGCTCCAAGTACTCCATTTCAAAGTGCTTTTAAAATGCTCTCCTTAAAAATCCTTCACATGCTTTTCCTGTAATAATCCAAGCTCCAGAGGAAGAATTCTAACACGCTGCAACTCCTTCCTTTTTCACACTGAATTTACTCTAGCACTGTGCTGTTCGGAAATGACAGTGCTTTTCTCTTCTGCCTTGTATTGCCCTGGGAGGAACTAGTCTATTTTGAATCTATTCTCCCTCTAGGTCACATGGGAAACAAGGCAGCTGAAAAGAGTCTCTATCTCTTTCTTGCAGGCTGATAACAACAGGTTTAAAGGTCAATCACATTAAAAAAAAAAAAAAAAAAAAAAAAAAAAAAAGAAAGAACAATGCTGATGAACAAAGACCGAAAGGAAAAGGTGAATGTAAGGTACAGTAATGCTTATGAGCTTGCAGGGAATTTCCATTTAGAGACTTGCTAGATAAATTAATCTCTGTGGAGTAAAGAAAGGATAAAGATCTTTCTGTGTTAACTAAAAGTATTACCTAAATGTGTAATTCTTCCCTTTCTTTTCTTCCTGCCCCCTGCCTCTATTAAATACTGTGTATAAGCACTGTTTAACTTCACAAACCAGAAAGCATTCTCTCTCTGAAAAAAATTCAAAACACTTTGGGGAAGTTCAGTAAAAATAAAATTCCTTCTTTACTGTTTAAGTCAAACACATGTACAGACAGCTATAGTTATTAACTGGTGAAGGACAAAATACCCTGAATGATATTTTCCTGTTATAGTAAGTACATTGATAGTTATACATTACAAACAGCTAAGCTTGCATTTTTAATATCTAGCCAAAAACTTGCCAAAGATGTTTGAGAGTGACTTCCTTTGAGGAAATAACAGTGTAATTTGACAACTTCAGTGTTAAAAAAGAAAAAAAGAAAATGCAGAGAACTGAGCAATAAACAGACAAACTATATATATTTTGAATTTCCTTTATCCCATATTATACATATACATTTTAACTGAAAGAGTGGAGTTATTGTTCAACAAGTGGTTACATGCATAATAGCCATTCCTTTGTAAAGTGTTTAGAAGTTCTGCAGTGTATAACTTTTTACAGTACTGCAGCTTGATTAATAATGAAAGAAAGCAGTAAAAATTTTATTCTTAAAATGTACATAGACTTGACAAATATAAGAAAACATGATGAGCAAGTCCTGCACTAAAATATCAAACCATTCATCAAACAAAAATGTGTTTAAAGTGTGTAAAGCTCTCTGGAACCTTTGCTCTTTCTAGCAGTACAATAAAATGCATTTACAAACTACACTGTATATCAACAGGAAAGATCCTAACTGCCCTGGAGGCTTGTGCTAGTCATCTGCACATAAAGTGCTCCATTGCAGCAGAAGGAATGTTAATAAGGTTTCATGCTAAGCACTCTGTTCTTCATGTTTTTTTGGCATCCATCTTTCAAATACCGTCTACTGGTTAACACAGGAGCTTTTGTGAGAGTTCTGCAGAATCATAAAAGTTAACCTCAAAGAGTGGAAAAAGCATCTGTGATAAATTTAGCTGGAAGGGTCATACAGTCACGAGACCTTTAATAACAGTTGGGTCTGTCACTGTGTGCAAGTCACAGGCTTGCAGTAGTGTACTCAAATCTAACACTATGCTGTGAAACTTTTTCTATCTTTAAACAGATGGAATAGATCACAAACAAAATTGGTATGAACCTGTGGTGTTGGGCTATTACAGAAAAGATGTCATTTTGAGGGATTTTTATTCGTTTTAATTTTTGCCTGATTATTTATTGTTGAAAAATATCAACATGACTCCCATATCATCAAAAGAACACAAAATAAATAAAAAGGTCTGTTGACTAAATGGTTTCACAGTAGTATAGAGGAATGGAATATTCAGGGATAACTTTTGCTGCACCATTCTACAGATATCACAGGATCTTTTCCTTTGTCAGAAGTGTCTCACTGCTGCCTCCTACTTACAGTTGACACAAATATAACTATTAATACACTGCAGCGTATTTATATACTAATTATTACTATACTACATAAACTACCTGTAGCTATATATGAGTACATCTAAGCTCATGCTTTTTAATGCAGATTCCAAACAATATCCAATCATCACTGGAGATAAAACACTAAAAAACAACTAGTATGCTATCGTTTTTGGTCCCGTTCATTAGTCATATAGAAATAAACTTCAATTCTCCAAGTGCCTGCCAACCTCAGACCAGAAGTCATTATGAAGTATTTACTGAAGAATACCATACTGCAAATGTATTCCAAGCAATCAAATCAAAGCCTATTCTCAGCACAGATTTCATGAAAAACAAAAAATATTGGTAGGAGGGAGAACTCATGGTCCTTGAGTGTCTGTGTTTTTCCAGCTCCATTAGTGAAAAAAGACTTTTGCAAGAAACTCAGAACTTAATAGTGAGATAAATTTTCTTGAGAGGTTTCCAGGGGAACTTTTAGAACAAATTCAGCAAAAAAAAACCCTGAATAATAATAATAAAAAGCTTATAATTCATATAAAAAGCCAGTGTTACAATTAATATGAGTGGAGGTTATATAAATGATTTAAACAGAGGAACACAGCCGTCTGCTGTGTTTCATGAAAGATTATGGATCATTTATTTTAGGTCCAAGGTCTTGCTATGGGGTCAAATAACATAATTTCTCAAATTCTGAGGAATTGAGTAAAATAAAGAAAGAGTTATATAGCCATTCCAGCCTGATAGGAATTGAAAATTAACTTAGCGTTTGGAAATAGTATCAAGCTGCTCAAAAAGCATTTGGGCATCAAAGGACTGAAAGAATGGTACAGGTCCCATGTTATAATTATTGTCATTTTTGTATACAACTTGAAGAAACAGATTCACAGTTCTTATTAAGCCAAAGTAAATGCCCCATATGTTTTTTTTAAGACTTGAGTTTAGCATTTAAGTTAAACCTGCAACAATTGATACCATTTTCTTGTTTGTGAAAAATTCCAGCACATCTAATATATATGCATTGCCTTAGAAGACTTAGTGACATTGTCAGTGTATTAGGAAAAACAGAATCCTGGAAGACTAAAATCAAGTCTTAACATGTAAACAATGATGGGCTTGTAAATTTGCTGTTTGGAATGCACATCAGCCAAGTAAAGGTGGCTAAGGACATGCTTTTGCATCTTGATGTACAGCCTTGGTTTTTTCATGATACTACTTCAGATAGGTTTATTGTACTTCTAAAACCTGTAACTGAACTCTCTCATCAGTACTATACTAAGTTTTGATTAGCTGCTCTTGCAGCTAGTCTTGGGCATGCTTTCTACCCTTTCTTTTTTTCCTCATAACTACATGAAATAGTTTTCAGGATGCACAGAAGCACTGAGACTTGAAAGTAACCTTTCTAGTTTCTAGGAGCACTTAGTTCATAAAACAATTTTTCACAAGATAAGACCATATCAGTTAGTTTTGCTAAACTGTGAGTTGTGCAGTTCATCTTAGCTCCTTCACAACACTAGTTGATCCTCTTATATTCTGAAGGGCAGTACAAGATTGAAGGACAGAAAAGATGAGCAAGATGTTCTTACATCACCTGTGCACAAGTGGGTTTGAGAATGAGCAATACAAATGTTGGTTCAGAAGAGACATCTTTAATTTATAAGAATTAGGGAGAGAATTAGAAAAGGAAACTTCTGACAGTTCAGAGATGTTACTGCAGAATGCCAGGAAATTAAACTCTGCTGCTCATTTTTAGGGAACAGCATATTCTTTTCAGGCTGGAGCTAATACATTGAAGAGGAAAGATCTATATATCACTGTCTAAGTAAAATAACTGAAAAATAAGGTAATATTTACAACTTAGTACCCTTAAGAATGGAAAAAAAAAACAAAACCACGAACATCTGGATGTGTTCTAGGTGACCCTGCTCTGGGTGTCTCTGCTTAAGCATAGGGTTGGATCATATGACCTCCAGAACTCCCTTTCAATCTTAACCATTCTGTGACTGTGAAAAAGACAAACCCAAGGGCACAGAAAAAATATAGTCAGTAGCATTTCCCTCCAATTTCTCTTACACTTAGCAGCCTAGATCAAACTACCTGATTTGTGAATAAATACAGCTTATTTGCTCAGTGATTACAGAGTAAATAAAGTTACAACGTGTTCTAGCAGGGCTTTACCCAGACTCAGGCAGTTAAAATACAGACTGCAAAGAAGAACATACATGAGGCTCATGGCGTCTTGCCATGATACCTTTTCATAGACTTATAGAATCATTAAGGCTTGAAAAGGCCACTATGATCATCTAATCCATCTGTCAACCCACCACCACCATGGCCATGAATCATGTCCCTCAGTGCCTCATCTATGTTTCTTAAGCACCTGTGGGAACAGTGACTTCACCACTTCTCAGGGCACCCTATTCTGATGCTTGTCTGCTCTTTCAGATAATTGAAGTTTCTCTCAACATCCAACCTGAACCTCCCTTAGTGCAATTTGAGGCCATTCCTTCTAGTCCTATTGCTAGTTATATGAAAGAAGAGGCTGACTCCCACCTAGCCACAACCTCCTTTCAGGTAGCTGTAGAGAAGAATAAGATCTCCCCTGAGCCTTCTATAGATTAAACAATTTCAGTTCTCTCAGTCACTCCTCATAACACTTGTACTCCAAACACTTCATTAGCTTAGCTGTCCTTCTCTGGACACGCTCCAGGGCTTCCATGTCTTTCTTGTAGTGAAGAGTCCCAATCTGAACACAGTACTTGAGGTGTGACCTCACCAGAGCTGAGTACAGGGAGATAATCACCTCCCTGGTCCCGCTGACTACACTGTTTCTGTTACAAGCCAGGATGCCACTGGCCTTCTTGGCCACCTGGGTACACTGCTGGCTCGTGTTCAGCTGGGCATCAACCAACACCCCCAGATCCTTTTTCTCCATGCAGCTTGACAGCCACTTGGGAGCTGGCACTTGTTCTTGCTGAATCGAAGATTTTGCTAAACAACACTTGTTTTCCGAAGGATATTCAGACGTAGTACCCACCAGAAACTGTGTGGTGTTTTTGTCTGTGCTATGCCATGAAAAGCAGTTGAGGCATGTGCTGTGGAAAGGGCTTACTCACTGCCCAACAAAGCAGAAGCAGGGTTCCTGATATGGGCTCCACCTTTCTGCACTTATTTTAGCTCAATTCTCATTTAATTCAATCGATGATCTATTTGGAGATTAATACATTCATTACTAACAAATAACGGATCAGTTAGGTTGAGGTGCAGAAAAAAATTAGCTTAACACTGTTAATCTAAGTACCTGTGTAAAGCTTCATTCGCTAGAGATTCAAAAAAAATTTTTGGCATCGTTTTTAGGAATAGAAAATGTATATTTTTCTGACTTTACTTTCTAGGAAAATCTTGTGAGTTCATGAACCACTGCTATCAGCTATGCCTGTGGGCTATGGTTAGGTAAAAAATGAAGGCTGGAACAAAAGCTAACTACAAACATTGGACTAATAGTGGAAAACAGTCAGTAGACTGAAATTAAATACTAGATCACAGGAAGACTTTGGACTTGAGCTGAACTAAGGCTCCCTAATGTATTAGGCTTTTTTTTTAAGACATACACAAATGAACAGATATTCAAACTCTATATAACTATAAAAACATAGTTTGCATTATAAAAATACAGTAATGTCAGCTTTAAATGGACATATTGCAATAATTACAGAGGTAATTATGCTTTTAGAGAGAAAATCTATTGATGTTTCCATCATACCTTCTGTTTTTTAAAGGTTCATAGCTCATTAGCAACTATTTGCTAGACACAAACTTGGATTACAATGTCTTAGCCAAACAGTTGCATAAAAAACATAGGGTGCTTAAAGTTAAGTCAGTGCATAATTAACCAGTAGCTATGTTGTCCAAGTGGAATACATGATTTTTTTTTTGGATAAAAACAAAAGGTAAAGACTCACATCTTTTCCTTTTTTGTAAATTAGTCAGTGAGTGATTGTCATGGTCAGAGACTATAGAAAGAATTGCATTTCCTCTAAAAAATTTCCATAATTTATGCTGATGTTGAACAAAGTTACTGCTAACTGGGAATAATGAAATAATATATTGGAAGAGTAACTTCATTCATTTTCAAAAGAATGGGGTACTATCACTCAAACACCTAAGGAGATACATCTGGGAGGCAGTCAGGGATACCACCATTTCAAGAAGACATACTTAGATTTCAAGAATACAAAATACATCATGATTTCAAGAAGAAAAAACATATACACAACGGGAAAAATTTACAGATGCAAGTAAGTTTGCAGTATGGTAGCAAATATTTTATATTAGGGCACTTCCAAAGATAATTTATCTCAACCAGAACAAAAATCTACCACTAACAGCAAAACTGTATTCTCCAACCACACATATTCTAAAACGAGTGTTTTCTAGTAAAGCTTTTGTCTTACTGAAAGCTGTGAAGAAATCATAGGTTCATAGGTTCATTAGGTTGGAAAGGACCTACAAGATCATCTAGTCCAGCCATCCTCCTATCACCATCCCTACCCACTAAACTACTAAATCAAATCCCTTAGCACCTCATCTAAACGCTTCTTGAACAGCGCTAGGGATGGTGCCTCAACCACCTCCCTAGGCAGGCCATTCCAGTGCCTGACCACTCTTTCAGAGAAAAAATCAATTTATATGATCAAACAGCATTCCTAAAAGCAAATTTAAGCAGTGATATTTACACCTGCACTGTTTCCTAAAGAGAGGAGAATGGTTTTCCCAAGTTCTTCACTAGAATCTTGGCATCCACAGGTGCTATATAATGACCTGAATGAGTCAGACATGGAGAGGACTCTTGTTTGGTTGAAGGACATCAAGTCATAGAATCATTAAGGTTGGAAAAGATCCCTAAGATCATCTATTCCAACCAGTATTGTGTAGTATTGCCCCCTATATTGCCCACTAAACCATGTTCCAAAGTAATACATTTTCCATAAACACCTCCAGGGACAACATCATACTTACACATCTTCCAGAAAAATGTGAGGAAGTTATATTAAATGATTCACTATGCCATTAATGTTGTCTTGAAGAGGAACTACACCTCCCAGTGTCTGGACATTTTTCTTTCCACACTTAAACACTAATCCAAAACTTCCATTGAAATCTGTATAAAATTCTGTAATCGTGTTTATCTTCTATTTGTTTTACAGGTATGAAGAGTTCCAAGGACTTAATCTAGATGCTATAATGAACAACAACAATAAAAAGATTAACCATGCATTTTATATAAATATAACACAGAGATTTGCTTCATTTTTAACACAAAATTCTTAAAGTTGTGATTAAAACAGAGGTGTTTTAAAAATGTGACAACTTGTAGGATCACATTATATGAGCACAAATTCAGGGTGTGTTTCTTGTGAATTATTCACTGAGATCTAAATGATTAGCACCAAGAAGGAAATTTTCTCACTAGCCTTGAGTTGCCAGTTTGTGGTTTCTGCTGGTCAGTTAGGTTCTGTTTATAGACAGCTCTGGTAGGTACTTCCAGAGGCATGCTATTTCCATGATTTAGACATCTATTTTAAGACAGATTGAACTGCCCCTCACAGCTATCTGTCTGTGGTCTGCAGGGAATATGTGCCTATTCCATTGTAAACCTCGAGTATGGGTGATTTGGAATGTACTTGATAATACCCTTAAACTGTAAGATGCTATGAAATGATTTTCTTACATGCAACAGTTTAACTGAAGGCAGGCAAAATTAATATTTTTGCTTTTACAGAAATGTAGATTTCAGAGTATTTTCACTTTTGGCCTAATCTTATCATCACTAGAAAAAGTGAGAGAGGAGCAATGTCAAGACAATGTCACCTCCTCCACAATGGGTCTTGTTTCCCAAAGAGTAGGAGAAATAAAGTGATGAAAAGGAATACATATACGTGGTACGTTACCTATGCCTAGCACTGAATCTTAAGATTGAATTCTCCTGAATACCCTGGCATCTAGAAGGGGAAATATGGAGTTTTCACCCCTTCACCAATCCTCATTTTCCCTCCACTTTATAACAAATTTATTAGTCTTGTCTGAACTGTTTCCCTTTCCTGCATTAATTTCTCTCCCACTTAGACAACTTATGAGGCATAAAAAGAGTACATCGGAAAATAAATATCAAAAGTTATCAGTAGTAATGGCAAAGATCCCTTTAGCCAAAAACTTTATGTTGTGCGCATGTACATTGAACAAACTGTATTTCAGCATTGCTTCAATGGACAAGTTTAACAACATGCACCTTTTTTCTTTATGTACAAGGGCAAATAAAGCAGAATAAAACAGATGCCTTATGTGTCATCAAATTATTGAAAATATATAATAGCTCAGTATATTAAATAGCTTTTTCTCATATGTGTGTATTTATATGTGGGACAGCAATTCTGAAATCAGCAAGCTTTTACCTGATACTTAGCTAGTGTTTTCCTTTCACATATTTTAATAATAACCCTCTACTACAGCAAATGAATTTTCTTTACTCACTCCTTTAGCCATTGATTAGCAGAGCTATCTCTATTTTTAACCACTGAATCTGATCCAGCTTACTTCCTTCAAGTCATTTGCTGCTGTGTTAAATGCAGAAGAAACAATCACTATTTTATCAAGACGAGAGGTACCAAGTTTTTCTCCTTCTTAATTTAATATTTTTTGATGTAAGGCTTGCAACACATCAACCTTAAAACACCACATTTCCTAAAAGAAGTTATAATTTACAACTGCAAAGGGACGTCATACCTGTTCATTTCCCTTTTGTGATAAATATGCCTGAAAGAGCATTATTCCACTAAGGATAATGTTAAATGACAAACAATTACAGCTCAAACCAATTAAGGGCACTGGACTTCTTTTCTTGCAAAATAACACCTCTAAAAGACTATGGTTAACTGAATAGCTCATTTCTTTTTTAATTTGTACTTTCTCAAAAACAGACAAATAAAACATAAATACTAGATTATCATTTATTTGAAAATTCATGAAACTTTTCTCTCTACTCCCTTATAAATTAGAAAAAGTCATTTAAAGTAGATTTCCTTGAGCTGATTTTTCTCTAGAGGTATATGCTCTTTCCAACAAAATAATTACTGTCATGGTAGATTTTTTGGAAAGCTTATCTTTTCAGATTCTTCTGAAGAACAGTTACATGATCCCTATTGTTACTCACTATAAAATAATCATGTCATGATTGGAAACCACAGCCATTTAAAATAGTTATCCGTTGTGTCCTTCAAATTGTTACAGTTTGCTTGTACTAAACTTCAAAGACTCTTAGTATTTTTTTAATTTGCTCTTACATTTAGCAGTGATTCAAATAACCTCCTTCTGGCCAAATCTTATTTTCATTCTCCTTGAGCTCCAACATATTTTGAAGCCAGAAACTAATCCCTGATTCTAAAAATTCTTTCATACTCAGCATCCTCTCCTCTCATATTTCAACTTGCTGTCTGTCTGAAATCTTGCTTTCTTTTCTCAGTTTTACCCTACCTCTCCTTCAAAGATAATTCCTTAGTCCTGTTCTTTCTTGTACATTATTTTAAAACTTTTTAAAAACAGTTTTAAACCGCAGGCTTATATTGAAGGAGTCATTAATTAGCATTCTTACCTCACTTTATCAGCTCTGCCTCTGCTATTATTTTTGATATCTCCTTACAAGAAGATGAAATTTAAATGAGCATTACTTCATTCATTTTTTTTCTGTTGTATGGATACCACTTTCAGTTTCTTATGATATTTAATAGTAATATCAGCCTTGTTCCTTTGTTTTGGTCTAGCCATTATATATCCAAACATCCTGACTTCCATTTAGATATTTCCAAGAATCAGTCTTTCCAGATTTGTCAAACTTAAACTCTCACCACCTCCACTCCTCCAGACTTGTCTGGAATTACCACTTCCAAGGCAGAAACAGCCACTTCTTCCTGACTTGCTGGTTCATCAGTATAATTCAATTTGCATGTTCCCTTTCTCATATGTAATTGGTATTTTTTCCATATAAATTTCATTTTCTTTCCTCCGAGTCATTTATATTTTTCTGTATCTATTAGTTTGCCTAACAGTTGACAATATTATGCTGAGACTAGGTTCAGCTTTTTTTTTTTTTCAGCACTTAGTGTTTTTCATGCAAACTCTGTGTGCAGGGAAAACTATTTCCCTATGAAATTTCATACCCTCTTTAAACTTCTCCTTTAAGAGATCTCCTCAAAAACTGCTTTTTTTGGAGTTCTTTGACTTTCAGAGGAAATTTTAAAAAAAGAAAGAAAGCACACAGGACTGCAAAAATCGTTCTAAAATTGTATTTCTTTTAATTGCCACTATAAACTATACACAAAACTAATTAGAAAAGAAACCTCTCTAAATATATATAACAGCTAACATAAAAATAATTTATAGATTTTTTTTTGCAAATATTTAATTTAGAATTTTCAACAGTAATTTTTTTTTGTTTGTTTGTTTTTCCTTTGAATTTTATATACATTTTTAGCTTTTGGAAAACTATGCAGTGTTTGATATTACAAACATTGTTATAAACTACTGCTGATATAAACTTTTGGCTATAATAATAAAATTTAAAATGTTCCATTCTTAGAAGCTCATATAACTATCATCTGAATTCTGCTAGGTGGTTTTATAAATCACAAAGAGAAGCACACTGATGTCTGTAGAACACAAAATTTTAAAATGTTGAAACTTATTTTTGCATTTTAAGCAATTTCTTTACATGTATATGGATTCAGTCCTGCAAGATCCAGATGATGGAAACCCAGATAATGTGACATTTAAAAAGGAAAAACAAAACTGGTTGAGATTTTTTTCTCCTCTTTCTTTACCTCCATAGTGCTCAGTTATTCTGGATGAGAACTAAAATAAATGATACACTTTTGCCTTTTATACCTGAAAAAAAAGGGGTTTTAGCCTGTAAAACATTCTTCAATTGGGATTCTTGCAAAGATATGTTATTAGGATGTTTTACCTAAACAGTTAGCAATCTAATACATATTGTACTAACTACAGTAGAAGTATGACTTCTTCAATGTTGAAGTTGTTTTTATTTGTCTTAATTAATGCACTGGTTTTCTGAACATTTGAAGCTTAATTATCCCAATCTCTCCTGTCCAAACAGAGTGCTCCTAACACTGCACTGAAGGTTCTTATAACACACAGTTTGGATCTGCACTTCTTTTCTTCTCAGCATAATAGCTTACCTGCTCAAGCTCTCTACTGATTTCTTACTTTATGACTCTTGGCAAAATGGCTCAAAAAGTCAACATTACAGAAAGCTTTGGGCAGAAATCTTTTTTCTAACAGTACTTATACAGAAGGAAATTATTAGAACCACTAATTCTGCCAATATTCTCTCTGCAAGACATATTAGCAAAATAAAAACACAAGAATATTCCTCATCTTCAATAGATTTGCAACTATCTAAAGAAAGATAACAAACCAGAAACGAAAAATTGTTATTTTAACTCAAGTGAAGTAAAAATGTACTTAAAAGCCAAGAGATACTAAAATTATGATCGCAGTCCTTGACGTAGTTCAAAAAGGCTTTGTGTCCTATTTCTCTCCACATTACATACAATACAGAACCCCTACATAGAACCAGACACAGATGTGTGCCATGATGGACACTGCTGGGAGCTCAAAGGGTTCTGTTCGGAAGCTGTGCTCTCAGAAACACACAGAGTACCTTCTCTGCTGGTCTACTCACTCACAGCTTTGTTAAGAATGAGAAATGTCTGCTCTTAACTTCAAAAAGTAGGGTAGAGAAGGAGATAAAAGCTGTTTTGTATGATAATTCTTTATACAAAGAAATTCAGTTTGCCTGTTAACGATGCCACAGTTAGTAAAGGAAGGAAAGGGTTCATCTATAGTATATAACTTTTCCAGCAACACTCATTAAATATATTATTTTACACTTTAGTTAAAGAATACATAATAAATCAGTATAAAAATCTGTGAAGATCATACAGAGAAACAATTGCTAACAATTTATCTGTTCAATTATAGATTATACCCTTAAGAGAAATGACAATAGGAAATCCCTGTGATATGTGCAAAGTAAACCAGTATGCCACAAGTAATTATCAACAGAACAATTTATCTTACAGACGATGGAAAATGAACTAGTCAGAAAGGTTTAAATGAAACAAATTCATAGCACTCTTGGATGCTCCAAATGATACTTAGGTTAGAAGAGAGGAAAATGAGTGACAGAATGCCCTTCATGCAAGTTTTTACTGTTTATTAGTACTGAATCTCTTCTTTTTTTGACTATTAAAAACATTTTTTCTTTTTTATTTCCCTCACAGATATCTGTGTTGCTTAGTACAGTTGTCCAGAGGGAATTTAATCCTGAAAACTGGGTAGTTTCTGGGTACTGGCCTAAACTGGAAAGTCTTCTTGCTTTGTGATTCTACTGTCATTTTGGATTCCATTCTTGAAATCAGACACCCAAGACTACTGTAAAGAGATTAAACTTCAGTGTCTTTGAAGACAGTCTAGATCCTGTTGGTTTAAAGTTACTTGAGATCAAAGACTTTATCATGTTTAGGACACTCTAATTCACTTGATCTAACAACAGTGAAATATAGCAGGCTTTTATGTGAACTCTCTCTGACTTTAAAGACAGTAAAGCATTTTAGAGGGACTAGTTGAACAATCAATATGCTATTTCTTTAATTTTAGAATAATTTAAATTCTAAAGATACTTCTCCCCTGTAAACTTATTTGTTAAAGAGCAGTGTATAAGATTACTGTTCCAGTATAAGATTCCATTTTTACAAAAATTTAGATATAGAAAAAAAGTGAAGTATATTACCCTGGTGGTGAGCAAACGTAGCATCTGTGTATTTCAGATATAAGAAACATTGATATGAGTATTTTTGATGGGATAAACATTGACTACATAGTTTTGGAGATGTGTTTGCCTTCTCATTATGTGAAAATATTAAAATTGCTTTAGAATTTAAGAATTTTGCCTTCATAGCTCATTTAAATCTTCTGTTTTGTAGCATATTCTGAAAATGACTGAAGTATTTCTTTTTCAACTAGGCCTCCTTCAGCTCTGTATACTAACATACACAAAAGGTTATATGAGTATTAAGAAAGAGTGAGAAAAAAATGTAGTGTCGATTTAGAAAAACTTGTGTTTTATGCCCAGTGCAAGGCTGTCATCAACACATATCAGCAACTGAAATCTTAACAAAAAAGAAGACATTAGAAATGAGTGCATTTAAACTACTTTCCTGACCCTTCCTACAGTTCACTTATATTTTATCTATCATGGTTTTGTTTCAGTTTTAGTTTAAATATGAAATAATTATTGCTTGCAATATATAGTATTTCAAACATAATTAATACCTTTTTTCTTGTCTCCTCCAAATGTTTTTCCACAGATATACTAAAAAGGTACACATTCAGTAATTCTAACCTTCTGTTCTAATGTTCTGTAGACATAAGTATGTATATGAATGAGAACACCACATTCAAAATTGTCCTGCTTGGGCTTTTTTAACATAAGCAAACACCTTCTTGGTTTAAGCACCTTTAAGAAAAGATAAAACAGAAAGAAAAAAAAGAAAGAAAGAAAAAAGAAGAAGAAAGTGTTTATTTCCATCAGTAATATATTATCAAGTTTTTCAAAATGTCAATTTGCTGGACAAGTAAGAAATAGCCTCACTTAATAAATATGACCCTAAGTTTTTACCTTAAAATATGAAGAGAAACATTGACAAAAAATAAAATGAACAATGAGACATCTTAATTAATTATCTTCATGTTTTCTTGAAAAGGAAACTCTCTTCACATCTCAGTAGCATATCTTTACTCGTGTTCTCTGCTGTTACTTTTTACTCCCAAAATATGAAAGATAAAAATTTGAAGACATCTATACTCCCATGTAACCCATTTGAATTTCATGCTTAATGATGTTCTAAACCTAATGAAATCAAGTTATTTCTTTAGTTTTAATCAATATCAATTTTTTAATGTTATATCAGTTTTCTGCCATTCATCTTCATGTTGAGTTCAGTCAATATGATTTCACATGTACCTTGGAAAACATTTTTCTCTGTAAATTTCCAGTATAATTGTTAAGAAGCTGAACTATCTCTATTTTTTTAATTGCTTTGTTATAACATTTTACAACTTTGTACATCAGAGATCTAATTAAACATGCAAAGATCAGCCAAACCAAACAGAAGTTGAAGAGTCAATTTCTTCAGGCTAATACACAAGTAACAGCAGTTTGCTACAGAAGACTGTAGATGGCCTTGAGAGCATATCAAATACTGAGTATAATGTGCATTTGTATTTACAGCATATTTGGCTTCTGTATAGTAGGGTTAGAAATATTCAACACTGAACAGTGTCCCACAGTTAAATTGCACTGCCTACCTGACTTTTCCTTCAAAATGTTTCTTTTAAAAGAGGAAAAATTAGGTAAAAGTTTAGTATTTGAAATAAAAATGGAAAGCAGCAACAATAAAACTTGACTTCCTGTACCACCTCAGAAGGATTAAAGATTAAATGCAGGGGTTGATGGTGATATGTTTACATGACATGAACTTTTACAACAGTGATTAGATCACTTCACATGGGTTCAAAGAGGAAAGGAGCTCAAGTAGTGTTGCTTTTAAGCACCTACTGCTTTAAAATGCACAGATTCAAAGGACATATGAAGAGAATGATGGCTGCTTTCATCATGAGTCAATATTCCAGAGAATATTAACACTTGAGGTCATTTTGGTGACCTGGACAATAAAATGTTTAAGTATGTAAATCAAGTTCCCAGCAACATTACTGAAATTGTATTTCTTTAACTTAAAAAGATCTTCAACATAACACCTTTTGTTTATTTATTGCTGTACTTTTGATTAAATTTAATTGAAGGAGTTACTAGCACATACTTTTTACAGTTACATGTCAACAACAGCCATGAACAAAATCTTCCATCTTGATATGAAATTCACAATGTAATTGTTGTTTAGAAAAAGGAATGAAATAAATTCTTCTGCAATTAAAGTGTCTGTGAGTGATACAGAGGTAATACAAAAGTTTTAAAATTTTATGAATACAAAGGCTCATAAGATAACTTTCTCATGGCAGTAGTCCTGGCCTCCTGTGTTTGTGTACAAAACAGGTAGATATTTTCCATGAAGTTTTATGTAGAAAAGCTATTAGTTGATTTTAATTTAAATCTGCATCAAGGTGCTCATTGCTACTGACAACATGGGATGGCTGTGCCTGCCTATTAAACAAATTACAGTTATTTACTATACAAATAGTCCTAAGATAATTTATATTCAGAGAAGGTGAATGTATATCTGAACTTCGTAAGCTGCATCCATGAGAATAACTCAGTAGGGCATACTGTCAGCTCAAGGGACAATAATTCTGTTACAGAAGAGTTGCAAATCTTGTTTTGCTGAAAAGAGTTATAATGGATTGAAAGGTTGTAGGTAGCTGGGAAAATGTTTCATCACTACAAATGGGAGAAATAAAATAATAGAGCTGTAGCAGTATAATGTAACTTTTTCTCATCAACAATTAGACAATGGTTGTATATCACTGCTGTCTATCATTTCTTTCATTTGAATGCTTTTTTTTTTCCCTCTGTAACAGCTTTTTCCTCCCCACTCCCTATATTTTGCTATAATATAGCCAAAGCAAATATGGAGATTAAAGTTGTAAAAGTTAATTCTTAGACTCCTATTAACTTTCTGTAGCTATCCATTTCGTAATTTGCAGTTCTAAGTCTGCAGATGCTACAGTGCAACTTAGAATTTGCAGATGAAAAAATGGCGTCAGAAAACTTTGAGTTTTAAATTAAAGGTATATAGCTGAAGTGAATCACAAAATTACTTTTTTCACACAGAATTATCTCAGCATTTTCTTCTTCTACTTGCAAAGTAAGGAAATCCATTTCTCCATAAATATGGTGTCTACAGTATGTTACTCCATTAACTGAAATTCAAATTGCAGTGATATTATGTATACATAGAGACAGAAAAAAACAGAGAGTAACTAAAGCAAGCAATTCTGTAGCCAGAAATATAATCTAGAAACAAAGCAAAGATTCTGAAATTACTTCAGTTAAAAACAGAAACAGATAATAAACATAATGAAAGATAGTATGTAGGTTGTTTCTAAAAATATTGAATATGGAAATGCTCATAAATGACATATGTAAAAAATTTAAAGAAAAAAATTCAAAAAATCCCTCTTCTTAAGTATATGCAGAGACATAAAGTCCCTGACAGTATATTACGACTTCACTTTCTTAAGCTGCCAGGTATAAAGGCAAAAAATGAAGAAACTGAACCAAATTCAGGGTAAGATCTGTAAGACTTCAAAGGCAAATGCCCAAGAATGCTTTACATTACTGCCACAAACTCCTTATGTTATTACAACGAAAAGCTATTTTGAGGGGGGTGACTTCTTACACCCAGAAAGCTGACATGATATAGTTTGTGGCTTACTGAAAGTGTCAACTTGGAAGCAGTTTGACTTTTATTCTTTTATAGCACCAGAGTATTTGAAACTTAATGGTGAACTAAATATTACAGGATCAAAATAATGTATTGTACCCCAAATAAATGCTATCTTGAATATTTAGAAGTGTTTTTGGAAGTGTTATTTACAACAAAAGGCATCCGTATGCTTCTCTTTAGTAAAGGTCAGGAACTGGCAAACTGATCACATCAGACTGCTCTTCACTGTAATAAACAATTTCCACTGATATGCTCTGACTGCCGTTTGTCCTTCTTAGTTTAAACTTACATTAGTTACTATAAACTAATATCAAAATAAAAAAGTAATTCAAATGAATAGTCCAAGTTGTAAAATATTTTTTTGGTCAAAGACCAACTGTTGCTTTGAAGTGATGCAGAGAATGCAAATTTAGCAAGCTTCTTTCTCTATGTAAAGTACAGACTTTCCAGAATAGTCTACTTCTCTCTTTACATCTTAAAGCAATCTTGTTACACAGCTGGGAAATCTGCATCTTGAAAGGATATCAAAGAGGAAGAGACTAGGGACTGCTGCACGTTGCTAGCAGCCTGGGTTAATTACTTGAATATCTTCGTACTCTGAAAGAAACAAATACTTCAAAGTTTTCCAAGATCATGACAACCAGCCTGGAGCTTACTTCCACTGTTCATATTCCACTGCAAACCCTTATTGAAATAAAGTAGATTTTTGAATGAATAACTTAAAGGTATGCCAACTTCTAAAACATTATTTCCAGTCTCACAGACCATATTTTCCTTAAAACTCCTGAAGTTCAGCAGCTGTACAGAAATCTCAAACTGTATGTAAAGCAAGCTCCTATTTTTTCTGATTTTGGGAAACCCTTATAGATTTAAACACTTGAGACCTTGAGACTTTGTGGTGTTTTTTTTTTGTTTGTTTGTTTGTTTGGTTGGTTTGTATTGTTAAGAACTTGAGGTTGACATAATGTGACAGTAACTGTTAGAATTTAATCCAAATAGAAAGCTATGAACAGTTTACTTTAATGGAGTTGAAAGACACTAAAATATTCTAAAATATTCAAATGAAGGTTTATTCACATACAGTGCACACATGTAATTTAAGTATTAAATATTTATGTTCCTGCTTTGTGACTTCGTCATCTCAGTGTTACTCTGGTTTCCACTAACCCACATTTCCACTATCATCCCTTTTTGTTACAGTTTCAAAAGGCTTCTATTGTTCTTTGTAAGCATTATTCGTTGTTAGAAAGATCCATGGAACAGTGTTATCTTGGGCCACTTAAGAGAATGTCTTATGAATTACCACGGACCACTTGAGATCTGGACCAAGGACAACTCCAAATGAGTGTGGAGTAGCACACATCAGTATTATCAACATTGTCCTGCCAGCTGCTCCTAATTCTTTAGCTGGAAGGACTTCTGGACTGACTTATTCACATTGTAGACACAAGGAAAAATCAGAGCCACCAAAACGATCTCTCTAAAACCAGTTAGGCTAGCACTTTCTAATACTACGAAGATACCTAAAAAGAGAGCTTTGTATCCAAATTTTATAGAAATACAGATTTATTAAATTCGGCATAGAGAAGATTTTTATTTTTGTATGATATTCTGTTTAACAGACACTACTTAGATTAACAGATATTTCTATTTTAATTTTATATGCTTTTGCAGCTTAGTATTTGATTTATTGAAGATTCTGGATAGAAAAATATGCAAAGCATAATTAAAATTGTGTATCTTTTTCAATTATTATTTTACTGTAAATAATATTCTATCAAGGACAGCCAAGAAAGACAAAAATTGAGAGTAAAGCTTAAACTTGGGTGGATCACAAGGGTGTATGTTTCTATAACATATCCAAAATTCTGTCTGTATTTTGGAAAAAAAAAATTAATGAGATCACACTAAATTTTGCTATTAGCTCCAAATATCAGTTCACCAGTTGTGTTATATCAGTTATACTCTAGACTACAAGTAATATATTTATATTTATTAAAATATACTTGGGTTTGAATTGTAAAACTATTCCAGTTAGAATTCCTTCTGTGTCTATGATCCCAATCAGAGTTTATCACAAACAAGAAGAAAATGCATTTTTATAACAGAATGTAAAGAGCCTCAAAATAAGCCATTTTTCAGTAGGTGCTGCAAATGGAAGAAAGCTTAAAAAGAGACAGTAGGCAAGAGAAAATAAGAAAAGAATATTGTTTTCAACTCAGTAGCTTCATTAAGACTGTGATTTTCTCATTCAGATTTTCACCTGGATGCCTAGATTAATGATAAGAGAAGGTATGACTGCCATTTTTTTCCCTATTGAAAAAAAATATATATTTGCAAAAATCTGTATTTTCATTATGAATGCTGACATGTTTAAACACACTGCAGTAAAACATTAAGTTTCTTCCTGATTCTCAGCTGAAAGGAAATTATTCTGAATAGATAATTAGTTTAGGAACCCATCATTTCTGAACATCTCACAGTTTCATAGGAGTGTTTTCCTTTTAGGAAACTTAGCTTTTCTCCTCCCAGTAAGCCCTACTCTCTGCTTTTATCTTCTGTTGCCTTACAGACTGACCCAAGTTTTCAATTTATCAATTTTTTTTTACTGTTCAGTCCTTCAAGTGTTGTTGAAACATTTGGCTTGGCTTCCAGTACATGACATAAAACGGATGGACTTCATTGCTTAGAACAGCTGACTTCTCCGCTTTTCCAATTGAGCTTTTCCAAAACCACATTCTTTTCCTCTTTTTTTGTTTTGTTTTGTTTTGTTTGTTTATGACTTAAGAAGAGTAAAAAGCAAGAAAAAATGATGTAATTAGATGGTTACCTAGGAATTCCTATAAATTAGAAGTTGAAACATGTTTTGCACTTTTAGGATAACCACATAAACATAAGAAAATATCAAAGACTTTTGGTGTCAGATGAATTAAGGTCAGAAACTACATCATTTACATATTTCTCAGTTCAGTGTGATGCTTCTGCCTTACACCAGAGCTGTCTGACTTGCAGATCCTGCTGCATTTTCCATACTATAATTGGTAATTTTAAGTTCTATGTACTGCCACACTCAGTTTATCATAAGGAAAAAAAAAGTCAGCATTTAATGGAAGAGACTGGAGTATTTCTGTTTTGAAGAAAATATGTGATTCCCTAGGAATGCATTACCCTTTGTGGTCAGAATGGAAGCTTCAGCCAGACAGCTGTCCTTGCTTCCAAGCACACCTGAAATGGTCATATTCAAAAGTAGACAATTTACCACTTAAGAAACTGGCAATGTTTTCTTTGAAGTGTGAACTCTCTCATTTTCTGTGAGTGCTGAGATTTTTGCAGTAGATCTGGTGTTGGTCAAACATAATTACTGACCAAGCAAAAGCTGTGGAAGTGTGACAAAAAGCTGTGGAAGGTAGACAACTGATTTTGGTGGCTGCTAGCACTTCTGTAGCAGTTTATAACAAGGGCTTAGGTGCATGATGGAGTCTGGAAAGAGGAGGAAGGAAAAAGTGCCTTCAGATGAAGACACAAGGACACTGAAAACTGGTTTTGCTTACCATCCAGCAACTGCAGTTTGAGTTGTATTCATAGTCTGACTTAGAGGGCATATTCCATCAATACATAAGTAGCTCAAGCTGGAAGTGCTTCGTATTTTTATCTATCTATCTATCTATCTATCTATCTATCTATCTATCTATCTATCTATTTATTTTTGCTTCATCTGCATATGTTATAACCAAATCAGTAGATGGCCTCCCATTCTCCATCTGCAGACATTCATATCCCGCTTAAGTAGTGTTGCTTTCTTCCATTTTAGGTTTCTTCACTAGCTAAACAACTTCAGCTAGTGTTAATAGGAACTTATCTTATCCTGCTTGGGAGTGACGACAGATATTCTTTGGCTATGCTGTTGTTTGTTCTGCTGTGTCACTGCTTTTGCAGTTTCAACAGAAATTTGTACCAAGTATGTGAAAGCTAAGCCACTAAAAAGCAGAGTACTGACTGGAAATGCAGCAAATTAAATGAATAAATAAATAGTGAAGTAGAGTTCATGCAGACAAACCATAAAGTAAGAACAATTTTTTCCTGACCAACTTCTGAAGATTCACTCGCTCTAACATAGGATATATGTATATAGCTACACATGTTGTGCTTTAGCCAAATATAATATACACAGATATAGGAGTATATATACACACAAAGACATACACATACATTAATGACCAAGTGTATAGGGCAGTTGATGGGAAGCATATGTCTCCTGTTTATGGTTGCTCAGTTTCTGGCAGCTTGCCTGAAGGACTCTCTGACCTCCCAGCAAGCCAGGAACCCTGGAGAAAAGAGGCTAAAAATCTCAATCACATTTTAGATTTCTTCATCTTAAAACAGAAATGTTCTTTCCATGGAAAGTTGTGTAAAACTGGCCATTCATCAGGAATTCTTTCTTTCTCTTTCAGAAAAGTAGGATTTTGTAAGAGACTATTATTTTATACCATTGCCTCAAAGTTTGCTGATGAACATGTCCAAACATGTCCAAGCTAGTCCTGGGCAAGGGTTGCAAAATCCTCTGTCTAAGGGACAAGCAGATGGACATGTCCTGGGGCAACAAAAGAGAGATAAGCTGCAGCTCAGTGGCTGCTGAACACTCTTTTCTGTGGTACTCATCTCCGTGGGGAGATAGCCATCTCAGGAGATGCTTGCCTGGCATGCTAGCACGAGATTTGTCATCTATGCAGGAAAAATGGAGGATAAAAGAGGGATCGACCTCTATGAATGTGGGTGCTCTTCCATCGGAAACCTCATGAGCTGATCCCTGCTGCTGCACTCCCTCCTGGGCCTGCTGCCTGAGATATGCTGCTTTCTCCTGGACCTCGCCGCTCCTTCGAGGCGTTCTACCATCTGAACCCTCACAAGCTGATCACTGTTCGCTGCTTCCCGGAGAAGCCTTCTCTTAGGAGAGACCTCTCAAGCTGATCACTGTTTGCTGCTGCCCTTGCTGGGGTTGACCCCACTCTGCTTCTCTGGTGCTGACTGACGCTATTCCTGGGCTGACCCCACACTGCTTCTCCTGTGCTGACCCAGTCTCAAGGCTGCCCATCGCTGCTGCTGTTCTCCCCGCTTCTGCCGCCCCTGCTCTTCTGCCTCGGACCGTAGGAGTCGCTTGCAACCGGACCGCCCCTAGGATCCTGGCTGGTGATTATCCCTGCGTTGTACAAACCCTTGCTTCTTTCCTATCTTTCCTATCGCTCTCCTTCCCTTCCCCATCACCCCTATTGGTAGCATTGTCCACCTTCTTCCTCCCCATCTCCCTGGTCAATATTGGTAATAAACTGGTCGGACCAACATTTGAACTGTTGCTTCTTAATCTCACGCCAGGTATACACATAATCTAAGAACCTCATCTCCCTCCTTCATATTGGAGCGTGACAGGTTTCTGATGCAGACTGAAATTCTGCCTCCTGCAAATTCCTTTTACCTTCATTCAATATTGTGCCCTTGCAAAGTACTCTCAGAAAAAAAAGAGAATGAGAAGACTGAGAAGAATGAGGAGGGGGTGGGCCTCTTCTCCCTGATAAATAATGACAGGACGAGAGGAAATGGCCACAAGTTGCGCCGGGGAAGATTTAGATTAGACGTGAGGAAACATTTTTTCTCTGAAAGAGTGGTCAGGCACTGGAATGGCCTGCCTAGGGAGGTGGTTGAGGCACCATCCCTAGCGCTGTTCAAGAAGCGTTTAGATGAGGTGCTAAGGGATTTGATTTAGTAGTTTAGTGGGTATGGATTGTGATAGGAGGATGGTTGGACTAGATGATCTTGTAGGTCCTTTCCAACCTTATGAACCTATGAACCTGTGAACCTATGAACCTAAGACATGGAACAGGAGAAAAAAATACATAGCAATAGAATTGAGACTATTCAACACTTTTCAAAACAGAGTATCAAAACATGCCAATATAGAGACTATCAAGTATTTCAAAGAATAGGAGATAATTGCACAAGGCTCAATATTTGTCACTCAGCAAATCTTTTAAACATCAAAACTAAAATAGGTGGTAATACTGGAAATATGGGAAATATCTTCAAGATTATGGTTCAGTTGCATGAGGAATAGCTTTATTTATCAAGATGTCCTCATTAGAAACTTGGTTTCCTTCTAGTCAGGGAGAATCAGAGGGAGCATTGTGCTAGAGGAAAACACTAAGAAATATGCACCATAATGATATGGAAATGACAGTATTTCCATGTAAAAAGAGGCAGTGAAAGGATAGATAACTTGGAAAGCTGATGAAAAAGAAGGGCATATAAATACACAAAACAGTAACTAACCCTTTTAACAACATAAGGTCACAAAACCTGTATATATATATATATATATATATATATATATATATATATATATATATATAAAGAAAGCAAAAGATGAAGACAGAATGTAGAAATGTTTACATACCACAGTGAGTTCACCTGTGAAAGTCAATGACCAAAGACAACACTGACACCAAAAACTTATCATTTCAGAAAACACTAATTGTTAGGGATCTACTGGAGACTTGAAAATTTTCTCTCAAGGAATATTATACTGTAACCAGCAAGTTTCTTGCTGTTCTTTCTCAAACATTTGCTGCTGGCTGCTGACACAGACCAGGAGACTGGATTAGCTGTCATGGACCACCTCTGCAATGAAATATAGCTGCCCTCACAGATAAGCACACTGGACTGGTGTGAAAGCCAGAATCTTCTACACGAGCAAGAGTAATGATTATCTTCTGGTGTTTTTTTGTTGTCTTTTTTGAAAATCATTTTTTATATACCATTTATTTCTTTATTTTTTTTAACTCATAGAATTAAAGGCACATTAAGAAAGGCATGTTAGAGCCTTAAATTGTCTTATGCCATATTGCATAAGTTCTCTATTAAGGCTCACACACTGTTTTCATAAAGATGACCAGAACATTAAGTGATATGCAGCAATTAGTGGTTTCTGGGGCTAAGAAATTATTTTTCCTAATTCCAACAAGAAATACCAGATTTTAAATTTCCTTTGCAATAAAAAATAATGTATTCAGATCCACAGTGGATGTAAACATACCCTATAGTGGCATAACATTCACATTTATAGATTACTTGTATAATAGTTTTCTTCTTCTATAATGCAGTTTCTAGAAATTGCTTATAACATTTTGACATGGTACATGCTGAAATAGCGTCAGCTTGTTCCTGATGTGTTGGGTATCAGATTGGATGATCTAATTATAGTGCTTCTAGAATTTGTTATACATAAGGGAATTGCAAGTCAGTCTTGACATTAACATAAATATCCATGGACATCTAAAATTTGTAAATTGAACGGACTGTTTCCTGGTGTTACTGGCAACTGAAATCTTTTTCTTCATTCCAAGGAAATCAAGTGTCTGTTCCCAGTTTAATCTGGAACATCAACTTCATACAGTGATTGTTTTAGTAATGAATAGCAAAGTCAAGACAGTTATTTACTGTAAACCATAGCAACCTAGGTTAGCATAATTTTCTTCACTCTGTATTTCTTGATGGTTCTTCGTATGGGTTCTAGCTTACCATTAGTCTTGGCTACTAAAATTTACATTAAAAAAAAAGAATTAAAAAAAAAGCTTAATGATGAAAATTCTATGTATGCATACTTCAGTTCTCTGTTCATTCAACATTAGCTCATCTTCTACTATGTTCCATGATAGTAGAAACAACAAAAAGACCCACAAAATAAGCATCTAGTATTGCTAGTTCAAAGAAGAAATGGGAAATACTGACAGAGTAAACTTGTCAATCTGCTTATCTTTGTGAGGATGAAACAAGCCTGAGAATTATAAGCATAAGCTGAAGCTTTAGAAGATACTGCTTCAGTTTCTTTCTGCTGTTGAGGACCCATGGACTAGAACTTGATTTGCTGAGCTTTAGGAACTGGTATTGAGACATTTTATATTTAGTCATTGTAATAGATGGTAGTGCAGTTTTGCCAAGGACATAAGTTCACAGCAACACCAAGAGTCAAGTATGATTCACTTACACCTATCTTCCTATTCTTACTTAACGTGACTAGCAATAAGCCTCACTATTTTTTACTTTTTCCAGTGATTCCAAGTTAACATAATTAAATGCTTGAATTGCTTATGATGACATTTTGGCATATAGGTTTATAGAAAATAAATCTGAATTAGACTCAAAATATCATTTTAAGTGATGTTACATTCTATGAATTACATAACTTCTGAACTGAAAATGAAACAATTGCCTGAGTCATCATGTTAGCTAGGAAACTCCACACTTTTGCATTCAAAAATTTCATTTCTCAGACACTGCTGAATGACTAGTCATAAAGAAGCAAACTAGCTCCTAACAAACTTTAATCCATACTAAATAAAAAATTAAACTTTAATCTGATTTCTATTCCAATTTATTGCAAGGTTTATAATAAGTTAGAATATTACACTGTGCTAACTACGAAGGCTTTGGCAACATTAAGAAATCCCCTTAGAGAAGGAATTCTTGAAAACAGTTGTTTGAGAGAGAGATTCCATTTACAGCTTAGCTCCTGAGAGTTTAGTGGCTTGGAGTACAATTATCTGGCTGGATGGAATCTGCCTCCTTACGTATGAATGCCCTGAGCAGCTGGCTGCAGAAATGATGTTGGCAGTGGCTTCAGCCACATGACCATTCCATGGTCCAGGGAGATATGACAGATGGCAGCCAAAGAAGAAAAATGGAGAACAGAGGAAGGAACGAAAAAAAGAAACACGTATACAACAACAAAAAACTTTTTTTTTTTTTTTTGTATAAAGAAATAAACATAATTACTGCATCTCTGGAAGTGCCTCTTCACAGCTATTCAAATTAAGTTATAGTTCTGTATACAGTAATTTAAGGAACTGATTAGGTCACTGATTTAATGCATACTTTTGTCAGTAACTACTCAAGCAGATTTTACTCAGATTTCCACTCAGTTATTTGCAAATCCTTTGTGGTGATAGAAGATTTAATGTCCAGCCAGATACGTAGGGCAAATCCTGCTCCTTATGCTGAGTCTTGTAAATTATCCTGAGGACTTGTCATTAAGTCTATGGGGGGGTCTGTTTATCCATTTATAAGTGTCATATAACATCCTCTTATTCATATGTCCTGATATATCTGTAGAAAACTGTGGTTAGGTGTTATAGTTCCTTGTCATTCATGCATTATAGGCCTTAGAGGCTGTGAAAAAAGCCTCTGCCAATGTCCTTACTTCAGAGGTCTCAGAAAGCTCTAAATCGTAACTGTTCTACTATCAGGACATAGTTTTTACAGCCACCTCCAGTGGTATAATTCTGAGCAAAGTTAAATGTTAGAGAAAACACAATTTGTGTCTGAATTTAAGGATATGAAGATAGCAGTTTTAAGGGTTTCAAGGATTAAACAAACAAAAATGTGAGCTTGTCTGTGAGGTCTGGAAATGCCATGAAGATTTACAAATATTTTGTTTATATTGGGGTAGGAGAATGTTCATTTGCCAGAGATGGGCACACATCAACAAAAACAAACAAGTCTTCTTTTTCTCCAACCTATAAAAATATACTGAAATCATATTAAGGTTTGATAGTCTCCTGTGGTTTTTTAACTACAAAGTAAATGGCCCTGGCCTAGGCTTTACATGTTTTAATGCTGTAAACACTGTACTTCTGCTGGAAAGTGATTAAAAAAAACACCTCTATAAGGTTTTGTTTTGTTTTGTTTTGTTTTTTGGTCTGCTTTCACAGGGCAGTTACTGAGGCTTCAGCTTCATTGCATTCCAGCCTTTCTAGAAAAAGTGTTCCATATGAAGATACTTTTTTTTTTCCTCTGTATAGACTTCCATTAGTCTAGTTGTTCCACCATCCTTTCAAACACATATGCAAACCCCTGTACTTGCTGCTCAGCAAATAAACTCAAATCAGTATTTGAAGAGAAGGAGGTATTGATGTATCACAGAATCTTTCAAAAAGGAAACACGGAAGTGGAAAATACAATGATTCATTTGATCAATAGTTTCTAAGTATATTGAAGAAGAAACACTACCTTTTTGCCCAAAATGTAACAAAAAAAATTGTAAAATCACAAGCAACTTCACAATTTAAACTAAGATTATAAAATAGAACAGCATGGTTAACTAAACAATTTTAGTTATGGAAAGCCTGGACAGTACTATCAGGTATTCTGTTCTAGAAACCAAAGCTCCTTGACATCAGATAGTTCAGTGACGTGAGCAGAACTGCCAGTTGACATAAACAAGATTATTAAATTACATAGGGACTGTGCACTGTAAAATTCTGTAGTAGATTTCTAAATATAGCCTACAGTGTGAATGAAGCTATGGCAGGGACATAAATATATATATCTTAAATTTTTTTAAAATCCTCTTCTCTGTAAAAACTTATGTTTATATTAACTAATAAAAATAAATAGTTGGCACTGAATAACAAAACTGTGCCTCAGCTTTTAAAAATCACCATCAACTTCACACTAATTCTTTAGAGCCCCTGGAAAACAAACATGTATCACGATTGTTATGGTAAAACAAAAATCATTCACATCTGTGAAGTTCAAGTAAGACTTTATTTTTATTAAAGTCTTTTAAGGCTACACTTGTTAGATTGAAACATAAATAGACTAAGTACTCTATTTATGCAAGTTAATCATTAAAAAAAAAGGATATCTTATGTTAACATGCTACCTGATGTAGTTTTTTTAGTTCTGAAACACTGATATAAGATTCTAAGATATTACTAGGATTTTTAAATTAAAAAAAAAAAGTTAAAAATACTGTTCTCAGAGAATTTTAATCAAATTATATGATCCAGTTTTGAACTGAAACAAAATCATAACATGTAAAATGTATTTGTTCTCTATTCAAGTTTGTTATTTTTACTTTTTAATTTTTTTTTTAATTTTGTTATAAAAACAGCTCCCTCTGTATAAACTATCTAGTTTAGGCAAAGAAAACACTGAGATGCTGGACTGTATCTAGCCAATTTATTTACACTGACAGTGTTTGCCACTGATAAACTTACTTAAATCAATTAGCCTCTTCAGCATTTGGTATTCTACATATGTGCAAATAAATGTCTAAATGAATAGAGAACATTAGTCTTAACAAGTTCTACAATGTGTTATATACAAGTGGGAGGACCTTTCAAAAATTTTAAAATTTAAACTTTATTTTACATCTTTTATAGATAAAAGCAAAGAAAATGGAAAACAAGTATTGATTCATTTGCAGAAAGCAGTATAATGCAGAAAAACAGATTTTGCTATTTCATTTTTAAATATTAGCTAAGGTAAAAACGGAATCTGCGTATTTTTATCATGATTATACTTGTTACATGTTGAACGCAAAAATATTTAACAAAAACGGTTTTCTGGCTACACAGATTAGTAAAAAATACTTTTAGCATTAAAGATAAACTAATTCTGCCATAGTTAGGATTCATTTTTTAAACCAGATAAATTATCTTACAGTAAGTACTTACAGTGTCTAGAATGAGTACTGTCACAAGAACACTGCACCTTTTCTCAGATTTGGAGTGCAAATAAGGGATTCAAAATTACTATATGCTTGAATACTTCAGTTCCATAAACTTCCATGTCATTTATTCATACTGTTTCACAATAACACGGAAATGCTATTTTTGTACTATAAATATTGAACCCCAGGAATTAGCAGGAGGCAAAACTATTATACAAGATATTTCCAGCTTTTATATACCAAAATCCTGTAAATAATAATAAAAACAAAAACAGTTGCCATTATTATCTATGTCAATTACATCATAAGCCATTACAAGAGATACCTGTAGGACTTCAAAAAGCGAAATCTCATCTTATTTCTTGGAGATGGACGAGGAATATAGGCTCCGAAAGGATCCCACAGAAAGGCCATCAGCAAAGATAAAATTCTAAAATTGTCTAAGAAATCTATTAATCAGCAGGAAAGCAGGACAGTTGTACTGGATGTGCCCTGAGCTAGTCATGAAGCACTTGTAACTGTGTAAGGGAACGTCCTTTTCCTATGGTATGCTTTGGCAGAGATGTGGCTGGCTGAGAGCACAGACAAGAAGGGATAACTGGGATTTCCTGCTGCATGAGACTTGCCCTTTGCGCAAACGTTTCCTATATTCAGTCCTCTTATCTCATTATTCAAGTGGGTACTCTTATGGTAAATCCTTGACTGGTTATATCAGGCACTAAAGAGCACAGAACTGTAGAACTAAGGCAAACAAGAAACAGTCAGTAGTCTTGATTATTCACTGCAGCCCTGAAAAAGGCATTCAGACTCTTCACAATCTGTTGAAAATGTTTTGTTTTGTTTTGTTTTTTGCAGAACATATTTGAACAGGTTGGCACCAAACAGCTAAAAAGAATATATATGCATTAAAAAGAATCTCCAAAACAATAAATTAAATAAGAATCCCAAAACACAATCCACAGTTAAAATTTCCTCTGTTCTCCAATGTCCTTCTCTTCAGAATTGTGAAGAGCCAGTAACCAGGAAATAAAACTGATACTGAAAATATCCTCAAACCCCTAAATTGCTCTTTTTTTAATTCTTTACTCTCTTCAAGTGTGTCCTCCTTCCTCACAGTTTCTAAAGAGAATCAGTTTATATCACTAAGCAGCTTTCTGAAAGGGCTTAATCATCTATAAGAGCTCAGCTACTCTAAGAAAATAAGTCTCAGACTGGTAATTTTCAGGCCTCTTGGCACCTCTTCTCAAAGACACCATTCCCCATACTGAGTAACTGCCAGTGATGGCTGAACTCAGGTTGCTGCTAGCTAGGGTCACTCTGAATTCCCAACAGAGTTCATAAGTTCAGATTTGTTATCTATTTGTTTGCTTTACTGTTTTCATTTAGTTCAAGCTTAAACTCATTTCAGCCTAGTGGTAGTATGTGAATAAGAACCTACAGTTCAATTCTAACATCAAGTTATGTGATGTCAGCAAGGCCAGCAGCATTATCTAGCCTCCCTTCTCATAGAGAAGGTTGAACCGGATGTTCTTCCAGGTCTCCTACCAATCCCCATAAGAAAAGTCATGAAGAAGAAATTGAGTATTCATACACAACATAAAAAATGATAATTTAGATATATTCAGGGCTCAACCAGCAAAGGTTGGAGAGACAGAATAATAAACTCTCAGGGAAAAGTCTATTCACTATTTTTCTGATGTTACACAAATACACTACAGGGCCAATAGACAATACATTTGTTTACAGAATTAAATCAGCTTTGAACATATAAGATTCATAAGTAAAATCAGTTTCTGAGCAAAAAAAGCCCAAATTTCTTCAATCAATTTAATTAATATCCTATACAATTAAATATGGTAATATAGTGTCTAATATCCACAGGAATTCGACTTTGATTATTCAAGCAATGGTTTATGTGGTGTTCTTTGGGTAACTACAGACTTCTTCACAGTTAGGATAGCATTTAAGATTCAAATAATTAATACAGTCAATTAAAGCACAAGCGAATTATAATAATGGATACAAGTCCAGACAAAATCTAACATTTTATTCTGTGGCAAATAAAACCAAAGTGGACTGCACTTTTGTATTTACAGCCTAAATAATTGAATATTGCCACACGTATTTCCTTTTCATATACTATTTCTAAAAAAGACTTTAAACAATCTTTCTTTTTTTCTTTTTTTCTTCTTCCTTTTTTTTTCTTAAGAAAACATAACCAAGTGTGCTTATTATTAGCTATCTTTCCTCCCTCCCCTTATATGCCCTTCCTTCATTATTTCAGCAAACCTGCTAACGCAACCAACCACAATAAGGTCACAGAAATAAGCTTCTTACAACAAGATTACTACAGACTAAATTTATACCTTGATATCAAAAACACTTATGGTCACTACATTTTTGCATGCAGTAGATCACTTTACTGAGACAAATCACAGCATTTATGGAAATTCAAGGAAATGAAATAACTCTGTAACACACCATAACTTTAATAGAGAAGTGACTTGGCTCTTTCTGTCCCTTCCTTCCCTCCCTTTCCTTCCTTTTCTTCCTTTCCTTTCCTTCCTTCCCTTCCTTCCTTCTTTCCTTCATTCAGAAAATTTATCACAAAATATCTGAATTTTATCTTACAGTAACTTTAAAGCCAGTTATTTTTCCCACTGCTAGCCTTATTGATGATAAAGTTATCTGAAGTAATATGCATATACAAATATTTTCTCTATTTTGTCCTGAATTATTTGTGGCCTCTTAAATATCCAGTGCATAGAAATTACTGTTAAAGAATGGTAGCTATATTTTAAAACAAGAGAAAATTTGGTGTTCTGATTATTTCTAGTAATGCTATGCACTGCAGCTGAAAGTTCCTTCTTGGAGAGCAAAAAAATTATGTCTATGTAAATCACATTGAGAGATAAATGTAAGATAAAAAATGTGAAATTCTTTCCTTCTTGGAAAGTAATAATGCCAGACAGGAAGAAGAAATGCATCAAAAATGTACCAGAATAAATGGAATGGTCATTCATTAAAAATGCACAACACTGTCTGTAATAAGTAATATATAATTAGGAATGGACTATCAGTACAGAAGCCAGGAGAGATCAGAGCTCAGAAGCTGTTCAACTCATAAATGAAAGGAGAGGAGGAGGGGGGGAGGGAAAATGAAGTGGAGGTGGAGGAATAAGAAGGGAAGGGAAGTGACAGAAGGAGAAAGGGGACAGGAAGGGATGGGAAGGGAAGGGAACAAGAAGCAATATAGGTTGTGGTCATTATATTTTTTAAAATTAATGCATAAATCAAAACTCTTAATCTATTCTTTCAAGGTGTGCTGATATACTTCAAGGACAAATGACATCTCAGGAATTACAGAGGAACCTAATTTTAGTCTAAATGAAATTCAAGAGCTTGTGCAAATGATTACTAGGCACCACTGACTCATGTTTGGAGCTAGCTCATTGAAAAGAGATTTCACAAATAAGCAAAGGCTATATTCAGCAAATCAACTAGGAAAGCTTTCGGTATTTCCTTCGGATCTTAAACAATCCCTTAACTCACCAAAGACCTGAGAGAGATTCATGAGTTAGAGTGATTCCTTGCCCTGTATACTTCCAATCATTTATATTTTCATCAGGATTTCTAGAACTATTTGGCAGGATTCACTCTACTTCTAGCTGGCTGCAACAGAAGAACAGTGGCTGCATCAGCCACTTAGATCAGAGTTAATTTGAGAAATCCTCCCTTAGGACAAGGGCAAAAATGGGACAGCTTTGTAAAGGACTGAAATGGTTTACCTAGGATCTAAAAGTATAAAGGGCAGAAAGTAGGTGTATAGCCTGCATTTTGATTTACTGAATATATTATTGATATATGTAAGAAATTCTGTTTGACATGGACAGAATAAAGTGATCTCTGGCAAAGATGGAAATAAAGATCGTATTTCAATGTTCAATCACGGAAAGATAAAATTGATATTGCCAACACAACTTGGAAAATCTGTTAACTGAAATCTGAGTCTAAAGTCTATGAAACTCAGCTTTGCTTGTCTGTGGGAGAGTTAATAAAAACATGTATTAATTCTCCTGATGCTCAGTTTGGAAAGTTAATATATTTTGCAAAGATAGTACAATTTTTTTTTAAATAAATTCTAAAACTTTGTATGGGAATGTGTAATGTAGTGAAGTCTTATTCAACAGAAAGGAGAAAAGGTATTAGTTCAGACCAGGACCAATTTGATAAAGAATTAATTGGTTTTGTTCTCTTCTCCAGCAAAGGTATTTATGTAGGTTCCCATTTATGTATGTATGTATTACTTATGTATGCCTCCCATTTATTTCCACGGAAAATGTAAAAAATATAAAGAGAACAATAACACTATTTAATAGAGAAAATTGTTAGCTGCAAAACACTATTTTTCAACACTGTCACCACCTTTAGCTATGCATGTTTGCCAACAATGAACAAGAGGCCTGCATGCAGTGTTTGTGAAAGTCTGCACAAGCAGAGGTGACCCACTGTTGCCGTCGTCACTGCTGAAACACAGCACCTCACTGTGCTCACATCCACTGTTAGCTCTTCATCCGTGTTCAACAAGCATTGAGGAATTGGTGACATTTTTATTTTTGTATGGAGGAATTTAATGACACACCTTCGCTTCCTCTGCTGCCATGTGTCTCAAGGAAACAAAAGGTAATGGAATATTGGTGAGAAGGTTCAACCTCTACTTCCATACCATCAACATCCACCTCTAATATTGTGGGTCAAAATAATAAAATAGAAGGCAGCACTTTCAGAGCAGCCATGGTATATACATTCTAGAGATCAGTACAGTAGAATGACAGTCAACATGGTAGATTAAAACACTGAAAAAAGGCACAAGTGTTGCTTGCAAGAAAGAAGTGGCCATCAACACTTTTTTCTAAAATACATAAACAATTATTTAAAATGTGAGTTTCCTATGAAATGCTAAGCTTTCTCTGAATAAATTTACTCAAATGAAATGCTTTGCATTCAAAAAAACCACCTCATTTTTGAAGCTACTTATTAAATATCATTTAAATACCTGTATCAGTACTGGTTTTATTTCTCACCAGCTTGTTGAAAAACAAATTATCCAGCTTGAAGTAAAAAGTATTGTCTCATTAAAAACAAACAAAACAGTCTACTTAACATTAATCTAACAAATACTGTGATAATATAAGTTGCATCTTTAAATGAATTACATATTGTAAAAGCAGTAGTTGTTTTTACAGGATTTTTTTTCTTCACATTTGTGATGAATTGAAATGACAAGTTTCTATTTGTATTCATAATACTATCCAGTGACATGGTCTTGGACCATCTGTTCCAGGTCACCCTGACTGAACAGGGGATTGGACCAGATAGTTTCCAGAGGACCTTTTCAGCCTCCCTGATGCTGTAAACCAATGCAGCTTCTTGTAGTTTTTCATGAAATCTATGGGATCTCAGAAGTACTTTGATTTACTTGCAAGTGCTACTCTTCTGGAAACATGCTCTTGTGCCCTCTAGTGTTCAAAATCGTTAAAAAAAAAATCATTCATCAATTACATCTAAATAGTAACACATACGTAACTAGATCATTCAGCTCTGTATTTCCTCGGATCAGAAGAAACAGTAGATCTAAAGAGGGATCGAGGGAATTGTTTGTTAAGTTATCTGATCTTTTAATAGGGCAAAAGAATGTAATGAGACTCCGTGATTATAGTGTAATGGTTGGAAGCACAATGCAGAACTTTACTGAAATAGTTCTTTGTAAACAGAGTATCTTTTGTGTATTTTTCATGAGAAACTTTACATGAAATACTCTGCAAGATCCTTATTCAGGTGGTGCACAATGAATTGAAGATGAAGTATATAAATGAGACATCACAAATATTTTATTTGATAAATATTAGGAGAAAAAGTATAAATATCTTCACAGGCATCGTAAGTATACCTCAGCAGGGCTAAGCACTACATGCTTATTCTCTAACAACAGTCTTGTCTTTATTATTTATAAGTCACTTTAACTTGTCAGGTGTTAACTGGGAATACCATACAGCTGATTTGAACATGTCCAGCAAATTCCTAACACAAGCTGAAAGCAACTTCTTAGTAGAGGTACTAGGGAAGATATCAAGGAAAGAGCCCTCTTAGGTTTTTTGGATCTTGAAAGTGAATTGGAAAATCACAGAATCATACAATGGCCTGGATTGAAAAGGACTTCAAAGATCATCTTGTTTCAACCTCCTTACTGAGGGCAGGGTCATCAACCACTAGACCAGGATGCCCAGAGCCACATCCATCCTTGCCTTGAATGCCTCCATGGATGGCGCATCTACAACCTCTCTGGGCAATCAGTTCCAGTGCATCACCACCCTCTGAGTGAAAAACTTCTTCCTAACATTTAAACTAAATCTCATGTCTTAGTTTAAAACCATTCTCCCTTGTCCTATCACTACCAACTGGTGTAAACAGTCATTCCCCCTCCTGTCTATATAATTCCTTCAAGTACTGGAAGGCCACAATGAGGTCACCCTGGAGCCTTGTCTTCTCCAAGCTAAACAAGCCCAGTTCCCTCAAGCTTTCCTCACAGGAGTGCTACTCTAGCCCTCTGATCATCTCAGTGGCCCACCTCTGGATCTATTCTAAGAGCTCAGCCTTTCTTGTGCTGGAGGCCCCAGGCCTGGATGCATTATTCCAGATACGGCCTCACAAGAGCTGAGTAGAGGTGGGACATTCACCTCCTTCTCCCTGCTGGCCACCCCTTTTTTAATGCAGCCCATGACATAGTTGGCCTTCCAAGCTGCAAATATACACTGTTGGCTCAAGTCCAGCTTTGCATCCACAAGGACCCGCAAGTCCTTCTCCACAGGGCTGCTCTCCAGGAGTTCTTCCCTCAGTCTGTATAAATACCTGGGATTGCCCCAGCCTAGGCACAACACCTTGCACAGCCTTGTTGAAGCTCATTAGGTTAACATGGGCCCACTTTGCCAGCCTGTCCAGGACCCTCTGGCTGGCTTTTCCTCCCCTTAGGGAGGCCACAGTAATCAGAAAACATTCAAGTTCAAAGACCTTGGTGATAGGAGATAAAAAGCCAACACAACTTCAACACTGGATATGGGGAGAGCAAACTTCAGGATGTTCAGTGTCAGTTAGTAAGGGCTGCTGGTATTCTGCTTTTGAAGGCACTGGAGTCCATTAGTGTTGGGCAGCCTTTAAGTACAACCTTGTAAAGCACTGGAGAAGGCAACTCCAAAAAATGTCAGCAAATGGGGCAGAAGGCCAGCTTGCCTGAGCAGGGATTTTCTTTGAGAGCTTGGAAATGAGGTAAGAGGACATGGAAGGACAACAGAAATGATGTTAGCCATTATAGGGAGAAAAATTGTGTGTTCAAAGCTCAGTTAAACTTTAAGATGGCCGGTACTAATAAGGACAACTTAAAAAGGCCTTTATGTTAACAGAAAAAGTACCAGAGTCTTTTACTTGATGGGGTTTGTACCCTTGTGAATAAGGTCATGGTTAAATAAGAGATGTTTAATGTGTTCTTTGCCTCTGAATCCTTTGGATCCTGTTCAGCCTACCGGGAAGCTGGAAAATGTTGTCCCAGATTCAAGAAGGGCAAGAAAGAAGACTGTAGAAATTACAGGTCTGTCAGACTCACTTCAGAGCTTGCTAAAAAATTATGGAGAGGATAATTCTCAGAGTTACTGAAAAACTGAAAACTGGTTAAGTAGCTAAAGTATTTAATAGAGCTTTTGTTCGCTCTTATGGAAAGGTTTGAAATTTTGCAATACTAGTGAGTGTTACACAGAAAAAATGCAATCTGACAGGAAGTCCTGATTTATTTTTTTTTTCTGATTTTAAGGAACATTTAGTATAATTTTTTCATATTCTAAACTTCCTTTTTTTATTCCTTTCATAGCAAATCAATTTTTCTCTGGAAATTGTAACCAGAAACACAATATATTTGAGAAAAGCATCTGTATGTCTCCAAGTCTTTACTCTTACCAAGAATGTTAAGACTATTTAGAACTGAGGCTAAAATTTTCAAAGCACAAAAAACTTTAAGAAAAACTTTGCATTTGTATAAGAAAACAAATGAAGCACTCAGGTTTTGAAGGAAGTAAGTTCTCTTACACAAAATGTTTATAGCCCATTTCATTTCAAAAATGCCTTATAAACCTGAAGTCATTGAACACTATGGCATGCTTGTTCTTCCTCTGAACCTGCAGGCAGGCATCACAACAGAAGGCTAAAAGGTTAAACTAGCTGAAGTACATTTATTGTACTCTAACAGCACACAGACCATCCACGCAGATTTGATAACAATAATATACTCCTCCTTTCTTCCTTTGAAACAATTTATTCAGCTAACCATCACCAGGTGTGTCTGTATGGCAAGTGAAAAGAAAAAAGAAAGAAAGTAAAAAGAAGAAAAAAGCAAGTAAAAGGAAAAGATAAAAAAGGACTTCCTCACACATAAATTATTTCAAAGAAGAGATGTCAAGTAATTTGAAATAACAGCTCATACAATAACCTTGCGACTAGTCTGATAGAGAAAAAAAATTGTTGAAACTGATCAACTGAATTGTTATAAATAAAAAGTTTCAGAAAGAGGGTATGAAACTGAGATAGTGAAAACTTCTCTTCCTTCGAAACTCATAGAATTGAACATACCACTCAGCTAATTTTTGTATTCCCAACAAATTTTCAACATTGTTCTTTTGATTACCATAAATAGGAACAAAAGCAAGATATTCACCATCTTTATTTTTTTTCAATTATTATGATTATTATTTTCAATTAATGGAAAAAATCTTTTTCACTACCATTGGCATAATTGGATCAGGAAGAGTCTATGTTTTATACTTGCAAAGTTTTCAGCCAAAAATTATTCTTCCCTTATAAAAATACAGTCCTGATGAAAATCTGTACAAAAAAATCTGAGTTCTTCCTCTGGATTTATGTGAAATATTTTCTTCCACTTCGAAGAAGCCCCATAAAGATCAAGTCCGTGTTTTTTTCCTTTTTCTGTATTATCTTGTGAGTATGTATTTAGTAGTAAAGGAAATCTTGAGCACTGTACAGAAGTTTGCCCTATTAAAAACAAGATTTTGGAACAGAACTACTAGCATTTTTTAAAACACGAGTAAAAGTAAAATAGACATCTAAAAGTTCCCAATGGCGATCTTAAATGTGGGTTTCATAACAGAATTTCTTTCTGTTCTATGTGAAAGGCATAAATCATTGATTCTGTTCTTTGACATTCTTAAATTATGTAGCAGTTGTGATTCTCTATTGTATTGCAAGGTTATATTTGAATAAAATATTGAGTACTATGCTAATTTGTAGCATTAGTTGCCAGAACACTAAGTCATTTTTATCAGCTTCACAATTTTAGAGAAGAGACAATCTGTAGCTGAATGAATAAAGATATTTTGGAAATTACTTCAGTGATATTTCTGTAAATCAGTAACAGTAACAGATGAAGCTGAATCATCAGTCAATCAGGGTTGAAATCAGGAAGCGCAGCTGTGGAGTGCATTGATTTAATTTTTCTTACGCTGTTAAGAAAGCTTCAAGACGTTTTCACTCCTTATGATCAGATTTTGATTTTGCAGAGATTATTTTGTATTGTTTAATAATTTAATCCACTTTGTAGTAAAATACTGAGTTCAGGTGGTTGTACTCTTCTAGTTGTTTTTTGGCAACTTGTCTCCGCATTAGAAGCCTAGATACACTACATATTTTCAGCTTTAAACTTTTCTGATGAAATGGTTTTAACAATCTGCTTAATTGTGGAGTCTCCTCTGGAGATACTGAAGATCCACCCAGACAAATCCTACCTGTGCAACCTGGCCTAGGGAGCCTGTTTTGTCAGTGGGGTTGGACTTGATAATCTCTAGAGGTCCCTTCCAACCACTACAATTCTATGATTCTGTGATTCTGAAATGCATCTGCTCTAAAGCACATAAATGAACAAAGAGCAATTTTCATAAAATACAAGTTTTCTATCATTCATGGAGCAGACTTTTTAAAATTCAGACATATTCTGGGGGAAATCTCGAGCGTAATGAATTTTAACTGGATTTAGAATGTAAGTGTCTTGGATGATCTTGTCTGCCTGACATCCTTCCCAGTAAAGCTGAACTATCTCCAGCCTTTGGGAAAAAAAAAGGAGAGAGAGAGAGAGAGAGAGAGAGAATGCATGAGAGAGAAAGAAATATATGCAGCTGAGTATATGAAAAAGAAAAAAAAAAATAATGAAATTTGATCTCAAAATTTTTGCATGGATTACAAGTCATAGACATTGATAACAAGACTAATGCTTTACAACAATTTTTAGAGCTGAAGAGGAAATTAAATACTCCTAATTGGCTGTGTTGTATGGCATTCACCTGCCATATACTGGTACAAATGATTTTAAGCCTGCTATTCTAACTGTTGCATTATAGTTGTAAAAGCAAAAGTTTTCTATTGAGATAGAATAATATAGTTGTGCTTTTTTTAACAGAATTGCTGTAATTGATTATTACTTTGCATTGAACAATTTAAATGTCCTTGAAGACCCACACTCCAAAACATCCAATTAAAAACAATTAAATTAGGATAAGATAAAAATAATCATATTTTTTTCCAATATTAAACCCAGTTAAAGAAATACAGTTTCTCAGACGGCATCATGCAGGATATCCAATGACTCATATCTCTTGTCACACAGTTCAAAATCACAACACATACTCTTAGTTCTCTTACTATACACACCTCCTCTTTATACATATCTTTTATATATCTTTTCTCAAAGTTCAGCAATTTTTTTTGTTATTATCACCAATTATTATTTGAATCACTGCATTACCTAGGGGTCTTAGCAGTGAACTTTGTCTTCAGGTTATTTGCTGTGAAACAAACATTTGAATCACAGTCACACTTTTATATTATTATTATTGTTGTAGTTGTTGTTGTTATTTTCCAGTAGGCAAATCAATAAACATTGATAGCAAAATGGATATCTGATTTTAATAAGGTTTACATTTATGTCTTCATTACTCTTTTTTTTTTTTCTCTCAGTAACATAGCCTTTTATAAAGTACCTTTCTATATACCTAGAAATAAACAGAAAAATCCTTGGGTTTCTGAACTTTCTCAATTTAACTGAACATAGTCCAGTATGATCTTTTTTGCCATATTACAGAAGCATAGAATACAGTGATGGATTTACGAGCCCATGAAGAGATATTAATGGTCCATTCTAATATCACAAACATTTGAGAAAGCACTGTTAACGAGTATCAGAGAGGTTTATTATTTTATTAAAAATATTGAAATGACTACTAAATCTTAATCTTATGTTCAATTTAGAGAACATTATAGTGCTTACTCAGTACAGCACTTCAGCAGATGCATCTCAGAAGTTTCTGTAATACTGAGGGTCATATTTATTATGTACTGCATGCAGTTCTGAACCCTGGACAAAATCTGAGTTGCAGATGTTTAGTGAATCAGCAAAGCACACAGAAATCTCTTTCTCTGAATGACTGTATAAAAAAAAAAACTAAAAAAAAAAAAAAGGAGAAAGCAACATTATATCATTCTCTATGAAGAAAGAAACACATGTGATAGAATGAGTGAGTCCAAAAGAGCTTTTATGCGAGGATAAGGACATCAGTGTCATTTCCTGAAAACAAGGGACTGAAATAGCAAATACTGGAGTTAGAATATATCAATCTTCCTTTTTGCATGTATGCAACTTCTGCAATATAAAAGGGTGATACTGACCCTTACGAAGTCACAAACATGCCCCAAAATGTAAGCATTTGCATCAAATTTCCTGTCTTTTGTTGATTTGTGTCAGTCATAAAGCTGTTTAAATGTACATTTTCATTAATAAATAATAAAAACAACACATAATAATGATGCAGCTGTAATGCTCATCTATTTGCCAACACAGTGATTGGCTCTCACAGTTTCCTTTTTTGAAGGTGTTTAATAGCTGAGATCCAAGAATGTTTTCTAATAGCTATTAAATTTTGCTTTTATTGAAAGGTAATGAGAGATTAAGGAAAATATAAAATATGTTTATGCAAACCACACATCCTATAATTTTTCAGGATTCTCTTAAATTAAAGATCTCAGTTAAAGACTTTTCTAACCTTTGTACTTAATATTGGCAATTTAATTCAAATAATAAATGCCTGACATGAAAAAACAACAAAATTGTAATGGATATGTCAGATGAGTTACAAAACAGGCAAATATTACTAAAAGTAGAAAGGAATAAAGATGCACCTTTACTTGTCGAAGGAGCTACAGCTATACATTTGAGTACTGTATCACACAGAAAATCCTAGCTGGCTTTTTGTGTAATAGCATAGTACATGAAGGAAGAATATCAAGTCTAATACTCCAGCCTTAACCAATTTTGTAAGCACTGGCATCAGCTTTGGCCAAATCTCTAGCCTAAAAACGGTAGTCAAATTAACTAGTAGAAAGAGGCATGAATTAAATTATTTGCAATTTTTTTGGAAAAGTTCGCAGTTAGATTTATGTAAATCAGAGCTTCTGCATTACTCCCTTAAAGGACTCACAGGCCCACTGGAATGTTAGTAATTGCAATTGCTGATGGATAAATGAATAGAATAAATTACAGATATATATGCAAACACACACATACATACATACATATGCAGTCTAAAATGGCCATAAGCCTTGGATGTTCTGAAAAATGCCCATTATATTAAACCATCTACTTGTATTGTTAACATTCATTTATATAACATATTTTGCTTTTTTACCGTCAAGGGACGTTCATAAGAAAATCAAGAATTTTTGACTAGACATCCAACTATGCAGTTCAGTTAAATTGTAACATTAACCAAAAAAAGAAAAGCAGAGCCAGCAGTAGCAAAAGAGAGTCACTGGCTTTGCCAAACATGTAAAACAACAGATTGCCTTTTGTTTCTTTATATTTTTGCTTTTAGTTTCAAAATAATCATTCTATAACACACCCAGAATTAACTTTACTTGCACAGTAGCTCTCACACAGGACAGTAAATAAAGCAGAGAGTTTGATATTGAGTGTTAACCACTGTCATTCAGCATGCCAAACATTTCCCATTGACCTGATATTTTAACTTATCTTCATGCATTCTTATGATCCATTTATATTATCACAATAAGCAGAACTCAGCTTAGTAGACTGCTGTTACAGGCTGTGCATTCTCTTCACTGTCAAATACATTACATATAGTCCATGGTACAGGAAGGTCTTTACCAGCTAAGTTCTGCCTCAGACATTCTTCAAAAATTATGATGAAGTGTCAGTGACACTCTGTGAGTGAATATTACCTATTTACTACATTGCTGTTTCAAGTATTAGCAAGTTTATATATTCATTGTCGCTTAGAATCATAGAACCATTTGAGTTGGAAGGGACCTTGAAAGGTTATCTAGTTCAACTCCCCTCCAATGAACAGGGACACCTACAACTAGATTAGGCTGCTCAGAGCCCTGTCCAGCCTGTCCGTCAGTGTTTCCAAGGATGGCACTTCCACCACCTCTCTGGACAACCTGTTCCAGTACCTCATCATCCCGACTGTAAAATATTTCTTCCTTATATCTGACCTGTATCTCCACTCTTTTAGTTTGAAACCATTTCCCCTTGTCCTATCACAACAGATGTTGTAAAAGAGTCTTCCCCTCTCTTATAGCCTCCTTTCAGATACTGAAAGGCTGCTTTCAAGGTCCCCCAAGAACCTTTTCTCCAGTCTGAACATATCCAACTATCAGCTTGTCCTCGTAGGTGATATGCTACCTCCCTTAGATCATTTTTGTGACCCTACTCTGGACACACTCCAACAGGTCCATGTTTCTCCTGTACTGAAGATTCCATATCTGGATGCAGCACTACAGGTGAGTTCTCACCAGTGCATATTGCAAGGACAGGATCACCACCCTTGACTGCTGGCCACACTTCCTTCAATGAAGTTCAGGATGCAGGTGGCTTTCTGGGCTGCAAGTACAAACTAATGGCTCATGTCCAGCTTGCTATCCACCATATTCATCACATTTTTGAAAGAATTGGAAAGAAGGATTTTAAGGGGAACTATGGCAAGATCTCACTAAAGTCCGGAAAGATAAACATCAGTGGCTCTTCACTTATCCATTGATGCAGTCATACTATCATAGAAGGTCTGTCAAGTCGTACTGACTGTCATATCACCTTCTTCTTCCGTATACCAGTATAGTTTCCGTATATCAGTATAGTTTTCAGGAGGATCTGTTCCACCATCTTCTCTTGCTCTGAGGTGAGTCTAGATAGACTGGTAGTTCCCTGGACTGATCTTTCTACTATTCTTAAAAATGGGTATTACATTGCCTTTTTTCCACTTACTAGGGACCTTATCTGATTGCCCTTTCTTTTCAAATATCATTTTGAGCGGTTTGGTGACTACATCAGCTAATGCCCTCAGAACTCTGGGATACATCTTGGGACCCATAGGTCTACAGATGTTCAGGCTCCTCAGCCATCAAGTTCTCTCCTAAAACCTACTAGTACAACAGCTGACCTGCTTATATTTCCATAGCCTGCATTGTTTCTAAGAACTTTGTGATTGTCTGCATTAAATCTCAACTACTCTGCTAAGCCTTTAGAGCCCTCTTCAGTTTATTGTCAGCCATATGTTTTGTTAGTACTTCCTATTTCAGCACATCAATCAAGATAATCACACAAGCTCACTTAGGTCACCCTACTTTAAAAGTTTGAAATGTACAGCAAACAAATCTAAACCAGCTGGATTCTCAGTTTGTACTAATTGAATCAAATCCACATTTCTCTAGTTTGCATGCCATAGGATAATACCGTAAACTTTCCTATGATCAGTTACAAAAAATTCTGTTTTTCTTCAAATACTAGTCCAGTTATCTTGCTGAAGAACAGAATGATAGTAGCTACGTTGGCTCTCAGAGTTCTTCTCCATTTAATTGTCAACTAGTTGCATGTAAATTGACTGTGTGATAAATCATAAAATGTACTTCTGGCCATGAAAACTGAGGTTCAAACATGTACTCAGGCTTAAAGAGTTTCCATTCACCAGCAAAACCGTAAGAAACATCGGTGCCCATGCTTTTTTGCCACCACAATCCCCAGACATAGTAATTTAGCTTTGATTTCTGACAGACAAAAACAATATGTTAAACCAGCCAGAATTTAGAAATACCAGAAGATATATCTGCCTCAGTAAATTGCAAAGTATATTAATAACACAGAACAAGCACTATGGTTGATTGAGGAATTGATTCACAAGTACATCAAACATCTGTTTCAGTATTAGAAGCAAAGGAAATGGAGGAGGGTACTTGAGTTATCCGTTTTATTTTGTGACCACAAAATTCTGTCCAGGCTGTCAAACATCAGCCATGGAGACTAAAGCTAAAGTATTCTTTGTTTAGTTTTGTTTTGTTTTGGAGGTATGTCTATAATGCTTTCATGTTTTGTGTGTGGGGTTTTTTTAATTATTATTATTATTTGTATTTTATTTTTTCATATGTCAGCGTGTTAAAAACTTTAAAATAAGATTTTCACTTTAAAATTTATCTGAAGGAATTAGAGTTGACTAAAAAGTGATTTTTGTGATTTTCTGAAGGCCAGCTAGGAGAACAGACTGTGCTCTAAGAGTTCTTTCTTCACTTAAACTTCATTTCAGATGTACTCAAAAAAAAAAAAAAAAAAAACAACCCTTAAAAAATACATTACAAAGCAGCAAACAGTCATTTTAAATCTCAGTGAGGCCTATCTGGCAGCACAATGACCAAAAGTTTTTATATTGAAAGGAATTAATGTAAGATTTGGTTTTACTGATACACAGAACATTGTCTATTGATAAATAGAAGATATGTAACATTATTTTTGTCCCCATGAAAAGAAAATTCAGAATGAAGAAAAATTGATGGATTGATGTTACAAAAGAATCAGAAAAATGTTTTCTTCTGCTGGAAATTGTCTACACAATGTATGTACTTAAAAAGTTATTATTCCAAATCTATGCCAGTACCTCTCACAAAGAAGGAAATAAATCACTTGATTAGCTTCCACAATAGTAGCTTATAGTGTAGAGAGGTAAGGAGGATGCTTGGGACTGCTGCGTTCACCTGATATCAACAGTAGGAAAGAATGTGTGTTTCATAGAAATGGAAGAATGTTTGCAAACTGTTTCAGGCACTTTGCCCAGACAAAGATGACATATTAGAGGAAGGACAAAATGGATAGAAATTGCAAGGTAGTGTGAATAACGCTTGTATTACTTAGAGAAGCCAGTGTTGTAACTATGGCATGGTTAGGCATCTTTTCTACACTGAAAGGTCAGGAGATAAAGAACAACCAGCTAACCAGAGATCATGATTATGGAGAACAAGGATGGAAAGAGAATGGGAATTTTCCTAAGAGAAACAGTCAGTTTAGTATCTTTTTCACTTTTTCAGTGTGCTGCTACAGCACATACTCAGAGTTGAAAACATCACATACTGAAGCAGAATTTAGTCCAAGCATTTTGGAAGCATCAAAAGTTGTCATTTCCAAAATAATACAGCTGCATAAAACATACCTTAGAAATGGCCAGGAAGCAAAAAAATATAAATAAATAAATAAATAAGGGTTTCAGAGAGAATTTCAAACAGAATAAAACATGAGTACCTAAACATTCTAAAAATGTTCCAGTGCAGGACCTGCTTGCAAATTAAGGTTGCTCACATCAGCCAGTGAACAGAAAGAAAATAAAAACATATCCAGTTCCACATTACACAGCATCTTGTGCCATGGGTGAAGAAACATTCAAGATGAATTTTAGTAAGCAAGTTTTATGTGAAACTCAGACTAGCTATGTGCTCATTACACTGCCAAATCCAGCACTAGTAAGTGGTCAATGAGCAGAGTATAATACAGACTGTATTTAAAAGCAACCAAACAAACCAAAACAATCTAGTTTTTCCCTGAATATTGAACAAAATTTCCTTCTGATTTTTTTTTTCCAATAGAAGAAAAAGAGGAAAGCGTATATATATATATATATATATATATATATATATATATATATATATATATATATATATATATATATATATATATATATATATATGTAGTATCTCAATTAGAACAAATGACTTTTTTCCCCTCTGATTAGTTTCCAATCAAGTATACTACTTTTTAGAACAATATATGCTTCACAGACGCATAGATTCATAGATACATTAGGTTGGAAAAGACCTACAAGATCATCTAGTCCAACCATCCTCCTATCACCATCCCTACCCATCTACTACTAAATCAAATCCCTTAGCACCTCATCTAAACGCTTCTTGAACAGCACCAGGGATGGTGCCTCAACCACCTCCCTAGGCAGGCCATTCCAGTGCCTGACCACTCTTTCAGAGAAAAATTTTTTCCTCAAATCTAATCTAAATCTTCCCCGGCACAACTTGTGGCCATTCCCTCTCGTCCTGTCATTATTTATCATTTATATATTAATGATTTAATATAATTAAATATAATTAAATATATATAATTAAATTTATATATTATTTATCATTTATATTTATGTATTATTTATATTAGAAGAGGCCCACCCCCTCCTCACCACAACACCCCTTCAGGAAGTGGTAGAGTGCAATAAGGTCTCCTCTGAGCCTCCTTTTCTCCAGACTAAACAATCCCAGCTCCCTCAGCCACTCCTCATAAGACTTGTGCTCCAGACCCCTCACCAGTTTTGTTGCCCTTCTCTGAACACGCTCCAGGGCCTCAATGTCCTTCTTGTAGTGAGGGGCCCAAAACTGAACACAGTACTTGAGGTGCGGCTGTACCAGAGCTGAGTACAGGGGGATGATCACCTCCCTGCTCCTGCTGGCTACACTATTTCTGATACAGGCCAGGATGCTGCTGGCCTTCTTGGCCACCTGGGCACACTGCCGGCTCATGTTAAGCCGAGCATCAACCAACACCCCCAGGTCCTTTTCCTCTCTACATTCTTCAAGCCATTCTGCCCCAAGCCTATAGCATTGCATGGGGTTATTGTGGCCAAAGTGCAGGACCCGGCACTTGGTCTTATTGAACCTCATCCCATTGAGCTCAGCCCAGCTGTTCAGCCTATCCAGATCCCTCTGTAGGGCCTCCCTACCCTCAGGCAGATCGACACATCCTCCCAGCTGGTTGTCATCTGTAAACTTACTGATGATACACTCAATCCCCTTGTCTAGGTCATCAATAAAGATATTAAACAAGATGGGCCCCAATACCAAACCCTGGGGGACACCACTCATAACAGGATGCCAGCTGGACTTAACTCCATTAACCACTACCCTCTGCGCACAGCCCTCCAGCCAGTTCTCCACCCAGAGAAGAGTGAACCTGTCCACACCACATGCTGCCAGTTTCCTCAGGAGAATACTGTGGGAGACCGTGTCAAAGGCCTTGCTGAAGTCCAGGCAGACTACATCAACAGCCTTTCCCTCATTTACCTGTCTGGTCACCCAGTCATAGAAGGAGATGAGGTTGGACAAGCACGACCTGCCCTTGGTGAACCCGTGCTGGCTGGGTCTGATCCCTTTATTGCCATGCACGTGTCGTGTGATCTCCCTCAAGATCATCTGCTCCATAACTTTCCCTGATACCGAGGTCAAGCTTCCCCGAGTCTTCCTTACGGCCTTTCTTGAAGATGGGAGTCACATTGGCAAGCCTCCAATCTTGTGGGACCTCTCCAGATAACCAGGAATGCTGATAGATGGCAGAAAGTAGCTCGGCAATCACCTCTGCCAGCTCCCTCAGCACCCTTGGGTGGATCCCATCTGGCCCCATGGACTTGTGGCAGTTCAGATGGAGGAGCAGGTCTCTGACCGTCTCTGCTTGGATCACAGGGGGTGCATTATGCGCCCCGTCCTGGACTTCCAGGTCAGGGCAAGTACCCTGTGGACAACTGCTCTGTCTATTAAAGACAGATGTGAAGAAGGCATTGAGAACCTCAGCCCTTTCCTTACCCTCTGTGGTTACATTCCCTGCCACATCAAGTAAAGGAGAAATGTCCTCCTTAGTTCTTTTCTTGCTGTTAATATATCTGTAAAAGGATTTCCTGTTCTCCTTTACAGCAGTAGCCAGTCTAAGTTCGAAATGGGCTTTTGCATTTTTAACTTTCCGCCTGCAAATCATGGCAAGTTCTCTGTAGTCACCCCAAGTAGCCTGTCCCATCTTCCAGAGGACATAGACTCTCTTTTTCTCTCGGAGTCTCAACAAAAGTTCCCGGTTCATCCACACCGGTCTTTTTCTCCTCCAGCTCGACTTATGGGACTCCGGGACAGCCTGCTCCTGTGCCTTTAAGATTTCCATCTTGAGGAGCATCCAGGCTTCCTGGACCTCTTTACCCCTCAGGAGCGAGTCCCAAGGGACCCTTGCAACAAGCACCCTGAACAGGTCAAAGTCTGCCCTCTGGAAGTCCAAGGTAGCAGTTTTGCTAGTCACCCTCTTGACATCACCAAGAATAGCAAACTCCACAATTTCATGGTCACTCTGGCCAAGACAATCCTCAACCTTCACATCTCCTACTAGTCCTTTCCTGGTAGTGAAGAGCAGGTCTAGCAAGTCACCTCCCCTGGTAGGATCTTGCACCAGCTGTGTCAGGAAGTTATCTTCCACACACTCTAGAAATCTAATGGATTTCTTCCTCTGCGCAGTATTATATTTCCAGCATATATCAGGGAAGTTGAAGTCCCCCATGAGAACGAGTGCTGGCCATCATGCAACATCTACTAGTTGCTTGTACAACACCTCATCTATCTCTTCATCCTGACTAGGTGGTCTATAACAGACCCCCACCATGATGTCACCCCTAAAGACCATCCCCCTGATCCTTATTCATAGACACACTACTTTATCATTTCCAAGCTCAAGCTCTTCAACATCAGAACACTCTTTGATATAGAGAGCTATGCCACCACCCTATTTTCCCTGTCTATCCCTTCTGAAGATCTTGTAGCCATCAATCCCAGTACTCCAGTCGTGGGAGGGGTCCCACCATGTTTCTGTAATAGCCACAAGGTCATAGTTAGCCTGCCTCACAATGGCTTCAAGCTCTTGTTTGTTGCCCATGCTGTGTGCATTGGTGTACATGCACTTCAGCTGAGACATCTGCCTCACCCCTTTCTCCAGCACAGCCCCCTTAGGCTCTTTACTGGTGAGCCCTGTTTTATCCCCTTCCCCCATCACAGCTGGTTTAAAGCTCTCTCGGTGAGTCCAGCTAGCTCCTGTGCTAGGATTCATTTCCCCCTTTGAGACAGGTGCATTCTATCAACAGATAACAGGCCAGGAGCCGAGTAAACTGCTCCATGGACAAAAAACCATGGGGCTTCTTCAGCATGGTTCATCATAACAAACTTTTATAACATCACTTTTATATTATATCAAAATATAACCAAGATATTAGTCCAAGTTGTAATTTCCATCACTGTATCATTACAACTGAAACACAAGGATAACAGTGAATTGTGCTCAGATATATGCCTGTATGAGAAACAGTCTTTTTTTGTGGGAGCTAATTTTGTGATTTCATCCTATTCCAGAACTAAATCCTAACACAGAATGAGAATTTCCAGTGATTCCAAATTTTAAAAGACCTGCATTTCAGATTACTTGTATGGTATTCAGTATTAAAATTTTGAACTGTTTGTTTTACAGCAAGCAAGATGCCTTGCATGTTAAGTGTCACATTTAGTGCAACTATCGTGAGGACCCATCAGAAGAAAAACTGCCAGCAACAAGGGGGAAGAACAGATTTTGGGATACTTAGGGTGCTAGTAGTAAGGTCCTCTGGTGTTCTGCAGAAAAATAAAGTGGAAGTGAGGCTGGGCAACATGAGAGCTACAGAGATTCTGTTCACTATAGCATAGAAAAATCTGTGTGTCCAAAGATCAATTAGCGTTTAAGCTGGACAGCAACAAAAAGGACAACAAAAATCTTCTATGTGTAAAGATGTTAACAGCAAATGGAGCACCAGAGATAGCATTGGTCTCTTTATGATGTTCACAAATAGAGACCTGGAAAAAACTGCATCATTTAATGCCTTCTTTTCCTCTGTCTTTAACACCAATGACTGGCCATGGGACACTGCAGCACTGAGTGGGAGGACTATGACCATAGAAATGATGAAATGAGTCAGAGAAGGGTCATGGAACAGGTTCTCCTGGGCTGTGGTCATGACTGCCAGAGTTCAGGAAACATTTGGACAGCACTCTCAGACAGCGTTCGGATTTTGGGTGGTCCTGTGTAGTGCTAGAAGTTGGACTTTGAACCTTGTGGATCCCTTCCAACTTGGGATATTCTATGATTATACACTTTAAAGAGGAAAAACAAATGAATTCTACTCAAGAAGAGACACTGCTCCAAAAAGGCTTTTCAACTACACTTCTTGTGTTTTCTCCTGCTAGCCAAGATCAGCTTTGCTGAAAATCCACACTCAAAAGACTAACTTGGCATATTAGTAGGCAGGAGTTTTCCTAGTGACAGAATCATCTTAAATACTGAAATCTTCAGTTCTGGCTCTGAAGTTCTTTTACTTACTTTTCACCACAGGAATATTCCCAGTGACAGATGGAAGTATTTATATTATGAGATCTGTTCTCCCAATAGCTCCTAAATTGTACTTGGCACCAGGAAGCTAGTAATTCTTTGATTATAAATTCTTTACCTACTATTTTTTATAAGTTCTACCTTAAACTTGTACAACTGAAGAAAATGTGAAATGAGCATTTTATGTCTTTGACATTAACCTGTGCTTAGCACCTCTTCTGCCCTCTCAACAGAGAGCAAGGAGTTCCAGTTGTATAGAGTGCAACCTAACACTTATGCATGCATGAGTTTTCCAAAGAAACTGAAACGATAGTTTGTGAGATGGGAAAGAATTTCAAATCCCAACACTAACTATAGCTAAACATTTTTTTAAATTGATTTCATTTTGAACATGCATGAGAAAAAGGAGAAAATGCAGTTGCACAGTGCACCAACCTCTTTGAAAACTCAGGTACTGTAACACTACATGCAGGTTAATCTCTGAACTGCAATAGCTATTTAATAAGAAAGGGTCTTCTTCATGACAGTGGCCTTGGAGATGGAGACCAACAGATGTATCACAACATATTTAGTGGATGCTATAATCAGGCTCCATATATCATGGTATAGAAAGAAATTCTACCATGTTCAATAAATATGCTTCAGCTAATTTGTTAAAAATATGAGACAAATATATTTCATATTACAATATATTAAACATTCCATGTAATGAATAATATCTGACAAGTAAGACTGAGAATAGTTTGTGACTAATCAAATTCAAAGTATATTTTTGCTTGAAATTTACAGACGACAGTAAGATTAGTTTACTTGTCTTAAAAATGGGAATAACAATTCTTCCCTAAAAAACTATTTATTACTTCACATAGATAGAGTACAGTCCTGTTCTAAGAGGAAAATATCCCAATTAGATTGTTCATAGCTTTGTGTAAAAAGAAGATAAATTTGTTCAGATATATTGCCAGATATATATTTTTGTTACCTGGTACTGATCGTTAACACTTCTCTTCCACAGTTCAGTACTAAATATAAAGAAAGTAAAATTTTTTTTTTCAGTATCTCCCTTCTCCTCTTTCTTCTACACACACAAACATACAAAGACACAGAAGGCTTAAAAAAAACATGCCGTAGACAATGCAAACGCTTTGCTGAAGAAAAATAAATTCTCATACCGTCTCCTTTGCTGTTTAATATCAATTGGCTTGTTAATAGCATAAGGTGATCCATGAATGTAAGCACTCCGGAATCTAGCCACTTTCTTCAGAGTCAGGTGCTCACACTTGGATGGTAAACTCATTTTATCCCAATGGAAACAACATATGACTAATAGCCAAAAAGATGCATTCCTGGGAAAACTGGAAAGAGGATGTATTCGGCTTGAAAGAAAAAGCTCCTCTTTTCAGCTGCTGCAGCCACTCTTGTGGATGCAGGAAGTTGGCTGTTTATTTCCATCCCGTCACACTCCAACCAAATTACTGATTAAGCAGATAAAGCAGAAAGTCTCTCAGAACTGTTTTCCTCCACCTTAAGGAACTAATCTTTTCTCTTTTTTGTCTTGTGTGCATATGAATATAAAACATAAGCACACCTCAATCAGTTAAGGCTAATGTCTAAAACAGTGACAGACCAAGTTTAGGAGACTTACTTTTACGTGTATCAAAAAATCTCTGTGGGAGGAGAAAGATCTCTCCGCTGTTACATTTGAAAAGGGCAAACAACTTTTCAGATTCATAGTTTGAACTCAGATTGAATTTGCTACACAAATTGTTTCAGGACTTTGACCATGTAAAGAGATGATCATATATGTTCCAGTGAATAGGAACTTTGATATTATGTGATATGATTCTTCCTGCACAATAGCACATTCTTTGCTAATGAAAAGTAAAAAAACAAGACATATAACCTAAAATAAATAAATAAATAAATAAATAAATAGATCAGTCTTCAATAAACTTCAATAAATTGCTTGTCCATATTATAAAAGTTGCTTTTGGTTCTTCTCCATTCAAATCCTCAAAATAACTTGCACAGTTGCCTTTATTTATAAAAAGGTATCTTCTCATCCTCCACAATTTTAGACTCTAGTCTATGTGGACACCACTACAAAAAAAAGAGTAGTGGTGCTTCAGTAGTACCTTATAAATCACATTACATCAAATTATAAAATGTATTTAGTTGAGAATTTGAGCAATACAAAAGAGATTTCATTCAGTACAGAAAAAGTCCTACCTTGGAGAACTTGAAAAACTGTGGGGGGTTTGTATATATGTAATTCACACCTCAATCTACCTGGCTAATATTAATCCTCTTGAATTGCTGGAATTAAATCAAATGAGGCTGCAAAGGTAGAACCCCATCAGGAAACAAAACAAAAAGAAAGATAAAGCTCCTTGAGAAAAAATTGGAGAGGCAAGCTCCCAAAAATGGAGTACTCTACCTCATCCTAGTAAGAACAAAAGAATTTACCTTCCCCAGGCTGCAGAATGTAAGAAAAGGAAAGAAGATTCAGGTGCTATAGACGTATCCAAGATGTACCAGCACAAATAGACACAGAGATACCTACAGAAAGGTGGCAAAGGAGGCTGCATATCCTTGATACTGCTAAAACTAACTTTGTGGGGGGAGGAGAGGGGGGAGCTTACATTATTTGACAAAAAAAAGTTCAGATGCTGAAAACGGACTATATGGTTGTTTATATTTCATTCTATGTGCTTTACTGAAGAGATGAAAAAGAAGGTGTGTTTTTGTTTTTGTTTTTAGAAGACTGATCTGGAAGTGAACTCAGCTAATTCTCAGCTTAATCAAAAGAGATGAAATGAAAAAGAAAACAAAGTGACTGATCTTGCAGTGCTGCAATAGGAGGGACTGGGGCCCAAGGAGGCAACCACAGCACAGCTGCAGTATGTGCTGTCACCCCACTGCCTTGCTTAGCACTGAAGTTATTTGTCTAGTACCTGTGGCAGGCACCAACACCAGGCAAAAGGCTGACTGACGGTCAACTCTCCTTTACCCTTTCCTTCTCCCTAATACAAACTGCCACTGTAGCAGCCCTTTTTAGGTTGTTCTTCCTTCCACTGATGTCCTGATTAAACAAAACTAAAGACAGCTTTAAAGCAATATTTCTATAAACAGAACAGATTTTTCCATGTTAATGAGGTTGAATAAGCTCTTTCCATTTGATAATGGATGCATCTACAGAACTGGAAATATTTGTTCTAGATATAAAAATTGACTTAATTGATGAGTGTTCAAACACATAGCTCTGTTACTGACAAGATTAATCTCTGAGGAACAGTTCGAAATGTTCACAGCAGGACTTCAGGAGCCCAGTTGCATGGGTATACATCCACTGAGATTCTGATGCCCGTGCCCCAGCCAGTGCATTTACGGGGCAGCCCTCAGCAGCGCTCAGCTGGAAGAACTGAGAGGCTCTGGGCTCCCTCCCAGAAATCTTCCCTTCTCAAGGCCCTGATCATTTATAGGGAAATGTATGAGAAATGACCTCTCATCACATGATCACGTGTCAGATAGAATATCCTCCCAGCTGTAAAGGACTTCTACAATTCCAAAGAGTCAATTAGGTATAATTATCTCTACCTTTTCGGGGGTAAATTTTAAGTATGGAACTATTCTAATTTTGAAATCTCACTTGCATCCATCAATGAAACGTTCCAGCTACCTGACATCTTTTTTTCCTAATTGGATTACAAATCTTTTTTAAAAACTATGCATCAAACATGTATTTAACTGTAACATCTATGTAAAATGTGCAGCCAGAAAAAGTAAACTTTTTTTTTTTTTACATAATGGCTCAATAATGCGTGTGCAGGTAAATAGACTATAATCAAACCACAACGAAGTATAGAAATTTCAGTGGAAGAGTACTGAATCAGGGTACATCAAATATATTCTGAGATTGGGTTGAATTTTCTGTAATTCTGGCATTCATCTGAGTTTTTTATTTGCCGAAGAATTTTGATTTTTTTTAAATTTTATTGTAATTTGCCACCCAGAAAAATTTAGACATCTTGGCAAAAGTGAAAATCTAATTGAAGCTTGTTTTCATTACATACGAACGATTCAAGTGCTACTTAAACATCTTGCAATTTACTTGTCATATTGGTTGGTTTTAAACACAGATATAACATGTTCTTGATGTATATGTAGTCATATCAACTACTAACCAGAACCTTTGCTTATGACACGTGATTTATTTTTTCCATAAATATCCTGAAGTGATGTCAGATGATGTTAAAATTGTTTGTCAGGAAAACTTTTCTAGTGAAAATATGATCTGTATATAGTTCTTTTTCACATTTATTTTTGAATAAAGATATTGTTGTTGTTGTTCTAAAGATAGATGTATTTAAGTAAATCCTCAAAGTCTTACTTTCTCTGAGTGCTGTATATTGTCAACTATTTACCTTATAAGCAAAAAACTCCAGGAGCATAAAGGCTATCTGAATTCTTTTTTCCTTGATTTGTGAGAATTTAAGTGACTTTCCTGTCATCTAGAATCCAAATTTCTTCAAAAATGTACTGGTGTTCTACATATAAAGGTTATTGTAGGAACTGCTCCAAAATTTACTCATTGATTTTTATTAAGTGCTGAATGTATCCTGACAGTGATCTGAGTAAGTATGCATACAGAAACATGCATATATTCTCCTCGGGCAAAACAAACAAATAAAATCCCCAAAATAAAGGTTGTACAATGAAGTTTTGAATAAGAACAACTTTTTAACCACATATACTACTGGACTGTTTGCACAGACATATCAGACAATCTCTGTTACACCGGGATCAGAAAAATGTGGCGCACAGAATCATAGAGTCATAGAAACCTAAGAGTTGGAAGGGATGTTTAAAGGTCATCTAGTCCAAATTCCCTGCAATGAACATGAACATCCAGAGCTAGAATCTACATCATAGCTAGAATCCACATCCACGTATCAAATAGAAATGTTGGAGAAGTCTCCAGGTCCAACAGAGTGTGACAAACTAATGGCACATAAGTGGCTTGACTTTGTTCTGTTTTGTCTTACTCTGTCCTTAATTTTGCCTTACAAAGACATATCTGTTATTAACATAAGCTCAATTACCTCTTTAAACTCCGTCAATAAATACTTAAGCTAATGAAACCCTCAACTTCCTACTGCTGCCTTTAAGGACCCTCTTTTATATTAAAGCTTCTAATGAGTCTTTCCCCCTTTATATCATAAAGTACTGCAGAGCGACATGTCATAACCTTCTATTCTCTCTTTTAAAGTTCATAAGGACATTAGAATAGCCATATAGATCAGCATCCAATTCCTAACACTCGTAGACCTAAAACCTTACCACTTATGTTGCATACTTTCTAATGATAAAACCAGAAAAGTCCTATAGGCTGAATTTCAATAACAATGTTACAAAATTTCACATTGTTCTGCCAAAAGAATGACTTAACGGCACAGAGTGGGTGACAAATGTAAGCAATTAAAAAATCAAGAGTTCTTATTAAATCCTGTCTCCAACTGTAGGTACTCAGTGTCACTGTATATAATGTTACTTGTGAAAAACATTAATGAAATACTGCTGCAGTTAGACACCAGAACGATACTGTTTATTCATCTCTTTAAATGAACACCTTCCTTGAATGTCAGCTGCTACAACTATAATTAGAATAGTAAGGTAGCACTACCAAAGTTTCTTTATTGAATAAGTAAAATAAAGATGTTTTAGAAATGTTAGACAGTGTTAATATGAATTATTTCTGTAGCAATTCTCTACCAATTTGGTAGTTCAGAATTAAATTTGTATATTCTGTGCAGATTAAAAAACAGCTAATTCTGAATCCATTTATCTTTTTATAGGTTATTACCTTCCATAGATTCATTTCTTATTTTACTGAAATCAAACGTATCATTTATTTGCACACTATTAATCAGGGCTAAAATTGACAATGTAGAAAAGAAATACTAGGCATTCCATTACTGGTTTCCACTGACATATTTTTCTGTGAGAAATTTTAACTTTATGAAGATTATAATTTCTACTTAATTTTCCACTTCTATTTGTTGTTTTATTAATAACTCCAGAAATTAACAAAAGTTAAAAAAAACAAAAACAAAAGACCAATAAACCAAACAATTATACTGTCCTCTTTAACATCACTATTATCAAAACTTTGTGATTACCATATGAATACTGCAAAGGGTAGACCTCCCTTCTCTGTGTAAGCTGACATATTTTATAACATTTGAAAATATGTAATATTGGTCAAGTACTATTTATCATTTCTTCCTGACTTGATTTAAATAGCCTGTCTTAAGACCTTCCTTTAACAATATATTTTTTAAAAAGTAAAATGAAAAGAAAATATAAAAATTGTCCACTTGGTTCTCAAGCTCCACTCAAATCACCCCGTACAGAAACGTTAAGAAAACATGTCTTCAGTTTAATCTACTTTCTAGGAATAAAGATAGGGTGATATCCTTTCCTGAAGGCAAAGGAGACTTTGCCTATACTGTGTAGGAAAAAGGGAGGAACTTTTATTCTAAAAGAAGAGTGATACAGAATAACTATGATGCATATCTTGATGCGGGTACTAGCAAGATCAATTCTTTGCTGTGAGGAATTTAAAGAGTATTTTGCTTACAACAGAGTTTAATATAATCTACTACTCTTAAGGATATCTTTAAAAATAAGATCTTAAATACCTTTTCCTTATGTTTTTATTAGGATCATTCTATAGATGCATTGTCACAAAAACTGGATTCACCTTCTCATCACCTTAAATTAGAAGTCAATTCAAAATTGTTCAATGTATGACTTTAACACGCTTTTTTAAAGACTATCAATAAAGGCTATCTACTCTGAGAAGCTTATATTAATTAAGAATGTACAAATTCCACTTTGCAGTGCTGAAGCTAATTAGGATCTTAAAAGTAAAAAGACCTGTAAATGATTGTTGCCAACATTTAAAATTTTCCATGGCTGGAAGTTAAAACTCTCAGTGGTCATCAGACGATATGATGCCATTTCAGATATAACTGAAGCAGGTAAAAATCCTGAAGGGAATTTTAGAAAAATTATACTTCAGTACTGCAAGCTTTGAGATAGAAACTGGCAATTTTTTCCTGGAGGTGAATTTGGGTGAACTGTAAAGGTCAGCATCCCTTTTGTTTTCTGTAAGTGTCAGTGTAGATCCCATTATAGAAAACTGACAGATTGTATCCCCTCTAGATGTTGAAAATGAGAACTGCCAGCATAATCAGTCATACTGTAATTGCACTTAGACTAGTCATATGATACTTTTAACTCTGTATGTTTGACACTGCTGAACATTATATTGCTTCTCTGTAGATTTTGAGAACCACTGAATTGATGAGTTGACAGTCTTGCTTGAATGTGGATGAAGCAAGTCTTCATATTTGATGGGAGGAATATTCAAAGATAGACTCTGTTGCCAAAGCAAGATAGGCCTCAAGATGATCATGGAGAATTTGGAAATCACTTAGAAACTTATTTAAGTTGATGTTACAAGAACTGAGTACAGAAGACCTGGCCTCGTCCAAATATAGTTTCAGAATCTGGGCAACTCAATGGGGGTAATTCCAACCCAGGAGTTCAGATGTACTCTCATACCCATTAATTCAGATGTGACACACAGCACATAGTAACCATCAAATACTACCAACTTACTGAAGTAAAATTATTAATCAAAAACCCTGACATTCCAAATAGGTATCCAATCTTTACTTCAAGTTATGTAGGTATGGATGGATATTCCACACTTTTCTTCAGTGTTAATAAACTTGAGTTTATTACTAACAAGTTTGTACAATGCCAGACTGTATCTATTTTATACGAAAGATTTGCTTCTAATAGCGAAGATCAACCTTCTAGACTAAGGAAGTTAAAGATTTTATGGTGGCCATGGAATCAGAAACTCTTTCAGTTTATCAAACTTCAGTTTATATTGCCTGGACAAGGTTCATTGAATACAGTTATAAGTATCTATGCAAGTCCTCATAAGTATTACACAAATGTTAACTCAATAAGTAACTAACAACAAAAAAATAAATGAAACTTGTCAAGGTGAAGAGGAAGATCACATTGTAATGGCCAGTTATTCTGCTTTAGAATGCACAAAGATAATCGAGACTACTGTGTTGTTATCTTAAAGCAATCTACAGCATTCAGGTTTGTACTGTATGGTTGTCTTGTACATCTGTTATTTTACATATGCATAATAATTACACATAGTGTATGTACACACACACTCACACAGAAATTTTCTGATGAAAATCCTTACAACTAAAAAAGCCAGCCATGGCTTACACCTAGCAAAATAGTTCCATCTTAGTGCCAAATTCTTGAAACAAAAAAAGTTAGGATGGAGAAGCAGCAAGGGATAAATTTCATAGGACAGTACCATGACAAAATGTAGTACTGTACAACTACATTAAAAAAAATCTAAAAATATGATTTTTCACTTTTTAGAAGAATGAAACTTTGGGAGACACAGAAAAAAATTTCTTCTTTGGAAGACTCTACTATAACAACTGGTACTGCCTTGAATATCATATTCAAGATTAACACTATATAGTCTGTTTAAGAATAAATATCTAAATCAGGAATTAATTAAAGACCAAATAGTTACTGCTGTTGCCACATTCTGCCACTCAGTGGTCCAGAAACAAACATTTCACAGAAGCATCCATCAAAACAACAATATCAATGTTTAGGAAAATAGTCCAGCTACTCTACAGTAATAAACAAGTTACCCAAGGTAGGTTTGTCTTTCTCTTCCTTAAAAAGAACTTTACTAAGAATTATATTTCTTCACTTTGCTAGCTTTGTACTTCACCAGTATGGGGAGCATAGAGCATATCATATGCCCTAATAGTCAGAAGATGAGGAAGATGAAAGAAGATGAGGAATAGAGTCAAGCTAAAAAAAAGAGGACACAAAGGATGAGAAGCAGAACAGATGGCACGAGTAAGGAAGTCCATGGTTATTCAGAAAGCCAAAAGTTTCCTGCATATGCTGCTGACAGTGTCTAGACTGGTATTCTGGACTGAACATGTTTGCTCCAGGTTCCAGATGTAACACCATCCAATCTGGGGAAGAGACAGGAAGCAGAGTACACTTCTGAACTCATTTGGGAATATTTTCATGAATGGCATCCAGCAACATCAAAGATTTGATACAGGCAGCGGAGAACACATGAACAGACAGATATTTGTGGTAAAGAAAGAAAACACAGTCCTCTTATCACTTATTTCATAGACACAGAATAATCTTTGAAAGGATTGCTACCTTTAAACCAGTCACAAAAACAATATTAAATAGAAAAGCCGTCTTTTGTAATTTCACTCTAGATTTGCAAGCAAATCACAACATCTAAGTCAGTTAACCTGCTTTAATTCCTGTAACAGTCTGTTTGACTCTGTTTCCCATAACATCCTTGTAGGTAAGCTTAGGAAGCTTGGGATTAGATGAGAGGACAGTGAGGTGGACTGAGAAGTAGCTGACTGGTAGACCTATGTGGGCTGTGATCAGCAGCACAGTTTCTCATTGGAGGCCTACAGCCAGCAGTGTTCTCCAGGGCTCATTGCGTCCGGTCTTTATTAACATCTTAATTAGTGACCCAGACATAGAGTGCACCCTTGACAACTTTGATTGATGGTACAAAGCTGCAAGGAGTGGTTGATATATCAGAAGACTGTGTAGCCATTCAATGAGACCTGGATAGACTGGAGAGTTGAATGGAGAGAAACCCCATGAAGCTCAACAAGAGCACGTACAGAGTCCTACACCTGGAGAGTAATAACTGCATGCACTGGTACAGGTTATGCTATGACCCGCTGGATATGAGCTCCATGAAGAAGGACCCAGGTGACCTGGTGTATGGGAACTGTTGAATCACGGCCTGAACCACTGATTGTTCACCTGAGGTGAGCACCGAGTCAGTCACAGGGGCACAGGTGAAGGTGATATATCTGTGTGAGTGGAAGGGATGGAGCCTGGCTCCACCTCTCCCAAACCCCATTTAAGGGCTGATCACCACCAGGGAAGGATCTCTTGTTGGAGATCTCTCCCATGGGGAGTCCACAGCAAGCCTCTATCATCATAAAGATAAGTCACTCTCTTTCTAGTTGTCTGTATACCATCTACATAAGCCTACTGAAAATATTCCATCTTCCATACTATTTTCATTGAGTACCATTCTTGAGGGTTATTTGCCCTACACCTGGTGAACAACAGGTTGGCCATGAGTCAGTAGTGTGCCCTTGTGGCCAAGAAGGCCAATTACAGTATCCTGGGGTGCATTAAAAAAGAGCGTGGCCAGCAGGTTGAGGGAAGTGATCCACCCCATATACTCTGTCCTGGGGAGGCCACATTTGGAATACAGTGATAGTTCTATTCTCCTCGGTTCAAGACAGAAAGAAAACTTCTAGAGAGAATCCAGTGGAGAGCCTCAAAGATGATGAAAGGCCTAGAGCATCTCCCATATGAAGAAAGGCTGAGAGATCCAGAGCCATTCAGCCTAAAGAACAGAAGACTGAGGAGAGATCTAAAGGGTGGGTGTCAAGTGGATGAGGCTAGGAGTTTAAATATGGGGGAAATGGTTGTTAGTTGTTTTGTTTTGTGTTTCTTCTTGTTTTCCCTTTGTTAATACTCTCCCCTTAGATGCAATGCCTTATTTCAAAGAAAAATACTGTGGGACAATATGTTTATTAATGTATCAAAATATTTAAATGACTATAGTGGTTACTAAAATGTTTTTTTTTTCCTTTTTTCTTGAAATACAGGGCAAAAACATATTCTTAAATCACTGAGCAAGATAGTTTCTATTCAGTAGCAAAGTGAAAGATGAATTAGAAAATATAATAACAGTAGCTATTTTAAATGAACTTTTAAGCTACTTCAGATGATCACTTAATGAGCTTTGCCATTTCTCTATTAGAGCCAAAAACACCATATTGCCCTCTGCAGGTTCATTTAGTACAGTACTCTGTAGAAAACAATTCATTTTGTTTGCATGGGGTTTCTTATTTCTGATGTATATACAAATTATAATACTTATTACACAAAAAACTTTACGTTATGCCTTCGTTATAACATTATCCATTAGTAGCCCTCCTAATATTCTCAAAATAATTTGACAAGATGTCAAGATAAAGTAATATATAAATAAAAAAGTAAACTGTCATAGGAACAATAATACAAGAAATTTGAAAACAAAGAGAATATTTCTGTGCTATATTTGCTCTTACTGTTGTTCTTTCATATTTCCTTAATCATTTTACTGATTTATGGAATCACTTAAATACATGAATAAATTTAAATGTATTACAGACAAAAAGAAGCTTGCATTAAAAATCACAGAAGCATAAAATCCTTAGAATTGGAAGGGAGATCTGAAGGTCATCTAGTCCAACTCCCCTACAATGAACAGAGACATACACAGCTAGATCAGATTGCCCAGGGTCTTATGCAGCGCCGCCTTGAAAGTCTTTAGGGATAGGGCCTCAACCACATTGCTGGGCAGTGTGTCCCACTGAAAAATATTTCTTATATTTTTATATATATATATATTTCTTATATTCTTATAAAGAAAAATATTTCTTATATATTCTTATATATAAGAAATCTATATATTTCTTATATATAGATTTCTTATATCTAATCTAATTCTAATTAGCTCCCCTGTAGATGCTGAAAGGCTGCTATCAGGTCACCTCACAGCCTTCTCTTCTCCAGGCTGAACAGCCCCAGCTGTTCTCTCATTCTGTCCTCATAGGAGAGGCATTCCATTCCATGGATCATTTTTGTGGCCCTTTTCTGGATGCACTGCAACATGTCTCCTGTTCTGTCTCTCCTGTACTAAGGACTCCACATCTGGACACAGTACTCCAGATGAGGTCTCACCAGTGCAGAGCAGATGGGCAGGATCACCTCATTCAAGCTGCTGGCCACATTTCTTTTGAAACAGCCCAGGATATTGTTGGCTTTCTGTTCTGCAAAGGTACATTGCTGGCTTATGTCCAGCTTGCCATCTATCAATACATTCAGGTCTTTTTCAGCAGGGCTGTGCTCAATCCTTTCATCTCTCAGTTTGTATTGGTAATGGGTGCCGCCTTGAGCCATATGCAAGATCTTGCACTTGGATTTGTTGAACCTCATGAGGTTCCCTGGGGCCCACTGCTTAAGCCTGTCTTGCTCCCTCAGAATGGCATCTCGTCTCTCTGGGATGTTGACTGCTCACCACAGTTTGGTGTCATCAGCAAACTTGCTGGGAGTGCATTTGGCCTGACTTTTGATGTCGCTGATGAAGCTATTAAAGAGTATCAGCCCCAGCACTGACCCCTTGGGGGAAAAAAGATATCACCAATATCCATCCAGACATTGTGCCATTGACCAACACTCTATGGACTTGATCCTGCTGCCAGATCTTTGTCCTTCGAACAGTCCACCCATCAAATCCATATCTGATTTCCCATATCCAATTTGGAGAGAAGGATGTTGTGGGGTACCATGTAAAAGGCCTTACTGAAGTTGAGATAGATGACATGACTCTTCCCTTGTCCATTGATGCAATGACACCATCATAGAAGGCTACTAGGTTGGTCAAGCAGGATTTGCCCTTGGTGAAGTCACGCGATCCCCTCCCTACCCTTCATGTTCCTTAGCATTGCTTCCAGGAGGATCTGTTCTACAATGGATCTGTTCTACGATCTTCGCTGGCACAGAGGAGAGACTGTTAAGTCAATAGTTCCAGGGGTCATCCTTTTGAAGAAGGATCCATACTCTTTTAAAGAATGATGTTACCTTCTTTCCAGTCACCAGGGACTTCACCTGATTGCCACTACTTTTCAAACATCATAGAGAGTGGTTTGGGAACCAAATCAGCCAATTCCCTTAGGATTAGGGTGCAGACATTATGATCGATTTTCAGAAAAACATAGTTACTTACAGGAATATTCTGTATTTGGAGTTCCTAAGTTATTGATAAGCAGTTCTTTAGAATGAGTGTATCAGCTGAATGTTATCCTGTTATTTTATTTTTAGGTAAGACAGTACTTCTTACCTATCCTTCCCATAGCTTCAAGAAAATACTGAGTAGTCTCTTTTTTAGCCTTCTAATCTTCCTTCAGACAAAATCTTTTCTATACAACTATTTTAATTTCCATTTTTTCCAATTTCTGCTTAGCTCAGAAGTATTTTATTTATTATTTTTATCATTGCTTTAGATACATTTATGTCCCTGTGCCTCTATATACCAATGCATGCAAGCACACAGAAATTTAATGTAGGTAGAGTGCAGTACGGCCAGGATTTATCCAGGATTAATGACTATAGATTCAATTACGTTCTATAGCAATTTTAGAGGCTACTAAGTCAAAGATCTTGGGTACTGCAAAAATACTTGTATATACAAGTACCTCAGCAAATACCACTCTTAGAGGATCCACAGTTTGACACAGGTAGTGGAAAGTACAGATAGATGGAAGAGAGATATCACTGCCAACATGGTAGCCTTCACTATCACATCCAGAATCTCAGAATCACAGAATTGCAGGGGTTGGAAGGGACCTTAAGAAGTCATCGAGTACAACACCCCTGCTAAAGCAGGTACCCTACAATAGATTGCACAGATAGGCGTCCAGCTGGGTCTTGGTTTTCTCCATAGAAGAAAACTCCACAACCTCTCTGAGCAACTCATTCCAGTGCTCTGGTAATTTTGCATCTGGCAAAATCTGGCCTTTTATCATCACTGTGGCCAGAACACCCACAGTTCTCTGTAACATCAAAGCTCCCATTTGCAGAGTCCTGAAATCACCTCAAAGGACCTCACCATATGATACCAACACCTCCTCAGTAACGCTTGGGAAACCATCTTTGTGCAGTTCTCATTCCTTCTGCAAAACCTTCATTTGTGTCATTTTCCTCCTTCATCTCTTATTTCTTTAGCCTTTGAGCTATCAGCAATCTGTTCTAGCCAACTAAAGGTGCACCCTGAATTCTTGTGACTAAGAGTGCAATGGAAACTATCATAAATGTCATAAAGAACTTAAACTGAGCACTCTACAGCTTCACTTTGGAGAAGCTCAGAAGACCATCTGTTTTATCTGAGGTTGTTTCATCTAATAGCTGTGTGAAAAACTGCAGAGAACCTAACCAGTTGCATTTTGCTCCCCCTCCCACTATTTACATTTATTCCTGTATTGTTTCTAATCAAGGAAGCAAGATCAAATTGTAATTAATAATGAGATCACCACTGCTTCCAGGTACTTTAAGTAACTATTTCTCTAGGAGGACAATTTTGTCCATCTTTGATGTCTCTGCTGTTAAGCAGAGATTTCTGCCATCATATCTCTCAGACAATGCTTAATTTAACCTCTGAGGTAACAGATTACCTTTACATTAATGACATGATTCTTGACCATGGGGATGAGTTGCTGTTGCCTGCTATCCACCTGCACAGTTGGCATGTGCAGGGTGTGTTTCATGACCACTTGTCATAATCAGTTTCTCTCCTCTCATCAACTCTATTAAAACTAGTCCCCTGCAATGGCTGTATTCCTCCAAAAGTAGACAACCAAATAAAATGAACAGAATTCTTACCAAGTGGCTTTCATTTTTTTTTTCTAATTTTTACCTCTTTTGCTGCACTTCAAGAAGGTGGAGAGGAATGGTACATTTTCTCTCAGTTTAATGAAGAAGTACAGAGGTTACTTACCTAGAAAACAGAAAATTATGAAATAAATTATTAGAACATGGAAATTCAAATTTCACAACTTATGACATTAGCACATGCAAGAATTAGAAGGTGTACTAAGAAAACAGGTATTATCACTTTAGGTATAAATGCTAAATTTCCCATGCCACTGATCATGAAACTCATGAGACTCATCACAAAAAAAATATACAAAAAAGATTTTTTTATTTCTCTGATATCCAAAACTATTTCCAAATTTTCTTAAGAGTGTTCTCTCTTACTGACATTGTTCATTAACATGTCAATTGGAAGACTTACTATTTGGCACATGACTATTTGGCACTATTTCCCAGCTTCTGTAAAACATATTTAATGATAATTATGAACTACAAAATCGAATGCTGCCTCATATCTTTGTGCAGTTCAGTTTAAAATTAGTTTTAGTTTAATATTATTGAATGTCAGCATATTCACTAATAGTGAAAACATACTTCAGTAAAATGTAAATTCTTAGACCACCATGGAATATGAAGTATTTCAACCATGACATATATTAATAGACTAAATTTCATAGACTAAATATTTAAGTATTGTAGGTATTTTAATGTTTAAAATTCCTTTGCTCTTCAATTCTATACAAAAGGTCTATTCCATAAACTGGAACAAAATATAAGATTATCATAATCACTATATATTGTGAATATATATATAGTGAATATTAGGAAGAACCTTGTAAGAGGAAACAAGATTGCTTGTTGGATCTACCAATGCACAGGATAGCATTTCTTGTGAGTAATTTACCAAGACCATGCTGACAATAAAGAAATAGTATTTTATTCTTGAAACATTGAAGAAGATATTTAGGTACTCGTTACATACATAAGGATGTTCCTGTTCTAAACACCCCCCACATGCAAAAAAAACATCAATTAAGACACATAAAAACAGTTGGTAAACTTGAAGCCACATAATAAATCCCTATTTTCCAGCACTGCTGAATATATATTACACTTTCAGCAGTAATACTATGAAGAATGCCTAATGGATGACTGAATTCTCATTCTAAGAGTGACAATAAAAAGCCTCAGGAGGAATACAAGGCTACACAAATGCATTCTGACATGTTAGAAGTCATTGTTACTGTATAACACTTCTCAGTGCTTTTGTATTCACCATTCTCCAGGCCAGCTTTTGATGAACTCTTTCTCAGCAAATAAATAAATAAATAAATAAACAACCACAAAATCGCATAATTTTTGAGCAATGTAACATCTTCCCAGGATTTGCTGCTTGTTTCCTCCAAGTATTTTGGTACTTAACTAGACACATCTCAAAGCACACACCAATCCCCAAGACGTTAAGAAATGGCAGACACAGAACTCAAGAATACCGGAGCAGAAAAATTACTTGGCAGCCTTCATTTTATTGGGCTGATGTGGATAGGATCTAATCTCTGTTTCTTAAATCCATCTTCCTACTCAAAGGAAAAAATCACTCTAAAAAACCTTGCTAAAATCCCATCCACCAGATAACTATCATGAATCACAGCATCTACTACTCAAATAAATAAACTTCTATACAAGAGATACATCAAAAGCTGAGAAGAAAGCAATTCAGTTTGTGTTGTAACTCATTTTTATAATAGCTTGACAATAGATTAATATGTACTTTGTATACTTCATATTGATATTTCACCATTTGTATTCATCCTGCAAAAGTGAGCGATGGGAACTGTATATGTATTCTTACAAATACCTTAGGTATCTACTATTAAAAATACAACAGGCTTTTCTATTCAAGTTTTGCCCAATTATTTAGAAATTGAAAATTAAGAGTAGAACTCTAACAAAATTATGATAAAAAGCCTTTTATAGACTTTACTAGAGCTGTTGCAACTTCAATTCTGGATGTCATTTTTAAGGAAAAAAAAAGAAAAAAGGTTGGAATGAAAATATTAAGTACAGTTTTTATCAGAAACAGACTAAAAAAGATCTTAACCAGATAAAGAAATGAGTTGTTTTTTAAAGACCTCAGTACATGGACACTATCAATATTTATGATCAGGAGAAGCTGACTACTGACATTTTCATGTTTTACATATGTAGAATAAATTATTCTTTCTAAAACAGGTTTTTAAGCACCTCTTTTGCTTTCATGATAGCTATTTTGTAGCCCTTAGGGGAAGCAAAAATAAGAAAACACCTGTGACAAATTCCATAAGGACTATTTTTATATTAAGGAAAAAGAAAATTCAGCAGTAAGCAAAAAATCTTCAAGATCTTTTTCTGTTTTAGCATATTTAGACAACATAGTAATACATGCACCACTATTGTCAAGCATAGCTCATTCTTCCAATTAAAGAACTTTAGATTTTTCCTCAAGCCCAGAGAATTATTATTAAGAGAAATATCCCTGTACACTGCCCTAAAACAGCATTATTTATCTCTTTCTGCCTTCATATATAATTTAGCTGCAAAACAATGTTCAGAAATATAAGTGGATCCCATACAGCATACAATCAGAATAGATTTTAGGATAAATAGTTTAGTTTTAATAATGTTCTCATTCATAACTTCTATTAAGTATAAAGCTGGAACATTTGTGATTTTAAATAGCCAAACTTCCAAAGTTTCCAAACTACTAGTTTCTGACAAGAAGTAGGTAGAACTATAGCTCATGGACATTCAGTCTTCCCATCACAGTAGCAACAATTCAGATACTCCTGGTTGTTGGTTAGTGTCACTTCTAGCTACCCCAATATCAGGAAGAAGCTGTAAATCCATGCTGTGTAACTTTATTAGGCAGAATCAAGCCCAAGTTAATATATTCTCTTTCTCCGTGGGTCTACCCACTTCTCAGTATGGTAGCTTGGCAATCATACTAGTATATCTCAGGCACTTTAAATCACGCATGGAGGAGACACATGGCTTTTCCGCTACTGCTAGCCAAGTGGTGAGAGTCCAGTGGAAGGCTGACTCTATGACTATTGAGGATGTGGAGCACAAACTACAGAGACTGAAAGGAACTGAGTTTGAAAAACATATAAAAAGGCAGGATAAGGGGAGAGAGATAATTATTGTATTCACTAATTGCAGGGAGGATGTAGGGAGGTACAGTAAGGCTCTTTTCAGATATTCATTGTGAATGGACAAAAAGCATTTTCAGAAAGTCTTCATAATGATAATGACTAAGATTGGGAACAAGCTGCTCAAAGCTGTTGGAGAATCTCCACTCTTGGAGATACTCAAAGGCAAAGGTCGTAGACACCTTGGTCAAACTGGTGTTAGTCCTCCTTTCAGCAGGGGACTAGACAGAACAGCTTCAAGAGAACCCTTGCAAGTTGAATAATTTTATCATCCTTGATTCCAACTCTATAGTTATAAGACTATAGTTTTCTAGAGGAAGAATAAAAATGAGAAAACCAGAGTATTGTTTATTCCTCTTACTTTGATGTGCCATCATGCACTGATTCATAAACGGTAGGCTTCACTTCACTCCCAAAACAGGACTAAATATTGTTTCTTGTGTTTAACAGCTTCCTTATTGCTATCACTTTTGTGTGCATACATGCAGGCCAGATGCTCTGTGAGCAATTGTCTCCAAACTAAGAAATTAACTTACAATTGCATACTCTAAACACATACATACTTTTAAACATATCCTGTGTCATTATAAATCATGTTATTAAACAGTGTTACAATTCAGTAAAGACAATAAACAATTTCTAAGTAGTAGAAAGCATTAGATATCACAACAAACATCTTCACAAAGTCCAAATTATGCACAACTTTAAAGGAAGTTCTAACTTTATAAATCAGTTTTCTTTAGATACAAGTCCACTATCCATTTGCAATGCTAGAAGCTTGGCATTGATGGATAGACTTCTGATGGTGTTGTGGCAGAGCTCCTAATTAAAGCCACAGCTGGAGGAAGAACTGTAAGGACAAGAAGAAATCTGGAGCAATTTCAATTTCCTCCCACTAAACACAGTCAATCGTCTGTCTTTTTTGTAGAAAACTCTAATGCCAAATGAAGAAGCATAATTTCCTTCTCACAAGATTACAGAATAAAAATACTTGCATAATGAATGTTTGAAATCTCTGATTGCTGTGTAGCACTGCTGCCACACAAAGAGCGAAAGTTCTCCTACTCCTTTCTTCTTTCTTATTTCTTTTCTAAGAGAAAGAGATCAAAGGTGCCTACTCTGTAAATAATGAGTCCCAAAGTCCAAAGGTATGCAACAGACCTTGCCTGTGCTCTAAGTCTGGGACAATACAGGACTGACAGCTATAGGAACTGACAATGCAGAAGATATTCACAGTCTAAAGTTTTATTTTCTCTTATCTCGAGAAAAAAAAATGCTAACTGCTCTCTCCCATGATATTCCCACCACCTAAAATTGTTTTATTTGCTCTTTCTTCCTCATCCACACTTTCTTTCACATATTTTTCTTTCCTTATTTTTGCTAAAATTCATTGCATTCATAGTTGTCCATGTGGGAATGATACTTAAACGTTTTGGACTTACAGATGCACACATTTAGCTAAAAACTTTTCGTATTGCTCAGCTGGTCATTTTCTCTACCCACTCAGATCACCTAGCAAGGTGACCCTTCTTTCTGAGAGAGCTTATTGTTTCCAGGAAGAATATGGAGAAAAAGAATATATGAGTGTCACTGAGCCCCTCAATACAAATACTTACTTCAGAGGTTATTGAAAGCAAGTAGCATGCTGAAAAATAAACAAAGATCTTGTACTTAAATTGACCAAGAAAGGAGAGATATCAGGCAGTTTTCCCATCAAGAGACATAACGAGACATAGACAGAACCACAGAATCACAGAATTGCCAACACTGGAAAAGATCATCCATTCCAACTGGCCACCTATCTCCAATATTTCCATAAAACCCTCAGTACAACATCTAAATGTTTCCTGAAATCCTCCAGGATCAGTGACTCCACAACCACCCTGGGCAGCCACTTCCAGTGCATGTCCACTGTTTTGAAGAATTTTTTTTCCTAACAGCCAACCTGAATCTCCTCTGGTGCAATTTGAGGCCATTCCCTCTAGTCCTATCCTTAGCTATATGGAAGAAGAGGCCAACCCTCACCTCACCTCACCACAACTTCCCTTCAGGTCACAGTAGACAGCTATAAGATCTCCCCTCAGTTTCTTCTTCTCCAGACACAACAATCCCAGTTCCTTCACCCACTCTTCATAAGGTTTGTACTCCAGACACCTCACCAGTTTCATTGCCCTTCTCTGAACATGTTCCAAGGCTTCCATGTCTTGTGGTGAGAACACCAAAACTGAACACAGTGATCAAGATGCAACCTCACCTGTGTGGAGTACAGGGTGACAAATACTTCCCTGCTCCTGTTGGCAACACTTTTTCTGACATAAGCCAGGATGCCATTGTATTTGGCCACCTGAGCACACTGCTGACTCATGTTCAGCTAAGCACTGAACAATATCCCCAGGACAGTTTCCTCTACACAGTCTTCCAGCCACTCTGCCCCAAGCCTGCAGTGCTGCCTGGAATTGTTGTGGCCAAAATGCAGGATCCAGCACTTGGTCTTCTTGAACTTCATCCCATTGGCCTCACCCCAGGGATCCAGCCTGTCCAGATCCCTCTGAAGGGCTTTCCTACCCCAATGTAGAACAACACTTCCTGCCAACTTGATGCCATTTGCAAACTCACTGAGGGGGCATTTATCCCTCAGCATAGAGATTATGGGATATTGAACAGGACATGCCACAATACTGACACCTGGGTAACACCTCTCATGACCGGACACCAGCTGGATTTAATTCCATTCACCACCACTTTCTGGGTCCAACCATCCATCCAATTATTTACCCAACAAAGAGTGTACATGTCCAAGACACAGGCTGCCAGCTTCTCCGGGAGAATACTGTGTGAGACAGTGTCAAATATTTTGCTAAAGACTAGGTAGACTATGTCAAAAGCCTCTCCCTCATCTACCAGATGGGTCACTCAATCATAGAAGGAGATCAGGTTGGTTGAGCAGGACTTGCCTTTCATGAACCCATGCTGGCTAGGCCTGATTCCTTGGTTGTCCCAAACATGCTCTGTGATCACCCTCATGATGATGTGCTCCATAACCTTTTCTGGCACCAAAGTCAGGCTGACAGGCCTGTAGCTCCCTGGATCCTCCTTACAATCCTTCTTGCAGATGGGAGTCACATTGGCAAACCTTCAGTCCTCTGGGACCTCTCTGGTTTACCAGGAGCACTGATAGATGATAGAATGTGGCTTGGCTATCAGCTCCACCAGCCCCCTTTGCACCTGGATCTCATCTAGATTCACATACTTCAGGCAGTCCAAATGGAGCAGTAGGTCTCTAACTTCCAGCTGAATCATGGAGGGTTTATTCTGTCCCCCATCCCAAACTTCCAGATCAGTGGGTAAAGTACGCCTAGGATAACTTGTCTGACTTTTAAAGACAGATGTACAGAACACATTGAGAACCTCAGCCTTTTTGTCATCCTCAGTGATCACGTTCTCCACTACATCCTGTAAAGAATGGTTCAAGAGTTCAAGCTGGACTTCTGTATTTCTAATTTTTTTCTGCATATTCTAAAAACTTATTTGTTCTCTCTTCAAGTTTCCTGACCCTTCCTCCACAGTAAGAAAATTATGCTTTTTTTCTGAAGCTTCGGGAAAAGCTTCTTGTTCATCCACACTGGTGTTGTTCCCTGTTGGCTCATCTTGAAGCACAGAGGGATAGCCTAAGATTTCTTTCTTGAGGAGCAATCAGACTTCCTGGAGGTTCTGGCCCTCTCTTCAGAGTAGTAAAGCCTAGAGGAGAAAGAAGTTTCTGCCCTTATGTGCAGCAGCAGTTTGCTTTGCTGGCAATGCATCTCCAACAGGAACCATATTACCATGCAGAGTGACCAAGACCTTCAATTCTGGATGCATCTGTCTATACTACTTCCTGAAACAGCTCCGCTTTCAGAGAGATCAGGGCTCTGAGTATCACAAAACTGCTTCCTATGATTTCCAGGTAAGATAAAGTAGAGATGAGTTCTTTCCACTCCTGAATATATCACATCTACAGGTATGTTTCTGATCCCTACCTACAAGAACACCTTAATATGCTCCCATTTGAGCTTTATGTAAGTTTTTAAGTAAGATAATGTGGAACAAAGATGAAGATGTATTTATCAAAGTTTCTCAGAGATGCTATAGCACTAAATTGCCTTCTACCCACTGCTGATCTGTGTTCTTTGCCACTGCAGTTCCTTTTCTCATGGTCTCCCTAATGTTTAAAGGAATAGCTTGATAATTGTAATACCTTTAAAACTTTTTTTTTTTTAATATATATCTGAGAAAAAAATAGAGGTAGCTGACTGACTGATCTATTAGCTCTTAAGATTAACTAATACTTCATCCCAAACCATCTGAGTATTCAAGCAAAAAGATATGACCAGTATTACATTTCTGATCTACTTTGTAGTTGGAAAGGATTTTACTTCAAAGGAAAAAGAGTGAAGCACTGTATATTATGGATTTCAAGAGTTCCTATGACAATGAAAATGCTGCATTAGTGACAGAAGATGCAAAAAAAAAAAAAAAGGCTGATTACATGAGTAAAAGATGATGGAGATAATGCAAACTGCCTTACAATGAGTAAAGGCAAACAATATGCACAGAAACTTACAGCTGATCAAATAACGCTAAGTATTGTTTCCTTCCATGGAGACAATCTTTTCTTACTATGATTTATTAATTGATTATATTCTACATACTTCTACTCAGCAATATTTATAGAGAAGATCAGGAAATTTAGTATGAGTATCTGTCTTCTACTACATTGCTCATAATGGATGAGACAGTACATCTACAGAACATACCTAAGAAGAGACAAGCAACACCATGCAATTCTGGAGGTACTCATCTAGAAGTAACAGACATGAACAGAAGAATTATTTTCACTCCTCCCATAAACTGTAATTGAACCAATAAGGATATAATGTGTTCTACCTAGAACAAGAAACTTAATCCTAACATCTGATAAACTAGAATTTCCTTACAAGAGACAATATAGCTGCTTACTCAACATCAGTTTGCACAGGCAGATACTTCCAAATCTGAGGCCATAGTATGTGGTTAACACATTAGCTCTGCGATCAGAATATTGCTATCTCTGGCTAGTCAATTTTCTTTATGCTGAATTCAGCTGTTAGTCACTCTAGAAGTATTTGCAATTTGTAGGGTATTGTATTATGGAACTCCATTCATAAAACCTGATGAGCATTCATAATTGTAGTTGTGATAATAAATGATGCACACTTAACAATTTTACAGTATCACTTGTTGTACCTTTTTGTGATATAGCAGAAGCAGAAAAGATCCTCAGTTCTAGCAGCTTACCACTTTTTAAATTTTTTTTAATTTGTTTTGAATATTTTAAGTCTTGTAAGTAGAGACTTAAAATTCTATTTGTCATGACTTTATAATACATCAAAATTTATTCTCAACAGCAATATAAGGAAATTTTCTGCTAAGATGCATTTCCATTATTTCACAAAATCCAGAATTCACACAGCTGTATATAGTGTAAATTTATTTAGAGGAAGCATCAGTAGAATAGGAAGTGATTAGCAGTAATAATAAATTCTCAGTTGTAATTCTACCTAATTAATTCAATTCTGACATTCAAGATTATCACACTTGATATCTTAGAGTAATGATAATTACTAGTAAAATACAGTTGCAAATATTTTAATATTGTGTTTTCTAAGAGCATTACATTTTTTCTATGGTAAGTATCTCAATGCATTGCTTACACTTATATAAGAAAAGTTTTAACAGTATATTTGATCTGTAGGTTGAGATAACAATTGATTAATGTTGCATCTTTATACAGCACATTAAATATAAACAGATGCACCTTTATGACTAGAAATACTGAATTCAATCAGCAAGATGCTTCTTCCTCTGCATCAAGAAGATGATCAGTTAGCATTCTAAAACATAAATGGTAAATTGAATTCTGAGTAGAAAACCATCAAAAATAAAATCTCTAGAGATTATCTGGTCTTCAGTAAGCTAATTATTTTCATTCTTCTTGGTTGTGAAATATGCAAACACATTAATATGACATACAAAATAATATCATTAGAATGGAAAAAGATAAGAATCAAGCAAAAAAAAAAAAAAAAAGTATCTGGATAAGAAAATATCTATTATAAAAATTTCTGATTCCTGAATACTTAACTTGAATCTTTGTTTTGAGAATAGACACCCATGTTCTCCTTTACACAGTGACATTCCTATGACTGAAATCCCAGAAATCTGAGTACAGTTATTGTTTCTGTGCATGAATAGCTTAAGGCAAAGCACTTTACTCTGTTTTTTTCTTTGTCTGTATGAAGTATATATCTACCTAAGAAAAGCATGGTGGTAATATCTGGCACTTCATAATAAATTTTAAATAAATAAATAAATAAAAGTATCTATTAAATCAAATTGAATGCTCTAAGCCATGAAGAATTTTTCTCTATTATGCACGAAATTCCAATATTTAGAGTACCAGAAAGAATCCTGTTTTATCACACTGGCCCATGACATCAGAGGCAGAGGTTGGTGGTATGGCAGTAGAGGCTGAATCTTTCCCCAAACACTCCACTAACTATTGTTGGTGTGTCACAAATGCAGAGGGGTCTGGCAAAATGGCATCTGACATAGAAGCATGAGGAAGCAAAGGTGTATCCTCCATGTGAAAAAAATGGCACCCATTGACATTCATTGATGTTTGGGAATGTTTCTGGAGACCAAACAGTGGATGTGAGCACAGTGAGGCAGTGGGTAGTGCATTTCAGCAGTGGTGGCAGTGACAGTGGGTCACCTCTATCAGCACAGATTGTTAGCAGCACAGTATGCAGACTCTTGTTCACCAGTGGTGAATATGCATAGCTAATGTTGTTGATTATGTTGAAAAAAAAGCATTTTATAGTTGAGAGTTTGCTCTATCAAACAGAGTTATTGTGCCCTTCGTACCAATAGAAGTTTCCACAGAAATAAATAGGAGGCATTACTTTCAGTTTGATCTTGTTTAGGTAGCCCAAGACAATTCCCTCCTGCTCACTTAGTGAGATCCAGGCAAGCCCAAAAACACAGTACCTACATAAATTGCCTCTGTCACACAGTTTTTTGTTTTGTTTTGTTTTGTTTTGTTTTTTAATGTTCACTGCCATTCCCTGTTCTGAACAAAACTGAGAATGCAAATGCACTTCGAGTTTTACTGAAAAAGCACTCAGTATCCAGACAACTAAAGATGTTTCTTTTTTAATAAAATACAGTGTCAAAGGAAACTATCAATGTTCATTATAATTTATACAAAGTTAAACACGAATTTCATTCCAGTGAATGAAAGAGCGGAGTCAGGACAAAGTTTCAAATAAGTTTGGTAGAGCTACATAATATAACATTAATTGATACAACTCAGAACAAGATACAGACCCAAAATTGCGCCAGTATACTACCCAAGTTTTCTTTCTGCACCATCTCAAGTTGCCCTTACACTGCGAAAGATTAAAGCACAGACATCTTAGCTCCAGAAGAACGTCTGCACAAGCAGAACTGCCATTTTTTTCAGCATTTTCAGAGTCAGTGATCCCAAATTTCATCAATAGCTGTAGCATGCATTGCCATGCATCATGCCATCAGAGAGAGTTCCCTCCTCTCCAAAATTTTTCCCACCTCCAACTTTGCTACGGCACTAGTGATTATTGGAATTCACTCATTTATAACACCCTTTCTGTAACTTTTATTTTTTTTTTCTTTTAAATTCTGGAAACTGGAGTTCCCTTTTGCAAGTGTTTGGACTAACTGGGGACTGGTTAATTGACCACAGATATACACAATTTGTTTCACGTTTTCCTACATACATTTTGTTTAATGATCTTTAAGACAGATGCCACCTCTGCCCCAAGCAACACTGTGTCTGTTGCCAAGGAAACAACATTCTTGTCTTGCATCCTTTTCTTCCATCCCCCTCTCCTTATTTCAGTGTCTTAGCATACTGTATACATCAAAGGCAAATAGGAAAAGGTTTTGTTATTGCTGGAACATATGAAAAAATAATTAATAAATACACTAATAGTCCAAAAAAATTACAAATTTGTAAGACTTGTTAGCAAAACTGCAAATTGCAGTTTGTGACTTTTCATTAAAATTTTATCTTGCCATGAATACGATAAATCAAAAGCATAATGATTTTAATAGGATATTTTATATGCATTACACTCTATTAAGAGTTGTAATAAATTCAGACTATTGATCCTGCTCTGCAATATGCACAGCACAATCATCTGCTTTGAGGAAGAAAGGTCTTTATGATAATTGCCTGCAGCTCCATGGAACAACTCATTAGATATGACAGCAGATACAAATATTTTACTCCAAAAAAAATACAGAGAAAATTTAGCAGCTGGTTATTCGAAACAGAATAAAATAAAATAAAATAAAATAAAATAAAATAAAATAAAATAAAATAAAATAAAATAAAATAAAATAAAATAAAATAAAATAAAATAAAATAAAATAAAATAAAATAAAATAAAATAAAATAAAATAAAATAAAATAAAATAACAAAAAAAACCACCACAAGTAAAGGTGGATGGATGTCAGGAAACTCAGTACTCGTAACATGCTGTGCTTCCTATAGGGCTTTAGTTCCCTGATAGCTCGTTTATATATGTCTGAGCCCCTGTAGAAAAGGCGAGGCATCCTGATCAGAAGATGATCATTTTCTGGGGCTGGAGGAGCACACCTGCATGCCATTATTTCACAGCCTTTTACTGGGAACAAAGTAAACAGTTCCAAATGTTTTGCCCCATAAGAAGAGGAACTCAGGTTCTATTTAGAGTCATTAACACAAAGCCACAGAATTTAAAAAATAGAAATAAAAATAAATGAACCAACAACAACCTAACAACAACAACAAAAAAACAACAGCAATGGATTCAGAAATGGAAAGCATTACCCAGCCCCCAGAGAAATAATGGCTTAGCTGTTCCCAGTTGTAATAATATCTGCATCCATTTCTGGCTTCAACAGTGAGAGCAGAAATTACAAGCTGACAGTAAATATCATGTTTTCAAAACCTTTCAAAGCCATTAAGAAATTGACAGGGAGGTGCTGCCTCCCAACACCCCTGCACCAGTCCCAGGTGCCCTCAGCCCTTATCCTGAGCTCATCTGCAGCTCAGGGGGCTGCTGTCTGAGGTGAAGACACTGACAAACCTACTTGTAGAACAAGCCTTACAATTCATTTGCTGCAAGGGCTGAACAAGCCTGCTGCTGTCCTGCCACTAATCAAAGAGAAGGAAGAGTGGGTTTTACATAACAGTGTCAAATCAAATTCTTTAAAACAAACGCTAGATATTCATTTTTTGAGGCACTTCTTTAATCTATATTAATCAAACTGTGCTGCTGAACAAAGGCAGATGTACTACAAAAATGAGTGAAGGAGGACCAGTAACAGAGAGCATAGGCTTTGCTTTTTTCTGTCACACAAGATAGGTTAATGCCTTGTGAGTCATACTCTCTGTGCTTGTGATTTCCCTCACAATTAAAAAAAAATTACTCTTCTCAACAACATTATGCAGAGAATATTCACAGATGACAATGGGACCTTCACACTTTCTAGCTAAGTAGACATTTCACAATCTGAAAGATCTCATTGCACATAATTCCAGCTTGTATCTTGAGTCATTATCCTATTCATAGAGTCCTCATAAGCACATTGTCAAATAAATATTTAAATGTAAGTTAAACACTTAATAAAGTAAAATATACACACCTGTGCATTTGAAAACATAAATTTCTACCCACTTTCTAAAATTTTAATTGAAATCAGTCTACCAACCTGCTGCATAAACCAGTTAAATTTATCATTGGATTTGCAGGAAATATACTGATACCAGAAAATAGCTACAAAGGTTGCTCTTTTTCAAGAAACTGTTCTTCAGTAAAACCATGCAGCTTTGAAGTCAGTATATTCAGTGATGTTGTCATGGTTTTATGATTTTTGGTATTGGTGTTCCAATTATAACATCATGTAGTGCATTAAGAGTTAAAGAGTTAATGCTCCAGCTCCGTGGATCATTGATAGTTCCAGGTACACCTGTCTCAGAAGAGAAGAAGAATTACATTCCCCAGAGGACTCTGTGTTGCTTTGTATTTTTACTTTTTATTTACTTTAATTTTTATTTCCACTCAGAGGGAAAGCTAAAAACTGCCTGTGGTCACAGGACGCTCTCTTTCCTTTGGGATGGACTCAGCATTGGGTGCTCACTGCCGTCCGCCTTCAGCGTTAGCGTAAGGCCTTCGGTTTATCGGACACTCTCTCTCTCTTGCTCATTTTACTTTATTCATTAGCCTTGATTCTAATTATATTGTATTATATTGTGTTATTTTGCTTTCTGATATCTTATTTAGTAAATTAGCTTTCCTCCTCAGATCGTTGCCACTGTTCTGTTTCTAGGCCCATCTCCCTTTTCCCTTTTTCTTTTCCTCCTTCCCCTTTCCTGGGATGTGTCTCCATGGGTCTCCCGTACCAATCATCATGGAACCAGGCTGAACCAGCCCGTAAAACATTGACAGACGTAAATGTTTGATCTAACTCTTCAAACAGAAAGAATCTTTGGTCCACAATGACAGTAAAAATATACTAAGTACTTCCACTTATTGAAATAATAAGGAGTAGAAAGCTATCACTTTGATACAAAAAAATGTATTTGCCGTGTACTCTGCTAGCCATGAAAAGATATTTTTATTGCAATTAGCACTAAAATGAATTTTGACTAACAGGAAAAGCATGAAATTGAATCCTCTTTCATGAGCCAGTGATTTCAACAGTTCTGATTAAACTGAATACTTCTTACTATCTTCAAATGGAGTAAAAATACATGTATGGAACAAAACCTCCAGTATATGAGATATCCACCTGATTTTTAGTGTATAAATTCACACTGATCTCACAAATTCACAATTTAAAGAAGGACTATCTAAAGAGGCTCTCTGAAAAGGTGATTTATCTTTTAAGAATAATACATAAGAAATCCCAGAAGGTAACACTAGTATGACTATTATGACCACAAACACCTAGAAAAATATGTCTGTTTTTACGTGTTAACAGAGCACATGAAATCCAGTGTCAGCACTGATCATGAAAATATATTATTATCAAATAAAGAAAGTTTTTTCTTCCCACCCCTGCCCTTTCATCACGAGTCTTTCTAAACTGCATTCAAATTCTCCACCAATTAAAAAGACTGAAAAGATTAAGAGAGTGATGCTGAATGCATCATGTTTTGATTTGAAAACAGACATTATGTGGGAATACCAGTTTAGATTGTGTTATAGAGTAGAAGGAGGATGAAGACTTTTACACCTCTAGGCAGGGGTTGGGGAATTAAAATCCCTACCATTTTAAAGAGAAAGTTCAAGACTACCTGAATAGACAGAACATGTACATGTCTATGGGGCCAAACAACAAGCATCCCAAGGTCCTGAAGGAACTAGCTGATGTGGTTGCCAAGCCATTCTCCATCATCTTTGATGAGTCATTTCTGTCAAGTAAAATCCCCAGTGAATGGAAAAAGGGAAACTTTACTCCCAGTTTTAAGAAAGGAGAAAGGGACAGAAAATCAAGGAAACATGCCAGTGAGCCTCATGTCTGTGCCTGGAATGATCATGGAACAAATCCCTGTGGAAATTATGCTAAGACACGTGCAAGATGAGGAGGTAATCCATGTTAGCCAGAATGGCTTCACCAAGGGTAGACTGTGCCTGACCAGTCTGGTGGCCTTCTATGATGGAGTGACAGGGGCAGTGAATAAAGGAATGGTAACTGATGTAATCTACCTGGACTTCAGTAAGGCCTTTGGTATGGTCTGAATCACATTACTAACTCAAATCTGGAAAGATATAGATTTTTGAGGGGTCTGGTCCAAGATTGATTGGTCTAATACAAGAAATTGGTTAAAGTATTGCAGACAAGGTGTTCTCATCAATGGATCTATGTCCAGGTGATGAGTAGCATCCTATAGGGGTCCATCCTGGGACCAAGGCTCTTCAACATCTTTATCAGTGATGTAGATAGTGGGATTGAGTGCACCATCAGCATGTTTGCTTACAACACCAAGCTGAGTGGTATAAGTGGATACAACAAAAGGAAGGGATGCCAACCAGAGGGACCTGGACAATCTTGGAAAGTAATCCCAAGGAAACCTAGTAAGATTCAACAACACCAGGAGCAAGGTGTTCCGCTTGGTTTGGTTCAATCGCAGACATATATACAGACTCGAATTGAGAGCAAACTTACTGAGAAAGACTTGGAGGTTCTGGTGGATGAAAAGCTAGACATGAGCCAGCAATGTGTGCCTGCAGCCCAGAAAGCCAACAGAATCCTGCACTGCATCAACAGAGGGGTGGCCAGTGAGGGAGTGGACTATCCCCCTCTGTTCTGCCCTCATGAGATTTCATCTAGAGTAATACATCCAGACCTGTAGCTCTCAGCACAGGATGTGGAGCTTTTGGAGTGGATACAGAGGAGGGCCACAAAGATTATCAGAGGGCTGGAGCACCTCTCCTCACCATAGCCTTCCTTATAAATGGGGGAGATTGACTTTCTACATGGGGAATGGTTTCAACTAAAAGAGAGAAGTTTTAGATAAGATATTAAGAACAAATTCTTTACACAGAAGGTTGTGAGGCACAGGAACAGGCTGTCCAGAGAAGCTGTGAATGCCCCATCACTGTAGCATTCAAGACCAGTTTGAATGGGACCACTGGCAGACTGATCTAGTGGGTGGCAACCCTGCCCACAGCTGTGAGGTTGGAACTTGAAGATCTTTAAGATTGATTCCAAAACAAACCACTGAATTATTCTAGGGTACTCAAGTGTGGTAGCAGTGAGATGAAGCTGGCAAGTTTTCTTTCATCTGAATTTATACAGCTACAGTATACAGAAATCTCAAGTAACACACAATAGAGAAGTACTAATTAATACACAGCAGAGTGCTCCCATGTCTGAACTATGAAAGTATTGTCCTACACTGCAATGTGAGTTGGGCTTTGGGGAATCTTAGAAGACTTGTAATGATCTTATTTTAGAAATTTTGAGTAAAATATTTGGCATAAACTTACTGAGCAGAATTTAATAAAAATATTTTTTGACCACGTTTTCCCTGGACTTTTTAATTGTACCATCTAATTTTCTTTTGGGAAAGCTCTACAACTGTGTTTACCTGTGTAGTAGTACCTTGCAAAGTTAGTCTCTTTTCTCAAGAGTGAGTGCATTTATTTTGATAGACTGTTTAAACTGATGATGAATCATTGAGGACAATTCCTGCATAATTTTTTTAAATATGATTACAAAAACAGAATATTGTGTATGCTGATTATAATTTATGTTCCCCATATTCTAAAATACCCTAGTTAATATAAATTTCTAAAGATTTTTATATCCTTTCATTGGCACTGGCCTTTAGATCTCAGTTATTTAGTAAAATAATCAAGTTGTGTCCAGAAATCTAATAAATACATTATTTTCCAGCTTAAATTAATTCTTAAAATCCTTAAGAGAAGACTAAAAAAAACTGGTGAACATTGAATAAATATTGAATATATATTAAATATATTATATTGAATACTATATAAATATTGAATATAATATATATATTATTTATGTGTATATATTATATTGAATAAATATTTTTTCTATATTTGATAAGATAAGCACACACATTTAAATCTATGAAGTGTCATTGTGCTTACATTCTAGCTTGTTGAAAATATCATGTAAGCCCAAGATACGCAAATAAAGGTAACAGTTATTTGAATTAGAAAAGAATAAATACAATGAGAAAATACTCTTATTAAATCTTTTATCTAGCTTTAGATTTTATGACTAGAAAGAATACTTCCAGACAGCTCCAAAACTAACAATTAGCTTATGCTTTTTGCTCTCTGCTGATGATATTTTTCAATCATAGATGATGGTAAAAAAAAACTGCTTATGAACAAATACCCATGTCTAAAGAGAAATTTCACTTGCTCGCTATTCTTTTCTACTATGCAAATGAAGGATTTTTTTTAGCCCTTAAAGTTAATGACATTAGCAGCCTTTCATTATAAACCATAGGGTGTCACAGCATGGATTAACAATCACATCCAAGTAACTAAGCAATTTAATTTTAATTTTTTTTTTTTGCATATTCCAGTCTTAATAGAAAGTGGTTCTCAGCTAAGAAAAACAACAATAAATCTGATTATAATGCAGACTGTAATACAGAGCCAAATTATTGACCTGTATATGGACTAAATTCCCACTGAAGACACTCAGTAGAAGACAAGCTTTTATAACAACACAAATTGGTATCATAATTTAAAGCAATTCCTCATTTCTTTCACAGAAACATTATTCACACAAAGTCCACATTTTTCAGTGCTCCAATTCTTGTTGCTTTAAGGAAGTCCTGTTGTTCTTTTGTACTCTAATTCCATCTCACTTAAGTCCACTGACAGTGAAACATATCTTATAACATACTTCATAGCACTTGAATTGATTAATTGTTGCAGCAGCAAGACATCCACAGCTAGATTTCCTAAAGCATATACTATCTCAGAGTACCCTGGGAATTATTATATACTGAATGTCATTCCGTTTTCTTCCTTTGAAAACTAGTACATAATCTAGCTATTACCTTTGCACAAAAACTGACTACAAGTAGTCACTGGAGTAAGTGTATCTTACTACAGTAGATATCGGTGGTACAATAGGTCTTGGTAATCAAATCTTTCAAGACATTTTTCTTAGATAAATACATGAAAGTGTGCCACTAGTCCAACTTTTTTTTTTTTTTCCAAGTTGGATGTCCAAAGTCAACTAATGCACTGAGAGCCATGAACACACACACACAAAAAGATGCATTTCAATAGTTCAGTAATTTAATCACAGAACCATAGGGGTTAGAAGACTCTGCAGATCATCTAGTCCATGGGTGTCCAAATTCATTCTTTGCCCAGGCTGGACTGACTGCAGGAGCAGGGAGGTGATCATCCCCCTGTACTCAGCTCTGGTACGGCTGCACCTCGAGTACTGTGTTCAGTTTTGGGCCCCTCACTACAAGAAGGACATTGAGGCCCTGGAGCGTGTTCAGAGAAGGGCAACAAAACTGGTGAGGGGTCTGGAGCACAAGTCTTCTGAGGAGTGGCTGAGGGAGCTGGGATTGTTTAGTCTGGAGAAGAGGAGGCTCAGAGGAGACCTTATTGCACTCTACCACTTCCTGAAGGGGGGTTGTGGTGAGGAGGGGGTGGGCCTCTTCTCCCTGATAAATAATGACAGGACGAGAGGGAATGGCCACAAGTTGCGCCGGGGAAGATTTAGATTAGACCTGAGGAAACATTTTTTCTCTGAAAGAATGGTCAGGCACTGGAATGGCCTGCCTAGGGAGGTGGTTGAGGCACCATCCCTAGCGCTGTTCAAGAAGCGTTTAGATAAAGTGCTAAGGGATTTGATTTAGTAGTTGGGTAGGGATGGTGATAGGAGGATGGTTGGACTAGATGATCTTGTAGGTCCTTTCCAACCTTATGAACCTATGAGCCTATGAACCTATAATGTTTTGTAGCTGAGAAATTCTCTATCAAGTACTGTTATTGTGCTCATTGTATCTTTGATGATTTCCATGGAAATAAATAGGAGGCATTACGTTCAGAGCAATCTGCATAGATGCAGCCCTAGACAATTCCTGTTCAGTCAAAGATCCATAGATTCATAGATACTTTAGGTTGGAAAGGGCCTACAAGATCATCTAGTCCGACCATCCTCCTATCACTATCCCTACCCACTAAACTACTAAATCAAATCCCTTAGCATCTCATCTAAACGCTTCTTGAACAGCGCTAGGGATGGTGCCTCAACCACCTCCCTAGGCAGGACATTCCAGTGCCTGACCACTCTTTCAGAAAAAAAATGTTTCCTCAGGTCTAATCTAAATCTTCCCCGGCACAACTTCTGGCCATTCCCTCTTGTCCTGTCATTATTAGGTGAAATTAATGCATGTGTTATGTCAACTAAAAGTGGAGTCAAATATAAACAAAACTTTTTTTTTCAATTTTTAAGCCTATTCTCAAATTTCTTTATCACATCGGAAAGCACTTGCATATTTTTCTCTGTTCACAAGACTGTGCTCAGCCAACACATCAAAATCCACAAACTTATTTGTCATAACTTAGCGCTGCACTACATGCTCCCCATGTCCTGTTTCTGCCCTACAGTAGGTTACAGCATAAAGGCAGTTCTGAGTATCTCTAGAGAAGGAGACTCCACAGTCTCTCTGAGAGTTTGTTCCAGTGCTCTACCATCCTACAAATAAAGAAGCTTTTCCTCATGTTAGTATGGAACCTCAGTTCTGAAATCAGCCTGGCTACACTCACTTGACACCTGTCCTTTAGATATTTCTAATGCATTTTTTTTATTTTTACTTTTACTTTTTTTCCTTTTCTTTTTTAGCGGCCATGCATTATATAACCACCTCCTTGGCCTTGACAGAACCCAGATGTATCATGGCATACACAATATATGCCATGATTTGTACTTCTAACTAACAAACTACATTAGATATTGCATAGCTAGAACTAACTTGATCATTCAAAACAACATCTTGCATAATACCCATCAGTACAGGCATCCCTGTATTAATACATGTTAGGAGCTTGCCTGAACATTCCCCTTTTCTCAAGATATTATTTCATTTTGAAGTGATTCACTTCACCTTACGTACTCATTAATGTAGAAGATGACTATGAATTCTCAGACATGAGTAGACCAATGATAACTTATTTGACAAAGTCGATCCTGTTTCATTTTTCAGTGTGATTCTCTTTCCTCTTCTGTCAAAGCAGACTCTTGCATATGTCAGTGCTCTATTGTAGCAGTCATTTTTAAGAAACTACTAAACTTAGGATACCAGAACTTGGTCTCAGTCAGAATCACAGGTTTGCCATTTCAACTTTTCATGCATTATCAAGGATGTAAACTAAATGAAAAAACATTTTTTTTTCCTCCTTTTTCTTGTAAAACTAAATCTTTTCAACCTACTTATTTCTCTGCTGCAATTCCAGATTTCTCAGTCTGATGGCTGAGAAGATGTTAAAGATGTTTTTATAGAACATCAGTTCTCACCATTTTGGCAAACTCAGAAAAGAATGATAATCAGGGTATTTAACAGTATCTACTACTATAACAGTACTAGAAAACGTCTAGTAGCCTAACAAAGAGTTGCTTTTGATATTAACATTCTTCCCTTAATACATTTAAGCAATATTATTAGCATGAGACCAGTGAAAGAGGAGCAGGAAATAACACTTCTTTACTTCTTGATTGCTTCTTACAAATGCATTGTGTAGGTACGCATAGCATCAACTCAAATGTAAATATTAAAGAAAAAAAAAATTGTAGAAAGAGAAGAAGGCAAATATTTGGTAAATAAATTAGTAAGATTGTGGAGAAGAAAGTAATACTATTTGTCTTATATATCATTTTTTTTCTAAACTAACCTATTTTTAACTTCTCACTTATCATGCCTGTTACCAAATTCTTAGATTAGGTACAGAGGACCGCTGAGGTCTCAAAATGTATCTCCCAATAGAAAATTTTCTTCCACTGTTCTAAAGTACAGATTAATCTAGATATCATGCCAGGATTTAATATGGATCCATGATAATATGAAATAACTCGGACTCACTACTAATAAGAGAAAAACTTTGCTGATATCTTATCACACTTCCCAGTTTCAAATTTTCAGCACATAACATCAATATATCATTTTAACAAGCAAATAAATAGAAATCCTAGTGAATTTGAGTTAGTACAATTTCTCGAAACCTCTCTGCTTTAAATTTGCTTTGACTATAACTGGCAGAGTTCCATCTACGTCCTTTAAATAACAACTCATATCAGTTATTTCCTAGCTTACTAGAACTAAATTACTTAATCTGATTCTGCTTGCACACCTGTATAATAGATGTAAAATTTCAAAGATAAAGCTTTATAATAAAGCTGCATTACATACTGTAAATAAGCAACTAGGATAAATTACAGGGGCATTCTACAGCAGATGGAGCTCTAATACAAATCATATGATCTGAAGTTCTACCTAGAGGCATACCCAAAGTCATAAATAACTAATATATACTAGGAGAAGGTAATGCAGGACAGAAAGTGATGTGGCAAGAGACAACATGAGAAGGCACAATACATATTTCCAAACAAATTTTAGAGAGAGACGAAAAAGAAACCACTGACAGTAATGAAGATTCAAAATAACATTATCAGTAGGGTATGAGGGTAAATGCACAGCTTTATTTTATGGATTAGAATTTACTAATAAAGCACAAAAACAAACAGAAAATCTTTGTAAACCCTATGGCCTAAAGCAGAGAGCAGCTGAAAGGCAAACTAATGGCAAACACAAAAAGTATTAAAATAAGTCTGACAGAGCTCTAAAGAAGAGTTTCAGATAAACAAGGTTTGGGTGTATCAGCAAACTCTCCTTACTTGTAACAAATTAAAAAAATGCATTTTAAAAACAAATATCTTCACTCTACCAAGATGCTGAAAACAGTAATTTGTAGCTCAGTCAACTACACTTAATTTATCTGGTGTCTTTACATTGATTTTGTACTTTTAATGATAATTTGAACTTTCTTTTCAGCTCTCTGGCAGTTTTTTCTTTTTTTTCAAACTGTTTCTGTCATGATTACTGTCTTCATCATTAAACTTAGCCTTAGGGTCAAATAATACATGTATATTATATAATTATCATCTTAATGTCTAGTCCGTTGAGTTAAAGGAGATAAATGTGATTACGTTCTTGGAGTCTGCCTGGTGAAAGCAAATATTTTATGCAAATTGTAAGCGAGAGGAATAACTTTTCTTCAGAAGTAGAAGGTCACTGCTCTTTAGCTCACTGCAGTTTCGTTATTCCTTCTTGGAGAGCTACAAATGATATGGGGTTATTAAGGCCTGTAGGTAACAATGTCCTTAGAAAAGCTTAAAATATTAAAGTGCTTGTGAACATAAATCTAAATAGCCATGATAGCTACAAATAGATTTTAATAGGCATGCATCTATCAAATTATTTATCTATTTAATCATTTATTCATTCATTCATTCATTTATTTATTGATATGTGCCCAGAATATTATCAATATACCTAAATTAGCAACAACTCATCATTGATGATTAATTTTGGCAGTATTGGTCTTTCAGATTCTTTAAATATACATATATTTTACATGATTCTGCTACACAGAAAGAATATCTAAAATGTGGACATGAATATAAAAGAAATTCTATAAACAGAACAGTAAAAATGGGATTTAATATTTTTCATTAATCAGCCAAAGCAATATAATGACTGACACAATTGTATATAATTAGTTTTTTCCCTCTTTAACTATAAGAAAAATCATTTATACAGTTGAAGGAAATCAGCAAAATAAAACAAAATTAGCGAATATCTTAACTCTGTAAATAGTAATAACATTCATGAACAGGAGTTTGTAAGAGGGCAATACTGTTCAGGCTTTTATGTAATGTTTTTTCTCACTGTCAAAGTTGCAATTCCTACCTGCCATAGTTGTTAAAATTGGTGCTACTATTTTATTTTTATTTATCTATTTATTTACTTGGTATAGGCTGGAAAATCCCAGTCATTTCCAAAAGGATACCGTTGTGAACTCACTTCTTTACATGTGTGGGTGAGGGAAATCCTCACGCAGACTCTGCAGCAAATCAGCTGGCATTTGGTTATCCGGCTGTGCCTCTCCTGGTATGCTCAGTGATAAAATGTTATCATTGCTTACTAAAAATATACAGCATCATTTGGAATTCACTACTGCATTTGACTCAATGATCTCTTGCAGTTGTGAATCACACAGCCTAATTAAAGCTGTGAAACACTGTTCCCTGAATTTCATTTAATTTTCTTACATTTGAATGCATACAGACCTTTCCGTTGTTAGTTTGGGATAAAGTAATTAAATGCAAAATGTATTCCCTCCATCGTTCTCTAACAACTCTTAAAATTACTTTTAATTAATAACTAGAGGCAATAAATGAACCCATAACTAGTGATTTTGAATCTTTCAGCTTCAGAGATCATATGGGATTTTTGCAATAATTCCAGCAACAGAATTAAATCTTTGCAGTTGAGGGTGTACAGCCTCATGTTTTCATCTCTGGGGGGTTTCTCCTGCCTAACCCTCAGGTGATTCAGAAGGGACGGCAGGTATCACATGGAGGTCATACATATCCCCATTTTATGCACCCTGGCAAATCAACTGTATTGAACTGCACAGAGCAGTTCTGCACGAACAGATAAGCTACCACTTTTAAAATACAGTCTGTAGAGCCAAAAAGAGATGTGACACGCATTATGGGCCTAATTTGCAAAACACATGTACTTCCTCCTGAAGAAAGCATAAAAATATCACCAGTAAATTGAACAAAAAGTAGATGCTGCTTGTAATTTACCTGGCTTGCATAGCTTTTTTGAGTGGGATTAAAGGACTCTGCTCCCTGCTAAACTTAGGCAAAGAAAATGGAACTAGAGACTCCATGTACTTTGCATCCTCCTCCCTTTCTCTCCTACACATTACCCCAGCTTCAAGGGAGTGGACACATCAAGAAGAGACAAGTAAATCTGTCTTTAATCAGTACTAATAAGTGAAAAATATAAAAGGAGTAAGTATCAATTAGGTAGTAAAAAGACTAAAAAGGCCAATGTGACAGTAGATCAATTGAATACATTTCTAAATGAAGTACTGTATTCCAGTAACTCCCATAGGTTCCAGAGAGTTACCATACTTAATACCATGAACAAAGATGGAAGAGAGCTGCTGTACCAAAAAAGCCTTACAATTTAAAGAGAGGAAATACAGAAACCAGCAGACGGGGAAACTGCTACAAGTTTAAGATGAGGGTGGGAAATTAAGCATTACATATCACTTGGGGACTTTTCAGTCTGTTATAAGAAGAGGGGAGAAGGGGCTACAGTTAAACAAACCTTTCTTTTATAATTATTTTCTGTCAGATGTGCTGTTCTAAATATCTAGTGCATGCAGTCTCTGCAACATACATTTTATGCTGTGTTAATGGTGCATATACCTGCAGTAAGGGCATGCTTAGGTGTAGTGCTTACTATGTGATCTAAGACAAGTTTAAACATCACTTCAGAATTTGATTTGGTGGACCTACTTAATATTGAGTTGGTTTCAGGCTTCTCGAGCTTTCCTTCTGACACTTAGCCTCACTCTTCTAAGATTTACTATGCTTCATGATAGAACCAAAGTATAGTTTTGGATTGGAAAGGACCTTACAGATCACCTAGTTCCACCTGCCATGGGTGGTATATCCCCCACTAGACCAGACAGCCCAGGACCCCATACAACTGGCCTTGAATTCAGCCAGGGATGGGGCATCCATAGCTTCTCTGGACAGTATATGCCACTGCCTCACCATCCTCCATGAAAATAAATTTCATCCTAATTTCTAATCTAAACATACAGGTTTTTTGTTTAAAAACATTAGGCCTTGTGCTAATACACACTGACAAAGAGTCATAGAGTCACAGAATCACCTAAGTTGGAAAAGACCTACAAGATCAGCTATCCATGCATTTATTTATTTTGAGGTCCAATATATTTTCAGTTGCAATGAGGAAACCTAAAGTATATTTTTGTCTAAGCCTCAGAATGTATTTCTAACAAAAGTGATTAAAAATAGCAGAATGACAACTGCACATATTCTGAAGCAAGCTGCCTCTTCTAGATTACCACTACTGTAAGCTTCACCCTGCTAGATGCTTCTGTATGACTGAGACAACTAACCCAGGCATAGACAGTTACTAGAGAGGGTAGGACAAACATACTGCTGGACACTGCAGTAGTGACAGTTTTCCAGTGGGAAACAAAGCACTAAGCACTATAGGCAGAAAATGCAACTGCTGCCTTCTTTTAGAGCAGAATGACTTTGTGAGGAAGGCCAAAGTCGGTCCACATTGTTTTATTATTTATTTGTGTTGTTTTAAATATACAAGGTCATCCATCTTTGATGTAGACCTGAAGCGAAGAACTGTTTAGAGTAAAACATAAAATATATTCAACATGACAGATAACTCATTGCAAACTAATATTGAGAAATGGACTAGAAAGACTGCAGTTCAGAGTAAATCTGGACCATAAAGTTTAAAAGCAAATTTGGTTAATTTTACTCTGTACTTTGAAAATATGTAGTGTCTATGTTCAAATCTGAACCACACATAAGTAGTTTTGTCTTAGAGGAATTAATATTTAAAATATTAGTATATTTTAAACTTCTGCTTCAGTAACAGAAATGGACAGCAGTTCTTTTCTTTAATCTGAACTGTGGAGTCTGCAGATTAAGGAACAAACCAATTTGGGGCAACATAGTTTAAGAAAGATGACAAAGAGTGGCCCCAAGCACCCTGAGCCTGGTGAGATAAACACCAACGCTTCTTTGTACCACCCTACACTTCTACTGTCATACTTTGCACTAAAAAAAATAGAAAATCAATGTTTTGTGAAGTTCTTATATAAGATCCACTTGATATAATCTTGTTTTTTCATTCATGCAAAGTGTCCAAAGCGTGGACTAAGAATAAGTAAGTGATATCAACTTGATTCATAAAGAACAGCCCTGTTTAATCTCAAAATTGAAGACCAGGGAAAAAATGAAAACAGGATTTGTTAGCTTTTTCAGTACCATAGAAATTACACTGATGTATTATTATCCATGATCTTCAAGGTTAGACAAGAGGAAGCTTGCTTTGTTTGCAGCCAGGGGAATTTGGCCTAGATACTGTTTTAATGATAATGATGGGAAAAAAATGGAATAGATTATCCTGGTCATTGGAGGTTAAACATGACAGGTCAGTTAGGTTACATAAAAATCTACACATATAGTTGTCTGGGTGTATGTGTTTCTGCATCAAATGACAATATAATGACATCTGCAGTTACTGTCATCACTATTATTCAGATAGAATGAATAAAACTAATTCCACTCAAGTTCTTTCAAAATTATTTTGCAGGCAAGCAATAGAAATGTTCATTTGTGACTAATAAATGAATCTATCAAAATCTTAAGGGAATATCTGTAAAATGGATTATAAATGGAACAATTAATCTAGACATAATAAGAGGATGAATGGGAGGGAACTATACATAGGTTTGTCCAAAAGTAATGCCTCCCACTTGTTTCCATGAAAACTTCAAAAATATGAAGAACAGTAATAGATAAAGCAAATTCTCAGCTACAAAACATTATTTTTCACCATGGTCACTGACATTAGCTCTGCACTTCCACCAGCCTTCAGCAAAAGCCTGCATGCCATGCTCACAAAAATCTACACCAGTGGAGGTGACCCATTGACACTGTCCTTGTTGCCACTGCTGAAATGCACCTCTCACCACTTCATTGTGCTCACATCCACTGTTCTGTCTCGATAAACATTTAGCAAGTGCCAATGGATATCTAAGGGTACCACTGTTTTTCATGAAGGACTTTAGTGATAAACGTTTATTCGATATGCACTTCCATGTCAGATGCCACCTGTCTCATGGCAACAAATTGTAATGGAACACCAGTGGGAAGGTTCAATCTCTTTCCTCATACCACCAACTTTGTGGGCCTCAGATGCCTTTAGTCAACATAATAAAATAGGAGGTATTATTTTTGGAGCAGCCCTCCTATATATACATTTTTTTCAGATTTAAGAATGATCTCTGACAACACTTACAGCAAGGGCCTCTGAGTGTTAAGAGCACTGTTATTTTTCTGAATTACTGTAGAATTTAGAAGCCATAAGTCTACCATGCTATCTGGTGAGCAGAACAAAAAACACTCAACCCCCACCCTCGGAGTCTTTAGAATCTAAAGAAAAGCAGCAGACTTAGACAATAATTAGCAACACAGACAGGAAAATATATTAAGGTAGTGACAGAGTATTGATGAGCATGGTAGTGAGTAGGTGTAGCATATTAGAAGTCAGGTCAGTCAAAATTTTCTACGTGTTGTGGAGCAGAGTGATATAGAGATGTGCCTACTTAGTCATGCAACATTTATCTATACGGAATGGTAGCTAAGGTACTGAGCATTAAGAAGCTTGGTTAACAATCAGAAGTTGTAAGATATAGAAAAAAAAAGCAGTGAAGCAGATAAGTAAATTAATTTTTCATCACCGTTTTACTGCTTCTGAAGACTAACACCTTTTTTTGGATTCTCTTCAGATTGTTCTCATGGAAAATTAAAGTACTGACTGCCAAGCAAGGCAGTGGAGACTTTGATTCCATCTTCTAATTTAGGTACATAACTTCCTGTATCAAAATCAATAGGCATTAGGCACTTAAACACTTCTGCACAGCCCTTTGTCCAGAATATAATTACCATTTACACTTAGAAACAGATGCTAAGTCTTAAACTCAGAGCATTTTCAGTCCATACACAGATGGACCTGTCCCTTTACTGTTCTCATTTTCTCCTTTCTTGCATATTTTTGTGACATGTAAATTGACACTGTGTACACACACCAGAACTTCTGAAAAGCTGACCGCACAGCATTCTTAGATTTTGCTTAAATTTACCAAACTGAACAGTCTGTTAATTCTCATATCTAGCCTGTGGATAACACTTCAAAATTAACATTTATGAAAGGTGGTTTAAAAAAAAAAAAGAAGAAAGTAAAAATGTGGCAGGTTCAACTATAAAAAGACATGAGAATTTTCATTTCCTCTTTTCATGTAGGAATAGAGAACTGAAGAATTATTTAAAATATTCATCTGCCCTTTGCAATGACAGTTAAAGAAAAGGTCAAAAGCATTCTGATGAAGCTATAAAATGAAGGCATAGTCTAAAAGCATGGGACTAGATACGATCTTAAGAGGTAAATCTCAGCGTGTAATTTGGAATGTTCCTTCTTAAACAAGTACACATTGGAATTTTTATTTTTTTATCAAAAATGTTTTCTAACATACATTAAATAGCTGACATTTTTTGTGACTGTTGGAGTCTCAGAGACAATGTACGGACAAATTAGATAACCATGCTGTATTTATATAAAATTTATTACTCTTTTCAAAAGAAAGCAGAATGTGAAGAAAACAACAAATAGGTGTTTTAAACTCAGATTATACTAGTGAAATGTAAGTGAAGAGAAAAATGATAGTTTCATTCCAAATACTTTTCGAGCTAGTTAAAAAGAAAAAAAGAAAAAAAAAAGGAGTAGATAAATTATTGTAAAAGAAGAGAACTTGGTGAGACACAATAGAACAATATGAGGAAACCTCACTAGAACACTGGCACCTACTTATTCATTTCAGGACTGCAAAACTTCTGGGGAACCGAAGCATACATCCTGTGCGGTCTCACTTTGTGTTACTTAGTGCAGTGAATGTTCCTGCTGGCTGCGTAAGGACTGACCAACTAAATTTGTTCAGAGCACTAAGTCTCACCGATGTTAAATTGGTACAGAGGATGCAGAGTTATGACACAATTGCTAAAATATTAAAAGTCCCAAAAAACACTAGGAAGGTGATATGTAGCCTACATTTTGCTCTGAGTAGACAGAGTAGTAGGAATATCACACCTTCACACTAAGACTGTCAAAATACACCACTTTCTCTGCAGAACCATGATAGTGTCCATACTATGAATATTTGGATGGTATCGATAATCACTAGTTTCAGCATGCTACTGAAGAGTTAAAAGTACAGAATGCCCTGAACAAATTTTCATCTCTTTAGATGTTTTCTCTCCCTTTTTTTCTTAATATTTTTCAATTTTGAACATCAATGAGGAAGTTGCTGTCAGCCCCTTGGGGATGAGGTTTTAACTAAGATCTTCAAAATAGATTGAGATTAATTTTTTTTTAATTATAAAATTGCAATTTAAAAATGCTAAGACATTTTATTATGAAATTTCCATCCTGCCTTATTTAGAATTAAAATAATTAGGACCTTCAAGGATCAGAGTCAAAACCGAATGGAGACCACAGAATTAAACTTAAAAGAGTTTACAATGCCAGATCTCTGTAAAAACAGTTTCCCATTAATTGCATTTTAATTTTTTTCCAGTCTATCTTGAAATGTCAGCTCTCCCCAGGTAAGGAAAAGATTTCTTCACGAACTGTACAAGAAACTAAATGGAGCCTTTTGAGGCAAGAGCACTGCTGATGCTTTTTGATCTGTGGCTGGTTGCAGCTGTCTTTTGAAAACCTCACATTCTTCGTCCATTAGGTAACTATCTGCAGTCATTCTCTTTAACAGTGCAAAGATGACTTACATGCAAAGAAAAAAAAAAAGCATTTGGATTATTTATAAAATAGAAGGCATTGATTTTTTTATTTGTTTATAATGACTGCCATTAAACTCATATATTTTCAACACTTTTTAAAAGTCTGCTTTAATATATTTAACTTGAAGTACTTTCTTGTTTCTTTTCAGATATTCAGTGCATTTTTATCTCTTTCTTATCATAGAGACAGCCTTTCAACATTAATGTAAAAAAAATCTATTTAATTAAAATGAATTGTTTTTCATACACTTCTGATTTTTGTAGGAATAACAATGTGGATTTCTCCAGAAAATTTGTAATATATTGAATGCTACGTATTCTATACATAATGAAAATCCACATATAATTACAGAAGAATTTCATCTTTTCTCACATTCTTTACTGGTAAAGAGGAAAAAAAGAAAGAAAGAAAAAGAAGAGCTGGAAGGAGAAAAAATGAAATAGCTACACAGTCATTATAAAGCATACAGCTATTTTGCCCTCCCAATGAATTTCTAGCTAGAATTACCACTCAATGGCTTGCAGCAAACTTACCCTCCCCAGACTCACTGGGAGATATGACATTCAATTTTTATGTACTTTATGCACCTAAATTTTTATCTCAAAAATAGTCTGATAATTTTTTACTGTGATGAAATAACTACATTAAAAAGTAATACTGGCATTTAGTTAGTGCAAGAGACTTTTCACAGTATGCTGTGAAAAGTATCCTCTAAAAATGAGAATATATGTCCACAGCAAATTGCAGAATATACTGAAGGAGAATTTACAGACTGAGACTTTCCTTCCTTTCTGAGGTCAGAAAAAATACCTCTATGTGAACCAATTACTTGTCTGTGATGTTAACCCCCTTCACAAATACTTCTTCCAAGCCTTCAATTCCAGCCACAGTGCCCTCATTTTTCAAAATCCCAGGCTCAGTTATTTATTCAGGACAGCTCATTTCAACAACTAAATGATTGGTAAAGTCAGACTACATTTAGCCACTAGCATTCCTTAGATGTCTGAACTGCAGAAGTGCAAAAAATGCATTACAAAATGTACAAGCCCTTAGTGGGATTCTGGAAGATAGCCACTCTGACATGCTTTCCATCAGTGTCAATTCAGGGGTCCTGTAAATACCAGAAAGACATTTACCCCCTTTTTTTTTAATTAAGTGGACCATAATATAATTTAATTAAGTGGACCATAATATAGCACAACAATTTTTGAAACACCAAAGCCATTTCAACAAATCTATTAAAACCAAATATATTTTCCAGATGCCTTCCTATCTCCTAGTTTGTAGACTAATTTCTTCACTGTCAGAGAATCACGGAACAGTATCTCAACCTGGAAGGGACCTGTGATGGCCATCAGTGCCATAAGCATTGCTCTGGGAAGCCTGTCCCAGGGCCTGAACAGCCTTTGGTGAAGAGCCTTTTCCTAAACTGAAATGTAGGTGAGGAAATTACTGGTGGAATAATACATCTGAAGAACCAGAGAGGTGTAGAGGTATTCCACAGTTAGTTAGTCTCACATTACAGTTATGAGGCTATTTGTCAGGTGTCCCTCACTATGTTTTTCCATGGGTTCTTATTTTCAGAATATGCCCTTTACTATATACTACCCTTATACTACCTTTATACTACCCTTTCATGCGATGTTGTCTGAACATACGCTTCTAAAGCAGATTTATCACAGTGAGGTTACTGCTACTCCAAAAGCTCCAAGTGGCAATGTTTTCAGAGTAGCAGAGAAACTATATATGTTACGTGACAAAAAAATGCTCCTCTTCACACACATACATACACGCACAAACAGAAGAGCATGGAGGCACACTGACAGGAGAAACCCAATATCTGGTTCAAAAAGGGATCCTTTGAGTAGCCCAACACAGAGCTATCCAAGAAGAGTCATCAGGCTGGAGGTGACCCCCAGCATCATGAGTCAGTGGGAAAGGCTCTGTGCAGCATCTCACAAACTTATGTCCATGGGGAAGGCACCAGCTACGGAGAGTCACAGCAGCAATGGGGTGTGCTGGGAACCAGGGGTCTGCTACTGATATCATACCTTCACTCTGATCAGCCAGAGAGGGCATGAAGCTACTGGTGCCACTTGTGCTTGCCTATATGTTCCTGAGGATCTCTGAGGCCATGAGCACCTGTACGTGTTTATGTGTATCGTGCACACCTTCGCGTGCCCCTCCTGGGGTTGAGTGCTCACACTACTTCCACACAAGATCTGAGGTCACAGAAGTATTGCTGCCTCACCTCCATCAGGACCCTGGATTCAAGAGGCTTAACGGCATCTACAAAAGTAGAACTAAATTCAAGATATATTGAAGCAGTATGCACTATGATTCTGCATACAAACAAAAGTAATAACAGAGAAACAAAAGTAATAACAGAGAAACAAAAGTAAAACAACAAAAACTTTTCTCTGTGAAGTTCAAAGGAAAACTTAAAATTGAAGCTACTATATTGTTTCAAGACTAAAATCAGGAAAGGAAAAGAACAGAAACCATTAGTGCAATCAGCTTTCATGCTGATCACATATTTTGTAGCCATGATTAACTTACTAAGTGTGAATTACTTTTTTTGAGAGGGGTGGTACTACAGAATAAACAAGAAAAAAAAGGAATCTGCTGAATCAGATCTTTGGAGGATGTTTTAGTCTGAGGAGTTGAGGAGTTTTCAGTAATTAATAGCCAGCTGCACATTTTGATATAATGCCAGATGGGTCCTGCGTCATTTAGTATTACTGAAAGAAGTTATTATTTATCAGGTAATGGTCCAGGAAAATAAAATATCTGAAAAACAGGACAGTTTTTTAAAGAAACAAAGGTGTATCTAAAGAGAAAATTTATGGTTATTACTTTATTCCATTAAAATTGAGTATCTAGAATGCCATTCTTTTGTACAAAATGTTCAATATACAGGAGAGAATCTATTAGTAATCTACATTTACATTTCAAAGGAAGTTCTTTTGATAAAACTAGCACCACTGTTATTAATTATCATTCCTTGATATTTCCTTTAAGATGTTATTTTTCAACTAGTTATATCTTTGCCTAAGATTAGCCATCTAGTCAGAAATTGTTCTTGAGTGTTTGCCCCAAGGTAGTTCATTATTGATATAGCAGTTTAGTAGGATTCAGATGTTCCCATGCATTAACAGAATATTTAAATCCATTCGCATTCCCTACAGATGATCTCCATATGAACCTTGCACAATTTTGGAAGTACTTAACTATGAATTTTAAGGATAGGCTGGTAGGAATGAAGAGCACATCTAATTGCAAAAGCTGATTCATAATTGGATAAAGTTTGTAATATTAAAGTACTGACAATATTGGACAATTAAACTTCGGATACTTCATACCTCAAAACTCCTTCTGGAAAATCAGTCTAGCAGAATTCTGTCAGTACTGACATGTAATCTTTGTGAAGCTTGCAGATTCTACAATAGGAAGACCTAAGGCAATCTCATGAATAGGCCATTTGGAATCTGTGGCAGGTTCGCAGTGGTAAATTTTAAGGAAAATGTGCAGGGCTGTTTACTGAACAAGAAATTGTGGTCAACTGCCATTGCAGCTAAGGTGTCCTGTAGAAGCTCTAGTATGCCTTCATGCAATTAAAACATGTAACTCATGTATTTATGATTGCCAAATTTAAAGTCATCATATGGTGTAAGTTAGCAGAACTGTAACCCTTTTTTAACACGATTACATTTGTTTTCATATAATCTCATAGACAACAATTTTGTCGCTGCTTTTTGCAACAAAAGTGAATTTTATATGGTGCTAAATTTATTCAAACAGCTGCATGCAAAATTATGCACTAGTACATTCTGTAATCTTTAATGGGAGGAAATGGGGATTCTAATAGAAAATCTCTTTATAACTACTCAATTTGCATGTGCACAACAAGCTTATGGGTATGTAAGTGGTTATTTTCAAAGAGTATGATGATAGGGGATGTGAACACCTGAGATTTAGAAGGCAAGTAGTTGGTCTACTTTGGTCAGGAAAATATTTTAAGTTTTAAAGAGATATGTAAATATTTTAACTGTGAATCAGATAGATAAAATTTTGTCCCACTATATGGAGAATAAGAATGAATAATTATTACCCAGGCATTGCCTTCAGAAGTGGAGTTAAAAGATTTTTGGCTTCATCACACAACCACAGAATGGTCGAGGTTGGCCTGGACCTTTGGAGGTCATCTTGTCCAGCCTCTCTGCTCAAGCAGACATGCCCAGACCCAGCTGGCCAGGATTACGTGCAGGTGACTTTTGAAGATCTCCAAGGAGATTCGACAATCAGATTAAACATCATATTCCAATGCTCCATCACCTGCACATCACAAAAGTTCTTTCTGATGTTCAAAGGGAACTTCTGGTTTTTCAGTTTGTTCCGACTGCCTCATGTCCTGCCACTGGGCAACACTGAAAACACATGGCTCCATACTCTTCGCAACCTCCCTTCAGGTATTTATAGACACTGGTGAGATTCCCTTAACCTCCAGCTTGAGCAGACCCAACTCTCTCAGCCTCTCCTGCTGGTGATACTTTGTCTAATGTAGTCATGAATAAAATTAGTGTTCTTAGAATTAATGACACGTTGCTGACTGATGTTCAGCATGATGTACACTGGGACTCTTGGGTCCTTCTCTGCAGAGCTGCTTTCCAGCTGAGTGGTGCCCTGCATGCACTGGTGCCTTGGTTTTTTGGTTTTTTTTCCTCCAGTTTTTCTTCCCTGAACTTCTCCTTTCTGAGTTTCATGACAATCATGTCAGCCTCTTCAGCCTGTCCATTTCCCTTCTGATGGCTGTACAGCCCTCTGCTGAGTTAGCCAATGCCCCCAGTTTTGTGTCATCCATGAATTTACTGAGGGTGCTCTATCTCAACACCTATATCATTAACAAAGATGTTAAAAAAGGACCAGACTTAGTACTAATCCCTGGGGTTTTTGTTACTTACTTTGCACTTTGTTCCTCATACAACAGGATGTTGCTACTTAATGAATTCATTGCCAAAGGATGTTTTACATAGCTTCCCAAGGAGACTGGACAAATATTTAAGAAATATTTGCACTGGAAATAATTTGAGAGTGGGAAAGCACTTGTGGGAAGTATCATATAGCATTTTCCCTTTGGACATCTGCTTACAGCCAGAATACCAGACTAGAAATACCCCTGGTTGCAACCATTACACCCACTCACACTGTGAGTACACTTTTACAATATAGCCTGAATATCTACAAGGAGCTTGAACTAAAATTGTTTTATCCAGAAAAGACGAGAAAAAAGTTATGTTTAAGGCCACGCCACAATCTTACTTTGTACAAACTTCTGCCTCTGAATTTCCTCCCAACGCCTGCCCTGTTCTTATATGAAACCGTTTGAATTAGGAATTACTCTTTTCTGTGACTGAACAATACTTATGTTGAAAAAAAGATTATTCTTGATTATATCTTTTCACTCATTTATAATAATAAAGAACATTAAATTGTCTTTTAAGAACAGCCACTACAGGAGAAAACTCTTTTGCTACTTCAATGTATCCCTCCATAAAATTGGTATGAATAAAGGATTTTATATTTTTTGAGCACTGATATTTTCACAGAATATATGACACTGAATCAATAGTTTTTTATTATAATCAAATGCCTTGGAAAAAAAGACAGAAATAAAAAGAATAAAAAAGAAAAAGCTTTTTCATGCAAGAAGTATTCTGAATAATAAGCTATTCGTGTAACTATACAAATGCTGTTTAAGACAATAAGTTCATGATTTCTCTTTAAAATAGCATGTAATATGTCTGCATCGCTATTAAACAAATTGGCCATAAGAAACTTAAAACTGTAAATTGAAGCTACTTCTGGAATGGGTGTTGTGTGTTTAAACCCCTTTTTCCTGTAAATGGAAAAGTATTTATCATTTTTAAGCCAAAAGGGTGGGGGGGAGAAGGAAGTAGTTGAATTCCTGTAGTTTAAACAAGATGTAAAATATACATTATACATATTAAGTTAGAACCAGTCCTGTTCATCTTAGCTGCATCAGTGAAAGTTGCAGAAAATCACTGTGTCCTCAAGGGAGATCTGGGGAATATTCAAATTTCAGTTAAATCCATAATCTTCCTAAAGAAGACATATGTCACAGAAGACAATTCAGTGGCCTACAAATTCTTATGGCTCTTTCCCAAATTTAGATCTAATATGACTTGTGCAACAGAATTATACCAAGGAGAACTGGTGTCAAAAATACCAAGAAAAATGCCAGTAAGATGGCAACACTAAATAAAATTGTGACTTTTAGCGCCTGCAAATTCAATCATGTCCGATGCAAGCCACTTAATAAGGTTTAGTGCTTTACATATGTTAATGTTGTGTTGCACACTGCTGAAGTATGAAGTATTTTCTCCTATTAAAAAGTTCCAGAATTAAGACATTAGGTCAACAAAGAACACATTTCACTATTTCTTCCAAAGGTTCTATGCAACAAAAGAAGCTTTGCTATACTTTTATCTATTATATCTATGCAAGGATTGTTTTCAAAAATATACTTGGAAATACATTCTTTTCCATTTTGATGTGTTTTATTATGTTATATGGTTTGAACATGTTGGTACATCTTCTGAGTAGGATTTTCAGTACAAATACTAAGGCACAAATAATTGTAAAATAAATATTAAAACAGGCACAGTATTAGTGTTCTAATGACTGATGAAGAAACAGGATGATTAATGGACCACAGAAAAGGGGAATGTTATTTTTCAAGAACTGATATACCACTTTTTTAACCTTCCAACATTAACACTTTGGATAGATTTTATGTTCTCAGCTACTGGTAGAATAATCAAATGGTATGAGGAAACCTTGGTAGGTGGAACTATGAGCCCCCTCAATTGTGGGGAATACACTACCTCCTTTGAGTCTTATAGGCCATCTTACTCTCAGAATGTGTTTTTCTGTGTGTCGCAGGTCATATCAGATCTAGAGTTGGTAAAAAATCCCAACAGGTTACAGGACCTACGCTTCCAAGATTTTTTTAAATGCTAACAACCTGAGATTGTTGAAGAAAAACATGACAAAGGAAAGTACCCCACGGTGGAAAAAACTAGCTTGAAGAAACACAAGACTCATGTCTTAAATGTAGTTTTGAACATTTGGTGGAGCAAATATTCTGTTTATGTTATATACTTAAAGAAGTGATTTGTATTAAGCCCTTACAATGCTTTAAAAGCTCTTCTTCTTTTCTGTAAATTGCAAGAAACCTATGTCTGACCATAGCTGACCAATACAATTTATGGAAAATTTTAGAAAGAATTATTTCCTTAAAATTTTGATTGCAATGTAAGTCACACTGCAAACTATATTCAAAATCAAAATGCCATTATGTCTTCATTCTCATGAAGGAAGAACCAAGGACACTTGAGAAGAAAAGGAAAATACGTTCAAGTAAGCTGTGTGATGGGAGACCCCAACTGGAGGAAGAGTGAGTGGCTTGGAAATACTTATGACCCTGACTGGATATGCACCTGTATGCACGGTTAAAGACTGCTCTGAGGAGTATTTTGTTGACATGTAAACGTGGGTGGGAAAGTTAGAAGAGAAAACTTGTGAAATTATATAAGGTATATTACAGCCTGTAAATAAACTATTTGAATCGTTCACATCTGAGTCCCTGCCTCAGATGCTGCGCTCACCTAATCTCTCCCATCATAAAAAAAGTATGCATTTAAGAAGAAGTTAGGATCTGAGTCAAAACCATACCTTTATGCAATCTTCTTAGACAAGATTCAATGAAAATTCAAATATTTATATTGGCACTGTCAGCAGTTTGCAGGCCAGTTTGACCTGGTACTGAGATGATTGAGGCAGGGGACCCAACGGGCCCCCATCCAAGGGAAAAGGAAGAGGGAAAGGGAAAAACGGAGAGAGATGGGCCTAGGAACAAAACACCGGCAATGATCTGAGGAGGAAAGCTAATTTACTAAATAAGAAAGATATTAAAGAAAAATAACAATATAATTGGAATCGAGGCTAATGAATCAAATAAAATGAGCAGGAGAGACTGTCCGATAAACCAAAGGCCTTATGCTAATGCTGAAGGCGGATGGCTGCAACAAACACCCACTGCTGAGTCGATCCTGAAGGGAAGAGGGATGGTCCTGTGGCTGCAGACAGTTTTTATCTTTCCCTCTGAGTGGAAAAACGAAAATGCAAAAGCCTTGCACAGGCCTCTGGGGAATGTAGTTCTTCTCTTCTGAGACAGGCACATCCGTAACTATAGATGATACACGCAGCTAGAGCATTAACTCTTTAACTCCCAATACACTACATGATGTTATGATGTAAAATATTAATAATATAACAGAAATAATAAAACCATGACAGGCATAAAATAGATTTATAAAATATATCTTTTCAAAGCATTCCTGTAGCTAGGTCAGGGCAATCCCAACTGCAGATACAGGCTGAGTGGAGAATGGCTTGAGAGCAGCTCTGAAGAGGACTTGGGGGTGTCAGTTGATGAAAAACTCAACATAAACTGGCAATGTGTGCTTGCAGCCCAGAAGGTGAACCAGATCCTGGGTTGCATCAAGAGAAGCATGACCAGCAGGTTGAGAGAGGTGTTTCTGCCTCTCTATTCTGCTCTTGTAAGACCTCACCTGGAGTGAGTCCAGTTCTGGGGCCCCCAACACAAGAAGGATATGCAGCTGTTGAGCTGGGGCTCTTTAGCCTGGAGAAGAGAAGGCTCAGAGAAGACCTTATATAAAACCTGAAGAGGGGGGCTACAGTAAAGCTGGGGAGGGACTTTCTAGGATAGATAGTGATAGAATGAGGGGAAATGGCTTTAAACCAGAAGAGGGTAGATTTAGACTAGATATGAGGAAGAAATAATTTACTTTGAGGGTGGTGAGACACTGGAACTGGTTCCCTGTGAGGTTTTAGACTCTCCCTCCCTTGAAGCATTCTAGGCCTGTCTGGATGGGCCTTTGAGCAACCTGGTCTAGTGGGAGGTTGATAGGTTGGGGGGGGCTGGAACTAGATGATCTTAAAGGCCCCTTCCAACCAAAACCATTCCACAATTATGTGCATCTTTGATTAATACCATGTTGTCAAGAACAACTAGGATACAAAAACAGAGTTCAGTATTAGAGACATAATTGTTTTTATTAAAATAATACATAATATTCAAGTCCTATGCAAAGAATGTGTTCCACAAAGAGAAACTCTAATAATCAAATTATTTGAGTCTTACGCCTCCTTACTTTGTACAAACTTCTGCCTCTGAATTACCTCCCAACTCCTTAAAACTCAGATTTTTTATTTTCCTCTATCCTTCCTGGTGGAAGTATGCATTAATACCTTATTACAATATTTGGTGCACTCGTAATATAAAGAAGTCAATCTAGCAGTAGGGTCCTCATTTTGAAACTAACGCAACCAATTGGATTGTTCATTAAAAACTTCTGAATGTACATGCGTCTACTCAAATCCCTACAGTATAAAGTTCTTCTTCCATAAGTGAATCACAGCATTTGCATGAATAAAATGTGTAGTTTAAATACAATCTCTTCATTCACATATTTAATGGATCTGTTAGAGACAAGACACAGCCAGTCACTTTTTGTAAGCAATAACAAAACTAATTCAATTGTCATCAACTTCTCAATTTGAAACATTGTCTACAAAATGGAAAGCAGCAACTCTTCAGGTCAGTGAGTGAAAGGCTGGAAGTATGCTGCAGCTCTGATGAGTGTGAGCCTCAGGTCTTTCAAGGTACTCACCCTTGGCTCCATTGGATACATGGCTATTTCTAAGCAGTGACACAAATAATATTTAGTGTACTGTTTAACATAGTAAAATAAGCTGATTAACACAGCATATTTTCTTATTATTCCTTGAAGGCGAATCGACATTGAAAAGCTTGCAAAGCAATTACTTTTCTAATTTTCTTAGGACAACTAAAACAAAGTAATTCTGAAATACCACATCAAATAAAAGTCTAGCCACACAAAATTCAAATTTGCAACCCCATATTGGGCACAAGCACATTAATAATTGGCTTGACTTTCACATATATTTAGCAAGATGAGCTTTTGTTTACTTCTGTCCATATTCTCTAAACTTAGAAACTGATTATTGCACTGGTTCCAAAAATCAATTTCTTGTGTCAGCAAGTGACGATTTATTGAAGTTTATTTAAAACAAACAAACAAACAAATAAAAACTGGGAATGTTTGAATAAGTAACAGTAGGGTCACATTTTCTGGGGTAGATGACATTGGGTGTCTGGATTATTTTCGATTTCCATTTTATAACCAATATATTATATTCAGATATGTTGATTCCATTAGCTTGTGTTTCAGGTAAGAAAGAAATTTCAATACGAGGAAAAAACAATAGAACGCTACCACACATCTGGGTAAGAAGAAACTAAAAATTCCAAAGCAACAACTTTTCTTAAATGGATACTAAAGAACATGAAATATGCATTGAATACAAAGGCAGAAAATGTTAAAACTGTATTACTGAGCCAAAATTCTGCAGCCAGAATAGAGCTACATGCTCTTCCTCCAATCTACGATGTACAGTGTGTTAGACAAACACAGTAAAATCAAAGTCACTCTATCAAATTTCCCCTGTCCTGTTCTCACTATGTTGCTGTGTGGTTAGCAGTGCCAGCTTTCGGAAAGGTATGACCATATATAACCATCTGGAAACGACTTGCCCTTTCAGTGGTAACACACATTCATTTCAGCTTGAAAAGAAAGAATTAAGTGCCAAAGACCAGAGAATTGACCTGAGCCCTATAGGCAATCATTAGAGAATTAAAATGGGAAGTGAAGGTGAAACGTTAACTGTACATGATAGTGAACCATTTTATTATCATAAAACAAAAGTCATTAAAAAAATCTGCATGGAGTATAAGAAATCTCAACTGAAGAACCAGGACTTCGAAAAAAAAACAAAACACTGAACTGATTACTTGGCAATTTTCAAAGACACTTAAGTAGAACTATTTAAATTGGCAAAAAACAAACAAACAAACAAACAAACAAAAACCAACAAAACAAAACAAACCAAAACACTTTTGATCAAATTTAAAAAAGAACCCTGTATGCCGTGCATTTTGCTCCTGCAATTACAGCAATCTGAGGTAATTTCTCTCCGCAGAAGTCTAGCAGAAGCAGTGACCATTTGCATGGTACTTCTGCAGACTGAATTCTAAACAGCAGTACAATTTTTGAATTTCTCACATTTGCTACTAGTTTTCAGAATCTAGCAGGATTTTAAACATCTGGATCATCATCATGCCATCTAACTTGTTTAAATCAAGCTTTACCCTAGAACTCTGAGTTTTTGGATTTCCAGTGTCTTTCAACCCCCTTGCTGTCTTTCAAGCCCTTTCAATTAAAACTATATTTAACGTCCACTCAAAGCTGATCCATGTTTACCTGAAAGCAAAAGACCATTAGCAGAGGAAGATTTTAATTATTCTTATGTTTCTTGTAGCAATATACCCTTTAATTTTCTGTCCAGAGATCCATGAAATTTTTCTGCAGTTAATGTGACCAATGATGCCAAACTATTTTGCCTGTACTTTGTTCATGCTGGATTGTGATGAGAACATAGGTCCTGTTTATCAGAAAGTCAGTCTGGATAATCTGCATATGATTATCTTTTTAATAAGATGAGAATGTCAAGGTCAAGGGACTAAATCATGACACAGTAGGAATTAAGTCTATTAACACTGTAGCAGGTGTTCGACATGTTGCAAAGTTAAAAGGTATCATTAGGACTAAGAAACAGGAGAAGATCCCCATGTCACATGGGTCCTTAATAGTGATACCAGCAACATTAGTGAGAATAATAGCTGCTGACGTCTCAATGAAATTGGCTACAGCAGAGCTGGATTATGAGGCACAGAAATAGTACTAAAAGAACTCAGGACTGGCCTATTAGAAACTAACCTACTAATCACATACACAGCTGAAAAGCCCTACAGGGTACTAAAAGCCACCTTCTTCTCACCAATGATAACATAATTCAATACAAACCTGCTGATATTAATAGTCACAGTTTAATGCAGAACTAGTGAATGTGAGAGAATAATCATTAAGTAAGAATTCAGAAACTTGAGAAAAAAATCAGTATAGATACAAGGCAATAGGTTTGCTAGCTTAACATTTTTGTAAAACATTTTCTCAAGAATTTCTTGGCTCAGAAACATTAAAAATAGAAAAGTCTTTATTAGTTTCCAGTAAGACATCATGTTTTCAATCTTTTACGTATTAGTATCAGTGTTCAATAATGCTTACGGAAATAATAATAAGGAAATGTTTAGCAGAGGTATCAATTTTCTCTGAAGAAAAAAAAAAAAGTATTTTATAGGAAATATGAATAACTGACAATACCACTGTGTAGTATTGAAAATAATAAATGTGGGAGATGATACTAAACTCAAAGTGACAACAAAGTGACCAAACATTAATGAAAACATTAAAAAAAAAAACCAAAAAAACCCAGCACATACATTAAAAGAGCACTTCTTCAACATGACATGAATTATCTGCTTGGAAAGTTATAAAGAAGTTGTTGAACAAACATGTTTTAAAATGTCAAAAATTTCAATCTATCCTTTGTCTGTAGTAAATAAAAGCAAAAGCATTCTAATATCTTGCCAAATATACTGGGTAAGCAAAATAGAAACTATATAATCGAAGAAATCCAGTATTGTTGTCACTGTATTTTACAATAGCGATCCTGACAGGATACACGCAAAGGAACTGAAGTGATATATAATTTCACCCAAATAAGACATGAATAATGTAAGAGAAAATTAGGCTGTCAGTGGAAGATTTCACGTTTGTAGCACCTATTTAGGATCTTAGCAAAAATACTGCGTTCCTTTCAGTTGCCTAGATTCTTAGCAAACATTAGAAAGCAGAAAGTTCTGAGAAAGATTTTTTTTTCCTGAGGCTTACATTAACAACTGAGAAATTCTTAACAGAAATAATTTTATGAGATCTGTTATGCACACAGATATTTAGAACATTGCATACTGTGGGGCATCTAGTAGATTATTATATTCAGATTATTTTATAGAGATATTTCCTAACAGATCTGGTTGAAAATATTTGAAGTAGACAGTTAGCAGAGTTAAAATGAAAGCTACAATTTTGGGATGTAATTTTGCTTGATTGTGTCCCAGTTTTTTAATCCACATGAGATATAAGGCCCAAGTATTAAAAGATGTATTATAGTGATGCACAGAAATGGGAAGTTTGCAACTACTACTGCTGACGTAACAAGATTTTAATTCAACTGTTTCATTTTAAAAACTAAAATTTAGTTTGGATTATTCATAAATAATTTTTAATATTTTTCTCACCAAGATGAAAAACATGTTGAGATAAGAAGCTGCTGTTAAGAGTAGCATGACGCATTAAACAGCTTGCCCATAAGACAGTAAGATCTATATTTAATTCCTTTTGCTGTTTGCACATTGACCTATTCACCTTGATATAGAACATATAATATGAGAGTATTATATGTAAAATTTAACAACTCAGAGAAAAGAGCAGAAAGATGAACAAATTTGATTAGTCTATAACCTAGTGTTTTGCTCACCCTAAATGACTATGGAATGGAGAAAAACTTAAATAAGACTCCTGTAAGAGTCCTAGCTCTGGTTTGTAAGGATGCCACCAAAACCTTGAATTCCTGTTTAAAGTTGGTAGACTGCTCCAGAATAGAACTACTTCCTCCTATACATCATCCTTCTAGAAGCTGAAACTAACCAAGCAAAGTAAGCCCTATTTGTTACTTGTGTTGACTGAAGCCATACTTACAAAGAACCTATTGTTTAATAAAATTTGTGTAGACTACTTGTAACAGAATTTCCCTATTGATACTGAAACCATTTTCAGAGGTTTAAATGATTTTTTGAACCACCTTTACAAATCTGCTTTTAGATTAATTGTTGATTTTGTTTTCGGTTGCATCAATCTCGGTTTTCTCATTTTAGTCATTTTAAGTCAAATGACTGATATGTCAACTTAATTGCAGGCAGATATTAATAAATTATTTTAAAGGACAATATTAATAATGAAAATAAAAAGCAAACCTATATAGATATTGAAGATAATTTAAAATAAATTAAATCTACATTTACAAATTTTAGATAGTGTTTATATCAGAGATACAGAATTACTTGAAATATATCAGCTGTGTCATTAAAGCAGTTACACTTTACCCTCATTGCTCACTAAATTTATTCCATAGAAGTGAAAGGTGTTACTGCTACTATTTTTACAAATATAGCAGAACTCACTTGGAGTTGTCTTTCAGAAGGAAATCCAAATGTGACTTAAAGTTTTAGAGTGACATAAAATTTGAAATGAATTCATTATCCAGAAAGAAGTTTGATGTCAGGAGCAACGTTCTGGGAGATACAATCTACTCCCTTTCTGTCACAAGGTCCACATCTTACAGCCCTTCTCACAACTATTTTTAGCATGCAGCGATCAATTACTTTCATACATTCCTCTAACATACCATTGGAAGGCTGTTCCAGAGCCTCATTTGACTGATAGTTTAGGAGTACTCTAATTTCCACCTGAGAAGTTCCAATGGACAATTAGAATACATTGATTTGTTGTATTGTGGCAACACAGCTCTAGCACAGAAATATTAGAAAATCTGATGCAAGTGTGTTAGCTTAACTTGCTCTTGAAAGTCAGCAATGATAAAGGATTGACAAGTATGACATTTACCTCACAATTTTTTATCAAGATTAACATTTATATATTAATTTTTACATAGTCATTTATTTATTAAAAAGAATCCTTCTATGGTCTGCAGCTCATCATCTCCCATCACTGCAGGTACATGTCTACAAAACTATTTTCTGTCCTTTGACATTTAATTTCACATTACACAAAGCATTCTGATATTCCATAGCTGAAAACTCCTGCACAGAAACAAATACTTTGTTGAACACATTGTGATCCCTATAAGATTAGTTTCACTAAGTTCCTTGTCTTGACTTCTTATGTAAACAAAATGAATTTAGCAAAATCAAATATTATTCCCAAGACAACGAAATTACAATTCTCAAAAGTCTACACATAAAAAATCTTTGATTTTTGCTTATAAAAGTCTAGGTGTACTTCTCATTTATGATCTCATAAGACACTCAGAACAGCAGACAAAATAACTTCCTTATTTGTGTAGGCAGGTAAGCATGTTGGATCTTTCTTCAAGGCATTTCCAAAAAAGAGATAAATAGTGCAAAACATCAAAGTTTCTTTTGATAACAAAAACACAGTACCTCTTACAGCCTATAGTGGTCACTGTTAATATTATTCAATTCCAACTGCATTAACATCCCCAGCTTATGTTCATGGCAAGAACAGTCAGGACACCGAAGTCCCTCCCATAGGGAGAGCACATTTGAAGGCACTTCCTTACCAAAACTGTTCTGTCTTGTTTTGCTTTTTGAGGGGGTAAGTTAGATCTGTGTAAATATATGTATGTAAATGCAAGTCCCAAATTGTTTCTCCCTGACCAGCATTCTGCTTTTGTTCCCTCAACTGCTATCCAGTGAAATACCTGTGAATATATAGAGAACAAATAGCATTTTGAGGAACACTCAGTTGCGAGTACCTCTAGGTAGTATTACTCAGAGAGAAAAACTTTTATCCAGAGTACTGCATAAGAAGTTTAGTAGTAAGAATGGTTGGAAGATGTGAGAGGGCAGAGATGAATTGAAGAATGAAGATTTGAATTAAGTATGGAAAGGGAAAAAAAAGAGAATCTTGAAGTCAGCCTTTATCCTTGTTTTCCTCAGGGTTTTTTGTTTGTTTGTCTCCAGATACCAACACCTGTCTGTTTGAATCCTTTCTAAATAGAGTTCTGAGTCCTAAATTTAGAAGTATTTTGGTGCGTTTACACGTATTCTACTTCAGATAGTGGATTCATTTTGCTCCTCAGATAAAAAAGAAATACAAACCTTTGATTCTGTATAATGAACATAAGGGCCTTAATATCTGATCTCTTTGTGTTGGATTGTTCATAAACGTCTTATGCAAAATTCTTAAAACTTTTATTCATTTTCAGTTTGCAGAGGATAAGCAATGCTCTAAATCATCATCTCTAAAATCCTTCTTCTACTTCATGGTCTAGCTTGTACAATCCCTTCCTTATTATGACTTAATCTCTGATTCCTGCTTGGCTGACATAAATAGCCATATATTAGCTCAGCTGCAGATCAGCATGCATACCTTTTTGTGACTGTGGTATTCCCAGTGGCAGTTATTTCACCACAAGCCACATCTTCTTGCAAAACACAAACCTACAGAAAGAAATATGACCAGACTATGAGAATTACATAGTATCTAGAGCTCCCATTCTTGTGCAAGACACTGTATATCATACAGCTCAGCAACATATTCTGCAATAATCACAGCAATTAAAATTTGAAAATGTTTATTATATAGATAACCAGTGTAGCACCTCAACTGTGCTTTTATCCAAACATAAATTCCTAATAAATAATATTGGTTATATATCCAAAAATAATTTCCTTGTTAAAGTCTGCCTAATTTGGGAGAGGCTAATTTCTGTATTTGTGGGCTGTGTTGGATGAGAAAGGGTAGAATAGACGAGCAGTCAGGTCATTCCTAGGGTTATTATACTTCAATAGGACAGGTCAGTTTGCTGCTGCAACTGCCTGTAAGAGGGAATGACCATTTCATATGTCAATTATCCAGAGGTTTTGGAAATTCTATGGGGAGATCTGCAGAGCTACTGCTGTACTTTCATTCAAAAGTATTCAAGAACATTCCAGTGCCACTTCAAATCAAAATCCCAAACAAGAGTAGAGATTGAAAGGATATGCATTAGTTTGTAACGTACACCAAAGCCCCACTTCAAGGTCTCTGAGTTAAACTGCAGGCAAAAGAACTACTCACTCAGAATTAAGAGACAACCAGAAAGACATCTGGAAGGGCTGGAAAAAACACAATGGGTGTAGTCCTGGATCTCTCTCAACATGTACATAGAAATATGCATTCTGTAGGACAGTATCTTTGCATTTAAGAAATATATCTTCCCTTTGTTTCCCTGGTGTGAATTTTTCCATAAATGAATTCTATAAGTAAATGGTGATAAATGATAGAATCTCCAAGTGATTGAGGTTGGAAGGAACCACTGGAAGTCATCTGCTCCAACTGCTTTGCTCAAAAAGGGACTCCTAGAACAGACTGCAAAGACTGGGAAATAATTGTTTTAGTTTCACCACGTATATTTGGCTTATGATCTGCTTGCAAAACAGCTATCATCATTTTTGTTGTCTGTTACCACAGCATCTCTGTTTGCTGTAGAAGGTAAGACACTACATAAATATCATGGATGCCAGATGAAAATAAGTGTCACATAGCATAACATACCTAGGTCACTCTGGAAGTAACACATACTATTTATTTCCATGGAAAATGCAACAGCAGCATTTTATTTTTTTTTTACATCCTACATATGTACATTTTAGTTTAGTTGAACCTGGACTTCCATTGATTTCTAAATAGACTGAAGCACAGATTGTGACAGGATACATTTTGCTCAGTCTAAAGTCTGGAGAGGAAGTATGGATGACGTACCTCATTACTTTTCCAGTAGTATCACTTAGACAGTTAAAGAAGAATTAACAACAATATTAGAAGATAAAGGTCTTAAATCAGCAGATGTGAAAGCAAAATTTCACAAATGGTCTGACATGCATAAACAGGTTAGATTTAGATATGTTGAGGTAATTTGCAGTAGGAGTTACCAATAAGTGGTCAATATCATAATTACAAGACCAGATGCATGCCATCAAGATACAGGCAATCAGTTTTTTCTTTTAAAGTAACACAGCAGTCAGAAAGATGGTTAATCTGCTACTGTTAACATCTCAAATAGCTAGTTACAAACTAAATGAAAATATAACCACCATTAATCATCTGTTTACTAAAATCTACCTAGTTCAGTGAAGTCATTATTTGCATGTGGAGAATAGAGCCAGATACACAAACCAATTTTTTAAATAAATCTTCCCTAGTGTTCAAAAATAGATAACCTATAAAGGTCTTCTCACCATAATGGTTTTGCCCGCCTTTGAACCTGCAAGGTATTTTACAGGTATGCTGTTAACTGTTTCCAGATTGATTGAAGTTAAATTATGAAAATTTCAAATTGTGAATAACAAAGTATATCACTATAAAACTAAAATCACTCTTAAAAGAGCAGATGGTGAAAGAATTTATTCTTTATCTTCTATTCCATTATAATAAAGAAAAAGAAACCCCGTAATTACATGGAATAAGACATAAAAAAAAGCATTGAAAATTTTTATAATTCTAGGGCATGACATATTTTTTTTCTTAAAATTATTTAAAGACCATGTGATTATTCACAAGGCATATAATTGTTCTTAGAATTTCAATAAGTAACTTGTTTCAAGGACAACAACTTTTGAAGGACTGACAAACTTTAGTAGAGTTACATCCACACAATAAACATAGGTAACTTCCAATTCTTAGTTCCTAATAATGTAAAAGTGTCTGTATTTCAGATCCAGTATCAAAAACTGTTTGTTGATGGCTGAAATTAAGAACTTCCTAAGCATTATACAAGAATAATGGAATCAGGAGTCACATTTCATTGCAAATTGAAAGCTACAGTAAGGTTTTCTCATCTCAATAAGAACTATCTGTTTTCCTAAAGATATGACAATCGGTTATACCACAATAACCCAATTAAAAGAAGAAAATATGAAATAATGTAATTTAAAGCAATTCCTTCAGACAATTAAGAATAGGAAGCCATGCTCCCTTAGGAAAAAACAAAAAACAAAAAATAGAAACTGTCCACATATTTCTTGTAAAATTACTGGATATTATCACTGAGTAAAAATTAAAGTTTCAATGTAAGATGAATAGAGAGGTACATTTCGAGGGATGAACTAATTAAACAAACTTTAAGAAATACAGTTCCCCTTTAACAATTTAATTTGAGACTCTGGTATACTCTGTATCACTGTAGTTTTCTAGTGTCTGAATATCATCAATATTTAGACTATTGCTTTAATCAGTTCTCAGAAGAAAGAAGGTTACTGCAGAAATAAGGCACAATACTAATTTTCATACTATTTTCCATATTCAAATTTTTAAGTAGTAATAAATTCCCATTGTAATACAGGAATGTCAACTCATTTTTAAAGCTAGCAAAGAAATATACAGTCCTTTCTTCTGTTAAGATTTTCGTGTGCATTATTATGGAAATGGATTGGACATTTAAAAATAGTTACCAGTTTCCTAATCAAAATAGTTTTTTCAGCTGTTGCGCTTGATTATGTCTACTCTTTTTAAACTCTGTAGTTTGTATAGTTCATTTTGCTAACCCGGTGGACTGAGTCACCCAGGCTAAGTTATTCTGCTTATTAACAGCTACTGACCAATAGCTTTTACTGGGAATATCCTCTTCTCCTTCATGGCTCACATGAGAAGATATCTTAAAGTGCTCTGCTATTACCAGGAATTATAATGCAGTCATATAAAAGGATGAAGGATCATGAATTCAGGTCAAGTTTCAGAAGAAAGTATTGAAATCTTAACAATATTAAAGTTAAAATGCCAGTGTACAAGTGAAACCTACCTATTCATATTTTAACAAGATCAAAGTTCAGTGGGCTGGAAGATACATTTGTTTACCAATCTTCAGTTTCATAATAATCAGCACTTTTTGCACTTATTCTCTTCCCTCTGCTCTCCTCCCTGCCATCATGCACTGGTTGAAATGAGCAACTGAAACAGCAATCTTTTTGTATACACCTAGACAAGCCTTTGGTTGTCTCCAAATGAACAGATATTAAGTAAACCTACTAACTTACCAGAACATTTAAACCTGTAATTTCCTTTCTGCAGAGGAGCTAAATTCCTATCCTTAAGTGACTTCTGTGAAAGAAAAGTCTTATCCACTTTAACACAGATCAGGAGGCTTAGAAATAATGTAAGAGTCCACAAATCCAGTGAAACAAAAATGACACAAATATTATAATATAATCAACACATTTCATGTAATAATACATATTTTTTCTTCATTATTATCATTTTTAAGAGGTGTAAGGTAATTTTTGCTGAGTCAAGGTATTAGTTTTTCCCAAAGTAGAAGAGAAGGTGGCTCTTTGGAAGCATATGAGAGTTAAGATATTTGCATAAATAACCAACAGGATATATTATGAGTAAAAGAGGCATCATTTTTACTGTTGCAACTTATTCGTAGTTGCAGAATTTTCTACAAATTTTATAAAGATCCTTCAAAAATATAACTTGACCTACTAAACCTGAAAATGACTGGTTAAAAGATAGATGTGACCTACAGCCAAATGTTGTCTGTTAACTATCCAATAATTCAGGTACATAAAGCAAAGCATGATCAGTATTTTGAAGGCAGAGCATTTTGAATGTGCCAATTACACTGTGCCCATTACTCTGAAGTTTTCCTTTATATATACAATTTAATATGATGTTATAATAAATGACACTTCTTAGAGATACTGACACACGTGTATATGTGCATGTATACATGTCTATAGCATCTATATCTATAATCTGTATCTATATATATATTTATCTACAGATAGATAGAAACATCCAGTTTAGCATAGAAAATCTATTGTATTGTATCTAATCTTCTCAATTCATAGTGTTTCTTTTCTGTACAAATTAACAAAACACAACATGCAGTTCATCCAAAGGACAGGAGTATGAAGTAATTTTTCATATGCTGAGTACAGAAGAGCAAAAGGCAGGCCCTGGAAGAGTCCCCAGTGTGCTTGCCCTATGTGGGACTACCCATTCCTCTTTACATACTTGAAATCCTACTTTTCAAAGGTACAAACTTCTAGTTTGAATTACATGTAGTATTAAAAATGTGAATACACTGGTCATCCAAGAATATATGCTAAATTATTATAGAACAGATCATTATTCTAGAACCAATCTACAACATTTCTGGATTCAACAGATATTGCCTAGAACACCCTAAAGTCAATGATAAGATAGTTAGCACTAGGTCGTGCGATTACATTATATTCTTACTATAGTTACGTTATCTTTCCTGCACATAAATTTTACTTGCATAAGTGCATAACTATTGTGTGGAAGACTACAGAGCACTTCAGTGACAAGGAATGAAATTTACATAGACATACTCAGATACCTATCTAGGCTACCCATTGAGATTATCGTCAGGCTTCAGTGACTAGTTATATCCAGGAGCACTTTTTATTTGCATTTATTTATTTATTGTATGGAAGCATTACATGGGCAATATGAATTATATATATTAAAAAAAAAATCATTGCCATACTTAACAAATGGTAGAAATATTTTCATCTTTTCACTGATAATCAGCATGTCAGTTAGGCACCACTGGGCACATAAGTTGTTAGAAATATAAAGGAAAAGGTAACACATGCCTTAAAATTGAACTCTTTGATTCATTCAGTATATAAACCTTACTACACTCATTCTAACTGGAGCAATAAACTTCAACACTGCCTGAAGCAAAGCAACACCTGTTATAGAGCATGAGAAAACAGGGAATAAGGTGACCTTTCATACTTAGCAGTACTGTGAAAAGCTACTGGTCTCAGAGGATAAAATAATCTTATTTCATCATAGGAATATTTCTTCTTTGTTTAAGACATTATGACCTTTCCCACCAAAGTTACAATCAAATCTATAATTCCAAAGTAATGATTGAGATATTCCTCTACAGATTTTATATTAATGTGTTGAGGCTATAATACTAGAAGTATTTGAATACTGCATGTTCAGAAAGAATCTTTTTTTTTTCACGATAAATAAAATTTTATAGAATAAATATATGAGTAAATATTTGCAAGAAACACTTCATTCTGATTTGGGTTAGAAGAGCTACGCCATGAGAACAGTTAAGATCTTTGATATAGCGTTAGTTAAACTCAGTCCCAATTATTCTTTCGTGAGCTGAGGTGACTCGAAATGTCTTACAAACACATTAAAAGTTTATTTCATGCATTAGCACTGTTATTTTCATTTTCCACCTTTTTCTTTTTTCTTTTTAATTACAAATTGTTCTGTTCCCTCAAAAAGCAAGAACCAGCATAACAATGAGAAGTCAAACCATTTCTGGCTAGCCAAAATTCACTTGCTTCTCTACCAAGTTTGTAAACGACTCAGTAATGTTAATTCAGAATACTGGGGACAAGAGAAGACAGAGTCTTAGTAACGACGGCATTAATTCAGGGATTTACCACGCTGCTGATCAAAAAACGACTCAAGTTAATTCTAAACAAAGGCTATCACACAGCTATGCACTCACCTTATTTTGCATTAGATGAAGCATACAGAACAATAACGATCAAATCAAAAGTATATAGTGGGACTAAAAAAGAACTAAGAAATAATATATTTTTTTAATTGAATTAAATTCTGTTCAGTCTTACTATAATGGTGAAAATAGGAAATAGGTTGCACTGTTTATTTTGAAAAGTCAATGTGTTCACCTGTAGATTAAATTCAAATCTTAATCAGTTTAAAGAAAGATGTTCCCAAAGATAAGTTTGTCACTTCTGCTTTTCCTATGGTAAGATTTAAAGGCACATGCAATATTTTTTAGTCAATTAGGCAAGCAAAATTGAATACCATGTTTATCTTTATTTGGTTTGGCATCCAAAAAGCAGATAAAATGCAGTGGAAAGGAAAGCCTGCTTATACAACTCAGCAGTAGATGTTTCTAAAATTGTTTTCAATGTGAATGGCAGAAAGCTGCATGTTGTTAATACATAATTTATGTTATATTGTGTGCAATATGGTAAGTAGTTGTAAAATCCTATTCTTCCTTCTACTATCATCATAGATGTTTCTCACTGTTGCTAGGAGTAGCTTTATCCTCACCTGGGACATCCTTTCCCCAAGCCACTATAACACTTTGCGTTTTATATTTGCTTCTCTTTAATCCATACAGCTTTTGACAAAATGCCTCTTTTTTGTCTACTCTAATCTCATTTTTATACCATTTAAACTGCACTCAGACTATAGCTAACCTTATCTGTCTAACAGAGTTTTGATCCTAGTTTTGCTGCCAGGGACCGTAATATTTTCTATCTGCTTTTGGCTGAGTCAGCTGCTTCCTATTATTAGCATTACCAGGAGAGTTCACATACTGGAGTTCTCAGTACACTTCCAAAAACTTCTGGGTTCGTATCTGTAACCCTACTTTCAGGGTTATCAGTTTTTGGCTATTCCATATTCCCTAAAGCAGCAAACACAAAAACACATCTATTGCCTTGGTTCATATGACATGCAAAGAAAACCCTGGAGTTATGGAAGTGAAAAATAAATTCATGAAAGTTATATTTTTTATTTTCTATTCCTCCCCCATATTCCATATGAGATAAGGAGAACATGAAAGCATTGTACATTTTACTCTGAGGTACAGAAAACAACCTTAAAAAAGCAACACCTTAAGGTACAGAAAATTATTAGTTATACTTCTGATATACTTACTTCTGCACACATGTAAAGGTTACAAAATATTATCAAGTACATGACGCTGTCGAGAAAACAGCTTTGATGTGTTGCATCAGCACTGAGGAAACATAATTAAAAGACAATTGACTAATATTCGTATTAAACAAACACAAAACTAATTGGGTCCCATGAAAGTTATCTTTATTATAATCCTTTAAAGGGCACCTGAAAGTAGCACAAGATGAGGTTATATACATATATACACACTTTTCTTTGTGCCACTTCCAATTCACAATAGAAAAGGTTGGTATACCTGATAAACACAGATTTATGAAGGCTCCTCATGAAAAAAATGAAAAACTATGACTGGCAACTTAAAATTCTGCTGCCTGTAAATGCTCCTGACAGACCTACTGTAGCATGAATAAGCAAATTTGCCAATTCTCAGTCTTGAGAGGAACAAGAGTAAAAGACATACAAACACTAAATTAAGGTCTAGCATTCAATAAGTGCAAACGCAGGCATGGTACCTTTCACACTGTTAGAATACTAACCATAGGTCATCTAATTAACTTCATATGTTTGTCACAGCAAATACTTCTGACACAGTCTTCCCCAGACAAGGGGTTCATGCTCTGTGGCAGACAGCAAGGGGCTGGGAAGGAGCAGGGAAAACAGCTGACTACATTTTAGAGGAGAAACATAACAAACACTTGGCTTGCTAAAAATCCATTTCAAAAGACTGCAGACTTCATGTTGCTTAAAAACCATTTAGACAGGAGATGAGCCCTGGGGGTTAAAATGTTCTTAAAATTATTTCTCTAAGTTATTAAAAAAAGAACTAGGTCAAATTCTTAGAAGACAGTGGAAATGGTGCTCCTGTTAGGTGTGGAGTGCAGTACCTTTTCGGAAAGATTTTCCTAAATAAACTGCCAAAACAGAAAGATGGAATATATTACAGATCACATTATTCATTTTCTAGGTGATAAGAAGTTGGCTATATAAGGGCTTATATGCAAACTACAATGGTCTTAGGGAAAGATGGGATAAAACATAATAAAAACAATACATGCATCAAAAGGGCAGTGTGCCTACCAGTTATTTAATAAAATTGGAGTAATAAGAGAAAACGAGCAGCCAGAGCATCACACCCCCCTTGTCTCCCCCATAATCTGACAGCCTACATGCCGGCTCCTGCCATTGGCTCAGCTCAGAGGAGCCGGTGCCTCTGACAAATGACACTCAGCTGACGCCAGAGCTGGTGCTGCCAGGCACCAGGGTCTTGATTTTATACTGCTCTTTTTAAATACGATTTTGACATGTCATAAAAAGAACTTGTCTTTAAAGCCTTGGCTGACACATTTTCCCAGGCAAATTTTATCCTGAAAATTAGTTATTGAGGCTAGCACACACTAAGGGCATAGCTTTCAAGCAAACATGCACATAGCTGCCCATCTCACAACTTGAACACAGTTCTTTTCCACTGAGGTTCCATAACATTCTTCCCATTAAAAGACTCAATATTTATGCAAGATGCAAAAGTTTTCCGGGAAACTAATTTTGCTTCACAATGATCTGATCAGGACAGATCCCAACATAAGGAGCATGATATGACGCAACAACCACTGGCAGAATTCATACTGAATTACATACATAAGTCAACTGCACTCTACTGCTAAAAAAGTTACAGAGAAAGCCCATTCAGTAAGCAGGAGCTTAGATGTCTGTGGTTTAATGAGGAAACAGATGTTTTAATGATGATAAAGGAATTTTAATGCTATGTGACTGTCTTCCAAACAGTCACACTTGAAAACCTACTATACAAATACATTTATTAAAGATCACTGAATTATCATATGAATGAACTTTTTTTTAATCTGTTTTTCCAGTAATGTGAATATATATAAATAAGTTGCAGGATGAAGAGTACAATATGAAAAGAGGAAAATACTTCATCATTTCCGTCAAGTAATGCTAAGTAAGAAATGAAGAGTTCCTGTTTCTTTGATGCAGAAAGAAAATACACCTCCCTCCTGAAAAAGCTTTTATCACACAGGAAAACATTACCATGATAATGCCAATTTTATCAGTTGTCTGCTTTGTAGAGGGAAAAGAGTGCCAAGCATACTACTTCAGCAGTACTATGTCTGTGAGATTCTCATATTTTCATAGCCCAGTTAGTCCTCATTTGACATTAATGTGGGAAAAAACACAGCATCTGGTACTTGCCACAGTATTTTGCAAACAAGCATGCCGAGTTTAACAATCTGTAAAGTGTATTGATTACTCACCATATCCATGAATGCCTCCTAAAGGGGAAATTATTCACATGCATCATGTTCACAGTTCTTCCAACATTAGTGTCTTCCTTGTCAGACAGCTTTATCTGTTATGGTATTCATAGATGCATTCCAGAACAACTGCATGAGCAGTTAACAGCAGGGATTATTGAATGAATCACTGTAATCCACAAAAATAAAAATTACCAGGACCTGAAGAGACTTCTGACAGGTTTTCTAGGTACATGTCCATCCATTTATGCCTCACTTGCTACTTAAATAGCATTAAAGTAATCAGTATACAGAAATTGTATGACAATGCCAACAGTTTGCCTTGACAAAAATCCAAGTGCTTTTAATACGGATTAAAGCATCTTCATATGCAGCATTTCGTACAGTTGGAAAAGGTTAGTCAAGAGATAGTTTCCTGTCATCCATGCCAAATCAGTGGTTAGAGGGAGATGTGTGACTTCAGATTGCTTTGCCATGTTCAGAAAGAAATATTGCTTTTTCTTCTTTCTTAGACACATATTCATCACCAACCACTTTAATGCAGTTTTCCTTTATCACAAGCCCAGGGAACAGGATGGTGTTTAATAGCCATGCACAACCAAACCAAATTTCTTTCTGAATTCGATTCTGTGGGTTGATTTCTTCATCTAAGACAGAAGGAAGGAAGTACGTGTTTTCGGCTCCATAGAACAGGACAACAGTTACAGACTATCATGAGATAAGATCACATCGTGATCAAATCTGTTTTTGCTGCCTAGCCCCATAAGAAGACTGCCTGCTCCCTTTAAGTAAAATGACTAAGCTATTGATTCTTGCACTGCAGAACCCAGTTCTCTTTTGATGTTACAGTGTATACCAAAAACATTTGCATCATCGTTTATGTTGCGAAATGAGAGCAAAGCTTCAAGTCCGTCTTAGAGAACAATTCTTTTTCTGCTGTCCTTCCTTTTCTTCCACCCCCCAACCCAGTTCAGCTCCCAGCTAGTTGTTATCACTCCTGAAGCTCCGGCAACATCCTCGGGAAGCTTCTCAAGCCCAAGACAGAGAACCGGTGTCTCCGTTCAAGCAACGCAGGCAACAGGCTCCGCTGCCTCGCTCCTCACAAGGATTTCCAACGTACCCCTCGGGCTGCCGGTGTCTTCACCCTCTGTGCCTTGCTGCCAGCCCGGCGGCGGCTCCGGACGGCGGCGGGCGCGGTGCCGCTCAGCCTGCGGCGGGGCCGGGCTGCGGCGCGGGCAGGCTGCCTGGCAGGGCTCTGCTGGCGTCAAGGGGGCCCTCTAGGTGGGTTCTCCCACACAGCGCGGTCCTGAGCGGCTCTGCCTCCCACGCAGCGTGGGGGAAGGACGGGGCCGTGGGGGGGACCGAGCGCCGGAGCCTGCCTGCAGACCGCCTCTGTCGCTGAGTGGCTGGGAGCGAGGAAAATGCAGCAGTCGAGTGCAAAAAAACCGGCAGGAAGAGATGTGCGGAGAGAATACGCTTTGCTGTGCTGATCCCTCCTGACATTTAAAAGATTTCTAGAAATGCTTTTACACTTCAAGGTGCCCAGGCCGTACGCAGGTCACTTGTCATTCTTTTTCCTTCTTTCCTTATTTAATCCACAGTGTTTTGCGCAGCACTAAGACTTTTTAAACTTCAAATGACCCCTTGCCCTTTGAGACAGGAAATCCTGCAGTTTGGAAGCCAGCTGCAACTTCAATGGCATTAAAAGCTGTGATAAAATTGTGTATTTGATTAGGGTGTGTGTGGACTTGGGAGTAACGTGATAAGATATTGCACTGTAGGTTTTCATAGGTCCTGTTTCTTTAAGCTCAGCTCTTTTGCTTCCATAGCCCTCTTCTGCAATACCCCAAATTAGCCCTATTAAAGTTGATGCCGTTCTGAAGAAAGAATAAAATATTAAACTGCTTGAAAGAGGTAATGTATTCACAGTGAAATAGTATATAATGCAGTCATTAAAGTGAGTTTCTACTGCTGCACATATTGTATACTGTGTTCTACTGTACTTTGAAGAATAGGAGCACCAAAATACAATAGATGTCAAAGTTTAAAAGGTCTCCAGCAACGCTTTTATTCTCCTACTCCATGCAGAAGGTTAGTTGCTTATTTTTTTCTCTGAAACATAGCCATGACAGAAAACACTGTGTTACAAAAGGTAAGAACAAAAATTAGCCTTTTTCACCAAGAAATTAGAAAGCAAATCCATGCTCAGTGAAGACATTCAGTATAAATTTTAAGAAGAACAGGTAAATTGTTACAGCAATTATGATGTGGTTATGCTTTATGTTAAAAGCAACACTCCTCAACTCACTAACTTTGGGTTTTATGAAACAAACATTTTAAAGAATATAAACAAAATGGTGAAAAGTGCAAGGATGTGTTATTCATCTGAAATAAAAAAACATTACCTCTAACTAATCCAGTTGTCTGTTGCTTTCTCTAGGCTAGATCCACTTACTATGAAATATTAAGTACACCAAATGCTACACAAATCTGCACCGTCATTATTATTTCATACTGCACTCACCTAACTGCATACTTGCCTGTTCATCTATAGGAACTGACATTTCCAACACTAGACATAATGCACTGTACTGTCTTGAGAAAGAGCTTCTCAACACCAATGTGTCACTGAACACATTTGAAATTAACGAATGTGACTATTCTTCATCTATATGTCATGAGGAAGCCAATTTATTTGTTTTTCTCTAGGATTAAGTTCAGCACAAACTGATTCAACTGATTTCTTTCAGAAGCAGAGCTGCAGGAGGAGAGTAAGCGTATAATAAAATGACTTAATAACGAACATAGAGAGTTCACCAAAGTGGAACTCAGAATGTACGGGCCTTCTAGAGCAAGGATAAGGTCAAAATAGGGATCTTAATCAGAAAATAATTATTGTTGCATTTCTAGGATAGGCTAATGAGATTGATAGTTCAATTTGAAAAAATGCAGCATTTAAAAACAGTGCCATTAACTGTAATGGATTTTTTGTTTGTTTGGTCGGTTATTTTTTTTTACCTTAAAAGGACAAAAATAAGCATTTATGTATGTCAGCTCCAAGTCAGCTTCACTCACCAACTTCTTTGAAACTGCAAGTACAATTCAGTTCAAGAAAAAAAAAAAAAAGCAATTTGAAGCAGGTTTTGCTTTCATCTCTTGGTTCTGCTACCTCAACAGTGCTCTGATCATTAGAATTCATGCTACAGGAAGGCCTAGTCCATCTTCCCAAGTTATGTTAACTCTAGGCATGCAGACAGAGAGACAGGCTGCAAGTGATATTGGTTCTTGCCAGAAACACAGAAGTTGCAGATTCTATTCCCTTTCCAAGGTTTCCTTGACAATTTTCAACCACAACTAATTAGATAATGGATTATGCATGTTGATCGTATGAACTGGCCTACAGCAATTCTCATTTTAATATAAAAGGTCACATTGGAACTACAGAGTTCTCTCTCTCTCTAACTGGTCTTTAGGAGTTTTGCATTTCTGACTGACCAATGTAATATTTAATCAGAGACCAGTGAAAAGTGTGTCTCATGAGATTTCTAACTGACCTATTAGCATCTTTGTTTCAGTCCTGTTCTCTAAGGATAGGGGATCCAAAGAGAGAACTATTTGCATCTCCATTTCTTAGTTTCTGCACATATTTTCTCCCCACAGCACTCAGACTTTAAGTACCAGTGATAGCAGAACATTCATTTAAAAACTGACTAACATCTGGGTCTGTCAGCCTCTTCTTAGATGTGCAAGTGCACTAGCAGATTTGTAACATTCCTGGTTCTAATAAGAGGGCTAATAGAGGTGAGAACTGCTGTTCTACCAGTGCTAGGTTTTAATATGGAATCAATGGAAACAATAATACCATATATACATTCAAGTCAGGAGAAACAGGTGGCAACAGTGGCATATAAAACATTTTCTATTTTTTCCAAAAACGGGTAAATGATCACTCAATCAAATGTTTTTTGTGTCAATACAATAATGATTAGGACAAAACATGCCTCTAGGAAGGTAAAACTAGTGCTTAAAGAATGCTGAAAAGCCAGTTCTAAGTAATAATTTCATCAGTATCACAGGTTAAACAGTGGCAATGACCTATCTCAGCTTTTGCGATAATATGCAAAATGAGCTGGTGAATTCAGACTATAGATTCTGCGCAAATATCAATGAAAAGAAAACACCAACTCATCACTTCAAACTTGACAATTGTATAAGAAGAATAACATAGAAATTATCTGCAGTACTATGAAAATACAGTGATCAAACCTATACATGGACAAAAAGTATGGAGGTGAAAATTCCCCATGCATGGAACTTGTTTCTATGTTTTGATCATTAGAATCCCTTTACTATTTATAAATTCTCCTTGAAAACCACATATTTTAAAAAATCAATGTGATTAATGAACTGTTAAGAGCTGTGCATCCCTCTGCATACAGTTAAAGGTTTATTACATAAACATACAGCAGGTCTATTTTTCTCTGTTCTTCCTATCCAGTTTTCTTGAATCCCTGCAGGCCTTCCCCCCTCAAGCAGAATGCAATCAATATAAATGTTTGGTGTCGTGCTATAGGAACACCATTTTGATGGGCCCTGACGCAGCCTCACATGACTTCACTTTGAATTGAAAAATGACAGAGAAAATGTTTCTCTTTACTCAGAGGAGGTCTAAATGAGCCCTGTGCAGTGTGTATAGAACACACTCTGCACAACTTGCCTAGAGAGCTTATTTAGGAAATTAATGCAAAAAAAACATATAGTTCACATTTGAACAACAGTCATGGATTAACTAATGCTAAGAGCTTCTGGTTATCCCGTAAGAAGAAAAAGAGCTTAATTTATCGAGTAAATTTTTGTTTTAAAAGTGATATGCTCAACTCTAAATGTAATTTCGGAACATAATCTATCAACTCAGCTTTTTTTGGAAGTCCAAAGAATCTTCAGGTCGACAACTCAGAAGAATCAATATTTTATGTATTCTGCTACCTTCTTAGCATTTTTAAATGCGTTTTTATTTCTTCTCTGTCCTCCATCCTCCCTTCTTATCAGTCCCCTCCTCATTAAAGAAATAAATGGTTCTTTCCCTAAAATGCAAAATCTGCTCAGTTATAACAGGAATCATTATTGCTGCAAATTTCAGTTGGTAAACTACATTTCTTGGTAAGGTTTTGCTGCGTTTTTTATTTCCTATAATCCACATATTAGAAAAGGGTTCTTCACCAGAGGGTGGTCAGGCCCTGGAACAGGCTTCCCAGGGCAGTCAATGCCCCAAGCTGCCAGAGTTCAAGAGAGCTCTGG